>NW_027185777.1:14722575-14844144 GCF_028583685.1 Petaurus breviceps papuanus | reverse complement strand
TTGAGATAGACGTTAAGGGATTTGCTTACAGTTAGTATATGAACCCGTCTTCCTGATTACAGGGCTGGCCAGTACCGGCAGGAAGAAGCGGCAGAAGAAAAGGAAAGAAAGGAGAAGGGAGAAAAAAAGACAAGTGCCAGGAAAGAGGAGAAGACTAAGGGGGGGGGGGGGGGGGGGGGGGGAAAAAAAAAAAAAAAAAAGAGGGAAAGAAGGGGAAGAGGGGAAAGGGGGGGGGGGAAGGAGGAGACAGAAAGAAGAAAGAAAAAGAGTAAAGAAGAGGTGAAGGGAGAAAAGGAGGCAGGAGGAAATAGAATGAAAGAATTTGAGGTCGAGGAGAGGTAAGAAGGATGTTGAAATAGGAGAAGGGAAAAGAGGGAAGGGGAAATTAAGGGAGAAACAACCAAAAAAGAGAGAACAGAAGGAAAGGAGTAAAAGGAAAGACGAAGTAGAAAGAGAAGGGAAAAGAGGCAGAAAGTGGTGGTGAAAGGAGAAAAGGCATTGGAAAAGGAAGGTGGAAAGAGGAGGAGTTAGAGGGAGAAAGAGAAGGAAAAAGAAAGGGAAGAAGAGGCGTTGGGGAAGGAAGGGGAGAAGGAGGAAAGAGGAGGACAAGTTAGAGGGAGAAAGAAAGAGAGAAGGGGAAAGAAGAGGCATTAGAAAAGGAAGTGGAGGAGAAAAAAAAAGAGGCAAAGGGAGCTGAGGGAAAAGGAAAACACAAAACCCAACCCTCCTGCCCCTCCAGGCCAGGCTCTGGAGGTGGTCGGCTCAGAGTCCGTGGGGTGGGGTCGTCTGAGAACACTTGGTCGGGCCGGAACTCTTCCTCCAAAACCCCCTCACCGGCCGGGTCTCCTGGGAGTACCTGCTCTCTGCCCCTCTAGGCTTCCTCCAAGTTCTCCCTTCCTTCCCAGTCTTGGCCTTACCTGCCTTGTGAACCTGGAACAAGAGCTCCCGCCCGCTTGCTACCTCCCTCCCTCCTCTAGGCTTGAGCTTCGGGTTGTTTTCAGTTGCTAGGAGACGGGGGGGGGGAGGGGAGAGAGAAGGAGAGAGGGGGGAAAAACACTTAGGCGCGTGCGCCTGAACGCGGAGGCCTAGGCCCCGCCCCCAGCCCCGCCCTGCTGGGAGAGTGCATTGCATCCTACGGCTTTGCATCCTTTGGAGCTTGGACCAGGCTCTTGGCTTGGCGGTGGACAACGGTGCCCGCTTCTCTTCTTTACGTTTTAAAGGATTAAATAAATCCTTCCCCTGCTTCTAGTAAGAATAAGCTCAAATGTTTGATCCTTTAACATCCCATTTTAACAACCGGCTGCTGTAGGTGAGTGGTTTTTAACTCAGCAGCCCCACGGGGCCACTTCCGGCTTCTGTTGCGCTTTAAAAACCGCTTTGCGTCCTCTCGTAGCGCTGGACAGTTGTCAGGCTCTGTCCCCTTCCTTATCTCGATTTCTGCTAACGACCATCCCCGTCCTGCCTCAGTATACAAACTGAAACCCTCAGAAAATCACTGGCTAATTTGTGAGAAGTAATTCACCTCCCGGTGATTGTTCTTTGTACAATTTTACAATAACCGTGGCTCTGTTTGTGACCTCTTCCTTAATGCTCAACGGCCCTTTTATTCCTCCCTTGTTTCCTCGCCATTGTGTTCTTCTCCAAAGGAGTCACCAACATGTTCATGTGTCCTCTATCCTTAAAAACAAAACAAAATCTCAGACTCAATGTAAGCCCCCCTGTCTTCCTGCTCCTCCCTTCCATGCCAGACTGCTAGAAAGAGTATTTTATACTCTGCCAAACACAGGAGGAACAAAGAGAAAGCAGCCGGATTCCACTGAGTGGACGCAGAAGAAATCCATGCTGGCAGTGACAGGGTTAGGAGAGGGTTGAGGGAAGGATATCCACTTGGGATCCAAAAGGGAATATTCAGAAATCCTGGGGGGAAACCTCAGATTTTATTAATCCTGAAAAAAGAAAGATGATTCAGAAAATCAGAAATTACCAGTCTATACAGACACCCGCTTTCCAACTCTTGTTATGGCTTAGTCTTTTTCAGTGACGACCCATTTGGGGGTTTTCTTGGCAAAGACACTGGAATGGTTTGCCATTTCCTTCTCCAATTCATTTTACAGATGAGGAAACTGAGGCAAACAGGGTCGCCTTCCCCGGGGGTTACTCCAGCCCCGACACTATCCACTGTATCAATTCTATTCCGCACAGACAAAAGGGTAGTATTAGCAGACGGGCAGACTTTCACAAGTGAATCTACACAATTAATTACATCACACAATTGACTCAGAGATACAGAGTATATAAATCCCCTCATGCTTATTTCTAGTTGTTGTTTCAAATGATTGGATTCAGTAAACACATTGTCTCCAACATGTGTCAAAATTATTCCAAATTCCTTGAAAGACCACTGTCTTTAATATCAGACAAAACATAAAATAGGGAGACATGGTCACCAAAGGTGTTTCATAGGATAATTAATGAAGGACATTCAGAGCAGGCTCCAAATTGAACATCGATTCCTTAGATATGGGGAGTTCACCCGGATGTTCTTGCTTTCTGGTGGCATTGTTCTGGTTCCATAAAACCCAAGGACACTACAGAATCTCTTGGATGAGATCTGTTTGGTCTAGTAATCTACATAGGGGAAAACAAGTAGATGAAGGCCTACTACTCAGATTAAGATAGGCAAATAGATGGAAAATCTATAGCTCTTGTCTAACATTGTTATGTACGTGTGTGTACGTGTGTATCTGGGACAGACAGTACAAGTTGACAACAAATCAGACCCAGGATTAAAAAGGAGGAAAACAGGCTGGAAATTGCAAGCCTCCCTTAATAACCACAAACTTTTCCCACAAACAAAAGGTCAATTTTTAATACCAATGCTTTGCTACTGTTGTGTGTCCATGAGTCATGGGAGGAGATATTGTAAAATGATGGAAAGAACAGGGCTTTGAAGTTGAAGGAACCTGAGTTTGAATCCTATCCCTTTATCTCTCTAAGCCTCAGTTTTACCATCTATAGATGAGAAGATGGGGGTGGCCTCCAAGGAACCTTATAATTCTCACTCTATGATCCTATAACATTATTACAGTCTCTAGTCTAAGTAATTAATTCTAAAGAATTAAAAAGGACCATTACTCAGGTGCATTATATTTCACACCTGTAAATTAGAAAATACATGACTGGGGCAGCTAGGTGGTGTGGTGAACAGAGTATCGGCCCTAGAGTCAGGAGGACCTGAGTTCTCAGACATTTGTAAATTGTACAATGCAGCCTCAGACATTTAACAGTAGCCATGTGACCTTGGGCAAGTCACTTAACCCCAACTGCCCTGCCTCCCCCTCCAAAAAAAAGAAAAAAACGTTGCTACGTTAGTAGAGGCAGTTTCTTTAAGTTCCCTACTTGAATAAAACAATGAAATAACAGGTATGGAGAGAGACAGACAGACAGAGAGACTGAGATGGAGACTGAGACTTTGCCTATGTATTCAAAACTTTAGTATTACTGAAACTTTTCCTACTTTGAAATGCCTAATTCACAATAAAACAGAACATTCTACATTGGAAAGAATGCCTAATTTTCTATTGGGGTATCTGTATTTGAATCCTGGCTCTGACTCCTACTATCAGTGCTAATTTAGACAAGTCATGCCAATTCTGAGCCTTAGCTGCTTCATCCATAAAGTGAGGGAATTGGTCTGGATCAGGGATTACTCAGCTAGTGTCCTTTAACTTTTATTAAAATGTTTTGGTAACTATTTTAATAGATTGGATTCCTTCATGTGTCTGTATATTAAAAAATGTTAAGAATTTGTGGCCTAAATAAACTCTTAAGACTCCTTACAAATCTCAACCCATGATTCTATAAATGAGTACAGAAATTCAATTCATTTTTCTTTACTCATCAAGGATTATAATTGAAGTAATCAAGTGGAGCAATGAATAGAGAGCATTCCTGCCTTAGTATCTGCTCTGTGACATTGTATGAGGTTTGCTTCAGTTTCCTTAACTATAAAATGGGGATAACCCCATATGGTTGTTGTGAGGTTTAAATGAGATAGTATTTTAGGTGCTATATAAATTCTATCTATTATTATTATTAGTGAACCCACTACATATATGATTAGGTTATGTTTTTTAATTTATACTTTAAATCACATTATAGAAAATTCCTTCTGTTTTTATTTTTTTGACATAAATAGAATATTTTATTGAAGACTGTCTCTACATCTAATAATATGATCCTATAATCTTCCCTTTTTTCTCTTGTTGATGTGATTTATTATATTGATTGTTTCCCTTGTTTTATATCACCTTAGCATCCTAGTATGTACTGTTGTTTGTATTTTATATATTGTTTTTTGTACCACTGTTCTCTGGTGATATTGTTTTATATATTTTTTCTTATCTTTCATTCTGTTCAGTTTAGAAATCATGACCACATTTACCTCATCAAAGTAGCTGAGTAGCCTACCATATTTCTCTGTGCTTTGAAATAGTCTAAATAATATAGGAACTATTTTTATGTTCATTAATAGTCTGGCAAAATACATTTCTTAATTCTTTGGGGCACAAGATCTTTTTCGGGTGGAAGCTCTTTCATGGCCCATCTAAGTTCTGGGATTGATCTGTTTTAGGTTGTCTTCTTATCTTGTTAGTGTAGGAACTTTATAATTTTATAGTTACCTATTGCTTTTAGATTCTCAATTTTATTGGCATAGAACTATAAGTTGTGATCTTTACTGATTTCCTTGATTTCTTTTCTTTTTGTGATCTCTCTTGTTCCATATCTTTTTGTGTATGACTTGGTTTGATTTCTTTATTTTCTTGCTAATTTTCTCTTTATTCATCTTAAATTTATCCTTTTAATCACATTAATTTCAGTTCAGATCTTGGTTATCTTTCTATTTTCTCTTGTTCTGTTATTTCATTCCCTTCTTGAGTTTTTAAGATGCTAGATCAATTAATTAATTTTCTCTCCCTGTTATTGATACAGACATTCAGTCTGCCTGCCTAACTCTTTTGGACTTTCTCTGTAAGACCCCAGAAACCTCTTAACCCTAGAAGGTCACTCATTCCTGGGCTTCCCCCATAAGAAGTATGCTCTGCCCCTGGGGCTTTCCCTCTCATTGGGTGGTTCTTCCCAGAACCTCTGTTTTAAGGAGGAGGCCAATGTCAACCACATCTTTATACTTCTCCAGGATGTACACCTCATTTTCCTGGACTTTCTCTACATTCCCCCTGTGCCAGTTACTTTTATATATCCCTTCCCTCTCCTATTCCCCCTTTTTAGCTCTTTTATATATTGTCTCCACCCATGAGAATACAAGGTCCTAAAAGTTAGGGCCTATCATTTTTCTATTTGCATTTGTATTAACAGCACTTAGTGCAGCATTTGGCACATAAAAATCATTTAATAAATGCCTTTTGACTTACCTTGGCTATGAACTTGACTTTAAGTACTTTGGCTGCAACCCATTGATTTGGCTATGTCATACAGGTGTGTGTATAAATAGTATATATAATTATCTTTGCCATAATAATTATTTATTGTTTTAATAATTTCCTTTTCATTCATCCACTAATTAATACAACATTTAAAATTTAAACTAGGGCCTATACCTTTTAGTTCACTATAATTCATTTTTTAATTTATTTTATTATATTATGGTCTGTAAATGTAGCATGTTGAATCCCTACTTTTTTATATTCACCTATGTTTTCTTTTTAACTTAGGATAAAAATCAAATTTTGTGTAATGCCCATGGCTGCTGTTCAGATTTTTCTGAGCGCTCTGGGCTAACAATCATCCCAAGATTGCTAAATGATGCTCCATGCTCTAGGTCTGTCACTTGAGCCTTCATGTTTTATAATAGTTGGAAGGATCTGTGATCTTTTGAACCTGTATTTCTAGCTACTATTCATTGTCTGTGATTATATTAACTGCTGTGTTGGCCTCAGTAAATGGTTTTTTATTGTTGTTCAGCTGTTTTTCAGTCATTTCATACTCTTTCGTGACCTCATTTGGGGTTTTCTTGGCAGAGATACTGGAGTGGTTTGCCATTTCCTTCTCCTGCTCATTTTACAGGTGAGGAAGCTGAGGTAAACAGGGTTAAGTGACATGCCCAGGGTCACATAGTTAATAAATGTCTGCAGCCAGAGTTGAACTCAGGAAGATGAGTCTTCCTGACTCCAGACCCAGTGCTCAATCCACTGTACCACCTAGACCTAGCTGCCCACTCATCTGTAAATTGAAGATAATAATAGCACCTACCTCCCAGGGTTGTTGTTAGGACAAATGAGATAATACTTGTAAAAACACTTTGCAAGTCTTAAAGTGCTATATGGGTACTACAATTATTATATAGTATATTATTACAATTTTTATTAATTATTACAGTCCTTTTAGATTAATGGGACAAACATTCCTTAGGCTCCAATTACATAGAAAGTGTTATGCTAGTAAGTTATGATACTATGGGTGTGAAGATATGTAAGACACAGAACCTGCTCTCAAGGACCTCAGAATCCAATATCAAGGGAAGAATAAATTAATAATGAAGGTAAAAGGAAGAATTCAGATGCAAGAAACAAAGGATGACTCCAGTGAAAATGAAAGGAGCAATTTGAAGGAGAGATTACCCACAGCAGTATGACTTGGAGTAGCATGGAGGGGATAGGGAAAGGAGGAAGAATCAGGGAACAGGGAGAAGGTTGCCCCATAATTAGACCATAATTAGGTGGATAAATTTTAATGCATAAAATGTACTACAGTCTTCCCAAAGGGATTCTGAATCTGCATAACTTAGAGTTCCTTAGTTTTCCATATTAAATTTTAACCCATAGAGTTTCTTCTTGGCATACCCTTTAATGAACCCAAAGTGAACCCATTCTTTCTTTGACAAAAGAGCAAGGAATGCAATTTGCAGACAGACCATGAGTAACTAGGGAAAGGGAAAGGAAGATTATAGGACAATCCTTTGAAATTTCTAGTGAAAATCACTAGAAATGTAAAAGTGAAAACTCCTTAATTATTTTTTGTCTCTTCCTATACTGCTTTCCTCTTCATGATTCTGAATTTAGGTGTATTTTTTATGATTCAAGAAAAATATAGGTAAACATTTTGGCTTAAAGTTCAGAAAGAAGAGCTGCTACTGAACCCTTGTGGGAAAATAATAATCGTGTTATTCATTCAGCTGCAGTGCTGGTGTCAACTGTCAGCATCGGGAGACAACAAGCCTCCACTGAGATTTCAAGCCCTCCTTATGCAATGTTATCTTCCTGAAAACTTGTATATAGATGGGATTTTTATCAATCTATTTTTAAAGTAGACTGGTGGAAATCGTTAGTTAAAGAAATCCTGGGAAAAATACTTTGGCAAATGAAATGATCACCCCTGAATGTATCTGTATTTGCAAATGTAGAATCTGTATCAAATTGCTTGCCTTCTCAAGAAATCAGGAGAGAAGAATTTGGGACTCAAATTTTTATTTATTTTTAAATTAATCAATTTATTTTTAGTTTTCAACATTGCAAATTTTTTATTTTTAAAAAACATTTTAATTTGTTCCACTTACTTGTAAAAACAGTTTTTTAAATCCATTTAAAAATTTTTGAATTTAAAATTCTCTCCTTCCTTCCCCTTCCCCTCCCCTGAGACAGCAAGAAATTTGATATGAGTTCTACATGTGCAATCATGCAAAACATATTTCCATGTTAGTCATGTTGAGAAAGAAAATACAGACCAAAAAAACCTATGAAAAAATAATAAAGAGAAAAATCGTATGCTTTGCTATGCATTCGGGCTCCATCAGTTCCTTCTCTGGAGGTGGATAGCATTTTTGATGATGAGTCCTTCAGATCATTATACTGATGAAAAGAGCTAAGTCATTCATAGTTGAACATCATATAATATTGTTTTTACTGTGGACAATGTTCTCCTGGTTCTTCTCACTTCACTTTGAATCAGTTCATTTAAGTCTTTCCAGGTTTTTCTGAAATCATCCTGCTCATCATTTTTTTATGCCATAGTAGTATTCCATGACTATCATATACCACAACTTGTTTAGTCATTCCCTAATTGATGGGCATCCATTCCATTTCCAATTCTTTGCCACCACAAGAAGAGCTGCTATATTTTTGTACAAATAGGTCCTTTTCCTTTTCCTTTTTTCTAATCCTTCTGGGATATAGATCCATTAGTGTTATCACTGGGTCAAAGAGTGCACAGTTTTATAGCCCTTTGGACATAGTTCCAAATTGTTCTCCAGAATGGTTGGATCAGTTTACAACTCCACCTATAGTGCATTAATGTCCCAGTTTTCCCATATCCCCACCAACATTTATCATTTTCCTTTTGTATCATATTAGTAAATCTGATAGGTATGAGGTGGTACCTCAGAGTTGTTTTAATTTGCATTTCTCTAAATAGTGATTTAGAGCATTTTTATGACTATAGAAAGCTTTGATTTTTTTCATCTGAAAAATGCCTGTTCATATCCTTTGACTATTTATCAATTGGGGAATGACTCGTATTCTTATGTATTTGACTTAGTTCTCTCTATATATTTGAGAAAGAAGGCTTTTATCAGAGACATTTGCTATAAAATTTTTTTCTTAGCCCTCTGCTTCCCTCCAAATCTTGGCTGCATTGGTTTTGTTTGTACAAAATCTTTTTAATATAATAAAAACCATCCATTTTACATCTTGTAATGCTCACTGTGTCTTGTTTGGTCATAAGTTCTTCCCTTGTCCATATATCTGACAGGTAAACTATTCCATGCTCCCCTAATTTGCTTATGTCATCACCCTTTATGTCTAAATCATGTACCCATTTTGACATTATCTTGGCATACAATGTGAAATGCTGGTCTATACCTAGATTCTGCCAAACTCCTTTCCAGTTTCCCTAGCAGTTTTTATCAAATAGTGATTTCTTTTCCCAAAACCCAGGGTCTTTGGGTTTATATAACACTAGGTTACTATAATAATTTATTCCTGTATATTGTGTACCTAACCTATTCCACTGATCTGTCACTCTGTTCCTTAGCCAATACCAGATTGTTTTGATGATTGCCACTTTATAATACAGTTTGACAACTGGTATAGTGAGGCCTCCTTCCATTATAATTTTTTTTTCATTTAATTCCCTTAACTTTTGTTCTTTCTGATGAATTTTGTTATGATTTTTTATAGTTCTATAAATAATTTTTGGAAGTAATTTTGAATAAGTAGATCAATTTTGGTAGAATTGTCATTTTAATTGTGCTGGCTTGGCATACTCATGAGCAATTAATATTTTCCCAATTATTTAGATCTTTATTCAAATGAAAAGTGTTTTGTGATTGTGCTTATATGGTTCCTAGATTTGTCTTGGTGGGTAGACTTCCCAGATTTTTATGTGGTCCACATTATTTTAAATGAAATTTCTCTATCTACCTCTTGCTGCTGAGCTTTGCTGGTAATATATAGAAATGCTAATGATTTATGTGGATTTATTTTATATCCTGCAACTTTGTTAAAGTTGTTTATTATTTCAACTGGTTTTTAAGTTGATCCTCTAATTATACTACTATTATGTCATCAGCAAAGAGTGATCGTTTTGTATCCTCATTGTCTATTCCAATCCCTTCAATTTCTTTTTCTTTTGTTATTGCTTTAGTCAGCATGTCTAGTACAATATTAAATATAGTGGTGATAGTAGATATCCTTGCTTCACTCCTGATCTTTGGGAGGGTTTCTTAGGTTATCCCCATTACAGATAACACTTTCTGATGCTTTTAGATAAATACTTATCTAAGGAAAGCTCCATTTATTCCTATGCTTTCTAGTGTTTATAAGTAGAAATGGGCATTATATTTTGTCAAAAGCTTTTTCTGCATCTATTGATAATTATCATAATTTCTGTTGGTTTTGCCGTTGATAAAGTCAGTTACACTGATAGTTTTCCTGATATTGAATCAACCCTATCTTCCTGGTATAAATTCCACCTGGTTATAGTGTTTGACTTTTGTGATATTTTGCTGTAATCTCCTTACTAGTATTTTATTTAAAATTTTTGCATCAGTATTCGTGAGGAAAATTAGCCTATAGATGTCTGTCTGGTTTTGCTCTTTCTGATTTAGGTATCATCACCATATTTGGTCATAAAAGGAATTTGGAAGGACTCTTTCTTTTCCTATTTTTACAAATAGTTTATATAGTATTGGAATTAATTATTCTTTATATATTTATATTCACTTGTGACTCTGTTTGATCCTGGGGATTTTTTTCTTAGACAATTCATTGATGGCTGGTTCAATTTCTTTTTCTAAGATAGGGTTATTTAAAAATTCTATTTCCTTTTTTGTTCATCTAGGCAATTTATATTTTTGTTAACATTTGTCAATTTTACTTAGCTTACTAGAATTATTGTCATATAATTGCTCCTAATAATTGCTTTAATTCCATCTTCATTAGTGGTGAATTCACCCTTTTTCTTTTTGATATTAGTAATGTTGTTTTCTTATTTTTAAAATTCAAATTAACAAGTGGTTTATGTGGGTTTTTTTTTTTCATAAAACCAGCTTCTAGTTTTATTTATTCAATGGCTTTCTTTTTATTTTATTAATATCTCCTTTGATTATCAAGATTTACAATTTGATGTTTAAGTGGAGATTTTTAATTTACTCTTTTTCTAGTTTTTATTTCATTACATGCCAAATTAATTGATCTGCTCTTTGTTTTATTGATTTAAACCTAGAGGTATGAAATTTCACCTAAGTACTGTTTTGGCCACATCCTATACATTTTGGTACATTGTCTCATTGTTGTCATTATTTTTAATGAAAGTATTGATTGTTTCTATGATTTCTCCTTTGATTCATTGTTTAGGATTAGATTACATACTTTCCAATTAATTTCTAATGTTTCCACAGTCTTTTTTGAATATAATTTTTATTACATTATGATATGTAGAGTACCAGTCCTGGAGTCAGGAGGACCTGAATTCAAATCCGGCCTCAGACACTTAAAACAAAAACTAGCCATGTGACCTTGGGCAAGTCACTTAACCCCAATTGCCCTTACCTTCACACCTCCAAAAAGCAATATATATATATAACATTATGATCTGAAAAGGATGCATTTAATATTTTTGCTTTTCTGCATTTGGTTGTAAGGATTTTATGCCCTAATACATGGTCCTTTTTTGTGTAGGTGTCATGTGCTGAGAAAAAGGTATATTTCTTTCTATTCCCATTCAATTTTCTCCAGAGGCCTATCATATCTAACTTTTCTAAAATTCTACTTATTTCCTCAGCTTATTTTTTATTTTTTGTTAGATTTATCTAGTTCTGAAAGAGGCAAGTTGTGGTCCCCTGATAGTATGGTTTTACTGTTTATTTCCTCCTATAGCTAATTTAATGTTTCCTGTAAGAAATCGGATGCTATACCATTTGGTGCATACATGTTCAGTATTGATATAACTTCATTGTCTATGGTATCTTATAGCAAAATGAAGTTTCCCTGCTTATATCTTTTAATTAGATCTAGTTTTGGGGGCGGCCAGGTAGCACAGCGAGTAAGAGCACCGGCTCCAGTGTCAGAACGACCTGGAGATCGAATCCCGGGCTCAGACACTTAGCACCCACCCAGAAACACCTGGCCGTGTAACCTTGAGCAAGTTATTTAACCCCAATTGCTTAGGGGCAGCCAGGTGGCTCAGCGAGTAAGAGCACCGGCTCCAGTGTTGGGACGACCTGGAGATCGAATCCCGGGCTCAGATACTCAGTGCCACATCCAGAAATAACTGGCCGTGTAACCTTGAGCAAGTTACTTAACCCCAATTGCTTAAAAAAAAAAATTAGATCTAGTTTTACTTTTGCTTTGTCTGAGTTTATGATTGCTACTCCTACTGTTTTTTACTTTAGCTGAAGTATAATCTAGCCCTTTACCTTTACTCTGTGTGTATCTCTCTGCTTCAGGTGTGTTTCTTGTAAACAGCATATTGTAGAATTGTGATTTTTAATCCACTCTGCTATCTGCTTCCATTTTATGAGTAGACTCATCCCATTCATATTTGCAGTTATGATTACTGTCTATTTTCCTCCATTCTGCTTTTTTCTCATTTATCCTTCCCACTCTTTCCTTTAACCCTGTCCTTCCTTAAAACTGACCATTCTGACCATCACATCCCCCAATCCATCCCCCCTTCTATCAGCTCCACCTTCCCCTCCCACTTTCCTGAAGGGTAAGATAGATTTCTATACTCAACTGAGTGCTTATGTTATTCCCTCTTTAAGCCCATTCTAATTAAAGCAAGTTTCAAACATTGCCCACCACCCTAGTGTATTCCATTCTACTGTAACAGCTCTTTTCTTTTGTATGTCTTTTATGTGAGATAATTTACCCCATTCTACCTCTCCTTTTCCTCTTCTTTCAGTGCATTCCTCTTTCTCATCCCTTAATTTTATATTTTTAGGAAAACATCCTATTATATTCAGCTCACATTCATACACTCTTTGTAACAGCTCTAATAATGAGAAAGTTCTTAGGAATTACAAGTATTTTTCCATATAGGAATATAAACAGTTTAACCTTATTGAATTCCTTATGATTTCTCTTTCCTGTTTGCCATTTCAGTGTTTCTCTTGAGCCTGGTATTTGAAAGTCAAATTTTCTATTCACCTCTGAGTCTTTTCATCAGGAATGCTTGAAAGTCTTCAATTTTATTAAATATCTATTTTCCCCTTGAAGGATTACACAGTTTGACTGGATAGGTGATTCTTGGTTATAATTCTAGTTCCGTTGCCCTCCAGAATATCATGTTGGAAGCCTTCCAATCCTTTAATGTAGAAGCTGCTAAATCTCGAGTTATCCTGACTATCGCTCCATGATATTTGAATTGTTTATTTTTGGTTGCTTGCAATATTTCCTCCTTGACCTGGGAAGGAACTCTCAAAAGTGGCTATAATATTCTGAGGGTTTTCATTTGGGGATCTCTTTTAGTAAGTGATAAGTAAATTCTTTCAGTTTTTCTTTTACCATATGGTTTTAAGATACCAGGGCAATTTTCCTTAATAATTTCTTGAAATATGGTGTCCAGGCCCTTTTTTTTAATCATGGCTTTCCAATAATTTTAAAATTATCTCACTAGATTCCACTTGCCCAATTCTAATTTTTAAGGAATTATTTTCTTCAGTAAGCTTTTGTATCTCCTTTTCCATTTGGCTAATTCTACTTTTTAGACCTTTTTTCAATGAATTTTTGTACCTTTTTTCCATTTGGTGAATCTTACTTTTTAAGGATTTCTTTTCTTTAGTGGATTTTGTACCCCTTTAAACATTTGGCCTAATATGTCTTAAGGTGTTATTTTCTTCCATATTTTTGTGCCTCTTTTACCAAGCTGTTGACTTTTTCTTGCATAATTTCCATTTCTTTCCCCCATTTTTTGTCTTCCTCTCTTATTTGATGTTTAAAATCTCTTAAGTTCTCCCAAAAATCCTTTTTTTGGGTCTGAGATAAATTCATATTTTTCTTTGAGGCTTTGCATGTGGCTGCTTTGATCTCAACGTAACTTTCTATGGTTACATTCTTTTTTGTTGTTTGCTTATTTTCCCAGTCTATTTCTTGACTTTTAACTTTATGTTAAAGTTGGGCTGTGTTCCCAGGGTGCAAAGGGCATTGTCTGAAGGTTCAAGTTCTTCATACTGCTGTATTCAGAGCTAGTCTTGCGGGGGGGGGGGGGAGGCTTTAAGTTTTCAGTGTTTCCAAGGTGCTATGATCTGGGGAGAGGTGTGGTCACTGCACTCCTGGCCTGTGCTCTGCTCTGTGAGTGACCACAAGCACTTTTTTACACCCTGGAACTGTGACCAGGGTCCCTGATTTTGCCAGTGTTCTTCCTTGCAATGGGAATTTGATGCAGAACCGTGTATGGGCAACAGAACCAAGTCTTGCAGCTAGTGCCAGTAAAGGTTGTTCTGCAATCTCTTTCTGACCAGGTTTCTGACTCCCTTACTGTCTGTGTACTTAGAGCTCCAGAAGCCACCCAGTGGTCCCTGATTTGGTCACTGCCAAGGACTGCTACTTATTTGCTGAGATGTGGCCTGTGCTGGCACAACTTGTGCTGGACTGCGCTTTACTCTCACTCCAATGATACGAACTTTTCTTGCTGATCCATGTTATCTTGGGATGGAAAAGGGTTTCACCTCATCCTTTTGTTGGCTCTGCCACTCCAGGATTAATTTTGAGGCATTATTTTAACATTGTTTGGAGGGGATTATGGGAAAGCTCAAGTGAGTGCCTTTATTCTACCATCTTTGGAACTCATGTTCCAAATGTTAAAATTTTTTGTTTACATATTATCAAGGAAAAATTAATTATTTTTTGAAAATACATCTGCATCTTAATCTGTTTACAACACAAGTTATTTCTGTATAATACTGTATAAAGTTTGTTGACTAAGAGACGGCATAGTATGAATGAAATCCTGTGATAATGGCAGTTAGATATGTTTGAATCCTAGGCCCTCTAGTAACTAGCTTTGCAACCTTAGGCAAGCTAATCAAACCCCTCTGAGCTTCATTTACCTCATCTGTGAAAGGAAAGTTCTGGATAAGATGAGAAATCATAAAATCACAGGATTTAGAGCTGGGAAGGGACCTCATAGGTCTTCCCATTTATCCCACTCACTCATTTTATAGACCAGGATGATTTCTTCTGTCTTTTTAGCCTTCTTTTAGATGTAATTTTATATTTGGTTTGCTCACTTACATAATACTTGTAAACAATTTGTTCTAGGAATGGATTTCCACAAGGCAATTTTCTCCACTGCAGCACTATTCAAAAATTATCTGAGTTGGGTGGTTTGGGTTTTTTTTTTTTGGCTTCTGTTCAAGGGAGTTCTCCACTTATAAATCCCCTTCATCTCCCATGCTGTAGTTTACACAGAGCTTTGGAACAGTTTCAGAGTGTTTGTCTTGTACCATGGGAAAAAAATCTGTTCACCAGAGACACTGACTTTTTGAATTGTACATGGTCCCCAAACATAGGAAGTCCTATTTGCTGAAGAGCATTCCTACTAAGGGCTCTATGTGTGAAAGTGCTAGACTTACTAAAGAGATTATTAAAAAGTGAAATGTATAGCTAAAAAGTAAATAATGCAAAGCTTTTGACTGGTCACTCTCTCCTTACAATCAGTGTGACTTCCCCTCTCCTTTCCACTCACATAACCCCTATTCTTTTAACCTATAAATCTAGGCTTTTAAAACAGGCTCATAATCAGGTTCCCTGCCTTCAGAATCACCTCAAGCTTCTTCAGCTTATTCTTCGCGTAGCTATCAAGCTGAGATTCCTAAAACATAAATCTGTCCCTGTAACTGCCACTCCCCCACTCAAAAAGCACAAAACTCTCAGCCTGGTATTTAAAGCCCTCCATGATGTGCCTCTTCCCTTCCTGCCCAGTCTTACTTTGCATGGCTCTCCTTCTTGTCTTGTTCCAATCTAACCTTCTTGCTGTTCCCATGCATGGCTCTCCTGCCTCCTGTAACTTCACAGTACTGATCCTCATGTCTGAGAGATGCTCCTTTCTCCCTGTGACCTCACAGAATCCCTGCCTTCCTCCTAGACCCAACTCAGGTCACACCTCTAAAAAAGGCTCTTTGTGATGCATTCAATAACACTATCTCACTTTGTGTCACTTTGAATATATTTGTATATGCTTACTTGACTAAGGGCAAACTCAAATCCCTTTAAGCTTTGGCCATCTGTATCTGCTGATGAAAGACCAGAAATATAGCTAACTAGGTAGCAGAAATGATGCCCTTGCCCATTGGGCTTATCTTTGTCTCTGGGACTTTACCCTGCCCATTGATCTACATGGGAGAGTAGAAGGGTTTTGGAACTGGGAAATTTGGAAACCCTGAACTCCAGAGCTGTTTGGTATATACTGGGAAAATAGCCTCAACAGAAGTGCACTTAGAGTTTTCAGATAGTTCCAAGTGTAGTCTAGCTTTCAGAGATTAAAATCAAAAGGGTTTTTTGAAGTACTCATCTTAAGAGTGAAGTCACCCACAGAGACCCCAAGCACCGTAGACAAAAAATGTACTCCAAAGAAAAGATTAAGTTGGAGGCCATTAGCTAGCTGAGGGGACCTTGCCCTGTATCCTGGAGAGCTTAGAACTTGAAGAAAAGAATTTCCCCAAGACTCTAGGAGGGAACAGATACTGTATAAAGGGAAAAAAACAACTCAGGAGAATTTCCCCCTAGGGAGGGCTATTGCTGATCAGATGGCTGAATCAGGGACAGAAGCTTTTGAAAAAAAGCCTGTGTCTTTGGTCCAGTCTCCCACTGAGGAAGAGAGAACTCCTTAGACAAAGACTTCAGCTGAATTCAGGAACTGGAAGCAGGGAGAAGTTCCATAAGCATGTACCTAGTGATCCTTGCCTGGCAATGCCCAGCAGAGCAGTGCCCATCTGGGCAGCATCTGGTAAAAAAGCATATGGAAGAAACTACACATATAGCCAAACCCAGTGGGGAACAGGCCCTGTAGGAGCAGCCTAATCAATCAATTAATCAATAAGCATTTGTTAAGGATGCTTCTACCAGAAACACAGGTACTTGTGATATTAAGCATCTTCTATGTGCCGTACAACTTGGTGCTAGAGATATAAAGACAAAAGTGAAAGTTTCTGTCCTTGAGTTATAATCCAATGAGGAGAGTACATATATACCCAAAAACAGAATGGCATAATGGATAGACAGGAGGCCTCTGACACATGCTGAATGTGTGATCTCGGGCAGATCACCTAACTTCTCAGTGCTCTAGTCCAGCAGGATCAAACACAAATCGAAAAGGATCTTTGTGGGCCACACATTGATTTATAAAACAACAAATCAACATTATGTTCTATTATATTTTATTTATTTTGTTAGACATTTTCCAATTACATTTTAATATGGTTCAGGTTGTATTCAGGATTTTTGCTGGCCCCTTTTGAATATAACCTAAGTGCCAAAACTCATTTGTATGGGGCTGACTCTCTCGTTGGTAGATGGAGATCCTAGGGTGAGGAGGCCCCAGGAACTGAGGTAATTTCTAGAGTGAGACCACAGCATAGATATGGTGTTAAAATCCAGAAAGTCAGAAACACATCCAGGAAGGCAATGCTTTGTGAGCCAGTCTAAATTCATTATCATTTGTAATTGGCTAAATTTGGATCCATATATAAAGTATTATACCTACACCCACACATGCATGTGCACACCCACACCTGAAGTATATTCAGATTCCCAAAAGTATTAAGGTATTGCCATAGTGTAATCTTATTTTATCTCCTTCAAAAAAATACATGATTTCACTGATGTGGTTTCTCTTTCCAGGGACACTGATCCCAACATTCCCATGCTTTAGGAGACATTCTTGATGGATCACTGCAGCCAAGATAGTTCATCACTTGGCATCCAACCTTCTGGTGACAAGTCTATGCTGACTGAGCCAATCTGGTCCACAGACAACTGAAAATGTAGCCTACTTCTGAGCTGATACCAGAAGCCTCTCCAACTTGATAGGTAAAACTGGCTCTCCATTGACAAAGCATTCAAAAATCTGGGTCACCTGCTAGCCACAGTGAGGTGTCATAATAGGACACGAGTGGGGAACCTGTGGCCTCAAGGCCACATGTAACTTTCTAGGTCCTCAAGTATGGCCCTACTAGAGGGTCATATGTGGCCTTGAGGCAGCAGGTTCCCTACCCCTATAAAAGGCATTTAGAAGTCAAGGGTCTCCCTAATGGTATTACAGAAGGATCTATCTAATAGTAATAGGTAATAAGATAAGTTGGTTTTTATTGGTTTTGAACTAATTTTAGTGCTATAGGGCACTCTTAGTGAGAAAAATCTCCTTTGAAAATGGAGACAAGTAACCACTTGAAAATTTGGAAATTTCATCTTAGAGAGTTGCTTAGGGTACTTATAAGTTACGTGGTTTGCTAGAATCATATAAGTCAGTATGTGTCAGAAGCAGAACTTGAACCTCGGGTCTTTCTCTTTGGAGGTTGGCCATCCATCCACTCTGCCAGGCTGCCTGTCAAGATAAGCAGTAGGTAGTAAATTAAACAGTAATACCAGAGTCCTACCTCCACCACATACTATGTGACCCTGGGCAAATTTCTCAACCTATCAGCATCCAAGGCAATTCCTTAAAGCTAAGATACAGAACAGATGCCTGTCTTACTGGACAGGAGGTGTTTTCTCATCGGTTCTTCCTTATACCAATGAAATCACAGGTCCAACTGAAAAAAAGGAGTAAAATTTTAGAAACCCCAAAATTCTAATTCGTGCCTTTATTAGTTTCATAGCAAGCATATTTTGTAAATTATTAAGGCATAAATGGATACTGATAAATAAATTTAGGCAAATCAGTGAAAGATTAATATTTACAATAGCCTTATGTTTCATAATAATTTAAAATAAGCATATAAGTTCCTTTTTAAACAAGAACGAATTGCTTGGCTCCAGAGATGAAGGCACATATTTAATTCCCTGAGTCCTTGCGATGAATAAACTGCTGATTCTGAATATGATTTCTGTTATTAATAATGTTATAAAATTCACAGAGGAATGAACTGCTTTGAATGTTTTACTCAAACTGAATAAGATTCACATATCTACTCAATTATCACCAATTATGGATTTGGTAGAGTTGAATTAATGAAGGACTTATGATTAATTATTTCTTGACACATATGAAAATCTAGGATTATTGTCCCATTTATACAAATGAGTAAACAAACTCCCAATGCAGTTAGATGACTTTCCCAAGGACACAGAAACTGAGCTAAGAATATAAACCATGCACCCTAAATCTTGGACCCATGTCAAGATTACAAATGATACTGCCTTTTCTAAATTCATAAATACTGACTTCTACCATGAGTGCTCTTTGATTGACAAGGCAAATGCAACAAAGAGTATTACATTGGCTTTTCCAGTTACTAATTTCCATTAAAAATTCTATCATACATAGATATCAGTCTTACTGGTCCACTAGAAACAAAATCATACTTGCAAAACCTACTCCCCTTTCTCTGAACATTTATGTTTCATGTAGACATGTAAATAAACAGAAGATAAGTCATAATTTGGAGCCTTGTCAAAACTGGGTCTATGGACTTTATCACTCTCCTCTATATTCTATAATCACTCTCTCCCTCCCCTCCCCCCACCTTTGACATGGAAGTGTCCTTTTTGTTTCAGTAACATAGCAGATAAAAATTTGCTTCCACATCCATTCCACTTATTAAGTTCTAAGTAAGTGATTTGTCTTCATTTCTGTCACCACATGATTAGTTGGTCTTCTTTGCATATGAGAGAGCCAACGCCAGCTGTAGATTTGGATGATTAACCTATCCTTTTTCACTCAACTTTTGACATTCATACTAAATGAAAATGACTCACATCTTCTAAGACTTTGGGGGGAAAGCACTATAACAAATCAAAGTCATGACATCAGTCAGGTTCAAGAATAATGGGAAATTATTCTAAGCTTCATATAACTAATTTTAGCCCTTCTGAATTGATTGAAAGTTAACCCAATATAGATTCAATATTCAATTCATGAGAATTTCATTAGTGAACAGTATTCTTTCTATGATGAAAGGTGCTTTTCTCTAATTCTATGAATTTTTGTTCTTTTGGGGGATGTCTGAGATCTAAATTTACTGGGAGGGAGTAATAGTTATTTTAGAAGACTAGAGGAGATACAGCAGATATAGGAAGACCCCCATTCTCATATTCCTCAGTACTGAAATTTAATCCTTTTTCTGTACTACATGTTCCAGGTCATTTTAGTTGCCTATTATGTGCCAGACACTATGCTGTGTGCTGATGTTACAAAGACAAAAAAAGCAAAAAAACAGTCCCTGTCCTCAAGGAGGTTGCATGCTTCTGGGGGAAAAACACACAAATAAGCAAATATCAAACATATGCATAGACGAGACAGGGAGGTTTTGTGCTGACTACTGGGCATTGATGTAGACAGAAATTCACAGTAAGAACAGGAATATCAGCTAGGTAGTTGGAGAACAATTGTTTTGCCTCCTTCCTTAACTTTTATTCTGGCTCAAATGTATTTGCATGCTAAAACCATAGAGAATCTTGGTCATTTCTAACCCTGTTGGATAGTTGTCCACAGAGGACGATATTCTCTTCTTCAGACATAGAAACTAAGAAGAATAGACTTAATTTTAGCTTAGGGATACTTTGCCTGAGTCCTGTAAGCTGCATGTGGTCTGGCCATGATTAAGTGCTGTCAGCCTGTCCTTGTCAGGGAGAGGCTTCAAGGTACCACATCCAAGTAAGTGAGCTAAAATGGCTGGCAGGTGGCCCTGAAGATATGAGGGCCAGAACATGGTTCCAGAAGGGATTATGACACTAGTTAGAGTGAAAGACTCAGAAAAGAGCAGAGAATCACAGGGGATAGTAAGGGGCAAAGAGTAACATAAGTACAACACCTAGGGAAGGAGCATCAGAAAAGTAACACCCTGGCTCAGTCTCAGGGGGAGCAGGAAGAGGACATAAGTAGACAATGTCATCGCTCTCCAAATCAGAGTCATCCATCCACATATTTGTCATGCCCACATTGTTCCCTACCCATGTAACCTTCTTTGTCTGTTTCTGGAGCATCCTTTTTGATCCCTACGTGGACTCCTGGTTCCGACTGATAGTGTGCGTATTTGTGGGACAGTGTCCACAAATTTATTGGAGATAATGTTCTATTGCTGTGTTTCTTACAATATGATTTCATTATGTGTCTTTTCCTTGAGTCATGCCTTCTAAGTAAATAATAATAATAATAAACACCTTAATGGGGCCTCGGGGGCTACGGTATTGAGTAGATATGAGCCCACCAAGTATATCAAACCTTGGATAACTATTCTGATGAGCCCATTTTAAGGGGGTAGATGTCGCAAGTGCATATGCAAAATAAGTACAAAGTATTAGTTTAAGGAGGTGAGAGGTGAAGAAAGGTCTCTTGTAGGAGGTAGCACTTTAGTTGAACTTTGAAAGTCCCTAGGCATTTGTAATGGGAATGCAAATTTGGAAGATCTTCCCTGCCCCTAGGTTAAAGTGCACCTGAAGCCTGGGGTGGGAGGCTTGTTTTTCAGTAGATACTTTTTGATTGGCCAGTGGGTCAATAAGGTTGTTACATTCTCTGAGCCAGGAGAAGGCTATATAAGCCTTGATGTGAGGCTTTGTTTTGGTGGCTCACTTTGAGAAGTGTTCTGTGATTTGATCTGTATTCTGGGAAGCCGTTGTCCAGGGCCCCGCCAGCTTTGAAAAAAAAAACCCAGATGTGGAAACCCAGATGTTGACTGGATCCAAGAACCTGTGGTGGAAGCAACCCTGAGGACCCTTGCAAGGGTGTTTGCTGCTACAGCATTCCAAGAGGTAAAGGTGAGGAGCAAGGACAGTTTAGGAACCAGAGACAACTTGTGAAAAGGAGGGAGATTAGATATTGGATTAGAGCAAGTAAACCTATTTGGCTACCAATAGAGTGCACTAGGGGAATAATGTGAAATCAGCTTGGAAAGATAGCTTAGAGTCAAATTATGAAAGACTTTGAAAACCAAACAGAATTTATATTTTAGTCTAGAGACAATTGGTAGCCATAGCAGCATCTTGAGCAGAGGAGTTAGGAGGTCATATCTTTTCTTTACATACACCATTTTGGCATCTGCATGAAGGATAGATTGTAATATGTAGAGGGAAGAGATAGATCATGGGGAGACAAATTAAGAGGCTATTGAAATAGTCTAGGTGTGGGTGATGGACATGTGATAATGGTTTTAGCAGCTCTTGACCTTACACTGAGCTGATACGTTATTTTATATCATAGGCAATTATCAGGGATTATAGGAATCATCAGAAATGAACATTATTTTTTTTTGCTTTTTGGAGAGGTGAGGGTAGGGCAATTGGGGTTAAGTGACTTGCCCAAGGTCACACAGCTAGTTTTTTGTGTTGTGTCCAAGGCCAGATTTGAGCTCAGGTCCTCCTGACTCCAGGGCCAGTGCTCTATTCACTGTGCCACATAGCTGCCCCTGAAATGAACATTATTAATAAAAACATATTGATAATATCATTGCTGTTGTTATACAGTGACAATAACGATGGTGATGATAATAATGATAGCTAGCATTTATATAGAACTTTATCATTTACAAAGTCTTTTATGTATGTGATCTTATTTAGTGCTCACAATAACCTTGTGAGGTAGGTGCAATTATAATTCCCAATTTATAGATAAGGAATCTGAGACTAAGTGAGGTCACCCAGCTAGCTAGTGTCTGAGTCTAAATTTGAATTCAGATATTCTTGATTCCAAATCTAGCAATCTTATCCAGTGTTCCACATATTAAGAAAACAACTCTTTCACTGATGTTGCCACATCCACTTTCATGACTTTGAAAGGTTCAATAATTTTCATAAATTATATTGTTAAAAATTAGGCTTCTAGTGGAGTTTCTAAGCAGAATATATATACTTGATTTGGGGCTATATATATAGCCCCAAATCAAGTAATTTGTCTCCACTAAAGTCCTTCATTGGTGCGTCTTTTTGGCATGGCAACAGTTCTAAATTCTTAAAGGTTATTCTAGGCAGGTACAAATTCAGATAGGTCATGTTACATTGGAACATTTGTTTAATGATTGCTTGATCAAAAACACTTTGGATTCTAATTCTATTATCTAAGAACCTGTTTAGTAATTTCAGATTATTCACTGTACTCTTAAGTAAAGGTAAAAAATAATATTCTTTTTTTTTGGAGGGGGGCAAACAGTTGGGGTTAAGTAACTTACCCGAGGTCACACAGCTCGTGTATCAAGTGTCTGAGGCTGGATTTGAACTCAGGTCCTCCTGACTCCAGGGCTGCTGCTCTATTCACTATGCCACCTAGCTGCCCCAAAAAATAATATTCTAAAGAATGATTTCTCATGAATCATAGCATCCTAGAAAACACCTGAAATTTGATAGAAAAATATGAATACTTTCTATATGAAATAATTCTAAAAAGATATTGTTATATAGACTAGGCCTGGACTCATTTTGAAAGGGCTGTAGTTTGTCTGTGAAACCTTCCAACTCCCTTTCTGCACCCATGTACTCAGGCTGTGTAAGGGTTATGGGATTTAAAGATCTCCCATGCCCCATGGACGTGCTGACATAGCAGAGCAAGAGAAAGTGAAAAGCCGAGCTAACGGTCCTGCAGTTGGCAGTTGGTGGCAGTTGCCTTTTTTTTTTTTTTGAGTTAAGACTCCGGCTGAGGACTGCCAGGGGCCGGAGATGCTGGGAGCGCTCTTCCAGGACGCTGGGTGGTTGCTATGAGTGGGGAGAGGAGGACCTTTGCCTGAGGTAGCCTGTTCTGTTTTAAAGGCTTGAGAATGTGGGTGCTTTCTACTTTATCTACCTGTGCCAATGTCATAACTACTCTGATGGCTTTCACTTTCTGGTTTTGGGACTCAGTCTTTTGGTATCTTAATAAATTTTCTAGTTTATTTCCCCAAATGGTAAACCTGACGTATTTTGTGATGGATAATTATATCAGCATATTTGTAATCTCTATAGGCATTGTGAATATGGCATTGCTGATACAGGCTGCCCCAAGTTAAAATTGAATACTTTCTGTAACCTTAGTTGTGTTTGCCACTGTATCACTGAATTGTATTTGCTCTGTATCCATTTTTATTTTCCTTATGCTACTCATTTGAAGATATTCCTCATCTTCCCTACTGGATTAATATCTTCTTAAAAATGGTGACAGACTTTATTCACATCTTTACCCCTCAACCACTATCATAGCATCTCACGTGTAGTAATTTTAATAAATTTAATAATTTTATTGACTTTAATTGAAATTATCATCATTTAAACATTGTCAAACTTCAAAAAATGTGTACAGTTTTACCAAGCACCAGAAAATCAAATGAACCAATAGTTATAATAGTTAGCATTTATATAGTTCTTTAAGGTTTTACAAAGGACTTCACAAATATGATCTCATTTGATCCTCATAATAACCCTGGTAAGCAGGTGGTATTATTATCTCTATTTTGCAGTTGAGTTAGCTGAGGCTAGCAGAAGTTAAGTGTGTTGCCAAGCGTCACACATCTAGTGAGTGTCTGAGATTAGATTTCAACTCAAGTCTTCCTGATTCCAGGTCAAAAGCTTTGTCCTCTTGCTAGCAAGCTTTCTTACTAAGGTGGAGATAATGCATGTAGAGAACTTTGCAAGCTTTAAAGTGTTCTATAAATGTGAGTTATTAAAGTTAACATAGAAAAGCTTTGGAAAAGATATTTTTAAGTATGCTTACAAGAAAATGTTTGACAGTGTGGAACCAACATGATATAAATATGACACCAAGTTAAAGGTCTGAACAGAAACATTCAATATTTTTTTTAATGGAGGTGATAAAAAGAGACACCTGGGTGGTATCGTGAATAGAGTGCCAGACCTGGAGTCAGGAAGTCTCATCTTCCTGAGCTCATATCTGGCCTCAGACATTTACTAACAATGTGACCTTGTGCAAGTCACTTAACCCTGTTTGCCTTGGTTTCCTCATCTGTAAAATGAGCAGAACAAGGAAATGGTGAACCACTCCAGTATCTTTGCCAAGAAAACCCCAAAAAGGGTCACAGAGTCAGACATGACTGAAAATGACTAAATAACAACAATATGATAGATCCTGTTAGAAAAGCCCTTTGTAGTTTCCTTAACAGCTTCCCTATTGTGGATAGTGTATTCAAATGAGATCATGTATATTAAGAGCTTTGCCAAGTTTAAAGCACTTTAATTATAAAAATGTTCATTATTATCATTATCATTCTTGTTCTACATTTGTATTCAATGGAATTCATGTAGAAATAACCTTGGGACATTTTACAATTGTTCTTTTATACTTAAAGTTCAGTAGACTCTTGTACAGGGAAGGGATAGTCAAATAATTACTTTTTAATTAATTTTTTAAAAGTACTGGGATGTGAGGTGATTTTCACATCTTCAGGACAGCTCCAATAGCAGCCAGGATGACGGGGTTGATAATGGTCTTCATCCTGTTCCCATGTTAAAAAATTTTTTCTTCTGCCAAATATCTACAATTTGGAAGCTTTTCATTCTCTGTAGAGGGGAGGTTATGGGTATTTTATTTAATATATTGCTATTGAATATGGAGTTATGTTGAATGACTGTTGGTACAATGGATCCTGAGATGGTATTCCAGTTCCAACACAGTTAATTTATTGAGTTTCAATGATATTTGGGGGGGGGGTATTTATTTGTTTGTTTACATAAGTGTGGAGGTTTATCTGTTATTTTATGAAGGATATCAAAATTCTATTGTATAATTCTGTTAATAGAGTCTAAGTACAGGGAAGGTGCCAAATTTTTGAAACCCTCATGATTTTTACCATTTGATTGCAGAATCTGTGTTGTTCATTAGGTCTCTGCTTCTTATGGGTCATCTTAAATTTCTTTATCAATAGTCTGGTCTTGTACCACTATCATAAATCCTTTCATGTCTATAAATAAAACTGCACGATTCATCCATATATTTGACATTTCTTTGTTGGTTGTGTTCATGTGGCTATTGCCAATGGAGGACTGGCCTTTTGGTGGGCCAAATATTTCTTAATATTTGTCTTAAATATTTCATTGTCTCCATACAGAAGCAATCCAGTATTGATTACATTTGATATATACAGTGGTATCATGAATACACTGTCAGCCTTTAGTATTTCCCTGTAAAGATGATCTCCATTTGCTACATAAGTATTTTTGGACAGTTTTATCCTGTTTATCTTATGATTTGAGAACATCTATCAACACTCTTCCTTCTTTTTGGCAAGACAGTGTTGATTTTTCTATAGCTGCCTATAGAGTGATAGACTCCATGTTTCATAAGTGTTGTATGAGTTTTATTTGGATACTTTTAAATTTGTTTTCATTCACTTATTGTTCCAAAAGTGTATGTTAAGTACTTGAAGGATAAAGGTATCCATTGCTCTAAATGTATTCTTCCCATTTAATTTTGACTTGAGAATCCTAGGAAGTCTCTTAGCATATACAAGTTTATGTTTTTCTATGATCACTTTATACTCACTTTGTCTTGCCTAAGAAAAACAAGATTATTCGTAAGTACTGATTTCATCCATTGCTTACATTTTTACTTTTTATAACATCATCATTATCATGATGATGTCTATGTATATTTGAAATATTTTTGTTGAAACAACTCTGGTTCCTTTTTAAAAGTAAATAAAATATAATTCACCAATACAGTTATGAAAATCCTGATTTATTTCATTCTTTTTTTTTTTTTAAGCAATCGGGGTTAAGTAACTTGCTCAAGGTTACATGGCCAGTTATTATTTCTGGGTGTGGTGCTGAGTATCTGAGCCCGGATTTGATCCAGGTCATCCCGACACTGGAGCCGGTGCTCTTACTCGCTGAGCCACCTGGCTGCCCCTAAGCAATTGGGGTTAAGTAACTTGCTCAAGGTTACATGGCCAGGTGTTTCTGGGTGGGTGCTAAGTGTCTGAGCCCAGGATTCGATCTCCAGGTCTTCTCAACACTGGAGCCAGTGCTCTTACTTGCTGTGCTACCTGGCCGCCCCAAAATTTATTTCATTCTTAATACAATTGAACAAATCTACCATCAACTTTCATTCCTTATCTCCCCCTTTATGTAAGCATGTGTTTGCTCACTACTCATTAGTATCTATCAAAAGGTAATAGAGAGGAAAACAAAAACTCCTGTCAGTCTATTTGACTACTATACTTGTTTTAGTTCTTATTTGTAAAATCCTTATTGAATGGAAAGGGAATTGAAATGGATATTATATCTTTTGTCTTTAAAAAAAAATCCCTTCAATCACTTTTTCATCATAGAAAATTTAGTAAAATACTAGCTGTATCCTGTGTTAAACATGGATTTAACTTTAAAACAATTTACTTGATATTTTCTATGGCTTAAATTTTATTGTATATTTATTGTCTCCTCAAGGGATCAGACAACGCAAAGCTCATTTCTTGCCTTCTTCCTCTCTTTCTGGACAGCCCTCTATTTTGGCCCTCAATGAGCATGCTTTGAAAGGAGAGAAATTGAGGGGGTGGTGATGCAGTTTTCCCACCAAGGCTTTCATCTCAGAGAAACAGCTAGGAGAACTTTTTCCACCACTGACTGAAAAAATTTTGCTCTTTCTCTCCCATCATGGGAAGTTTTTCCAGTTTAGTACAAAAGAGTGACGAACATGAAGAGGAGAGAGATAAGTGAGGAACCTGCATGGAGACTGTATATCCATGATCCCCGTGGAGAAAGGAGCTGGGGAAACAGACAATCCTAGCCCCAGGGCTAGCACTTCATCCCCAGAACTATCCAGAAGTATTTTCCAGCTATAGAAGGCGACTAGACTTTCACTTCCAGAGTCATAACTTTGGAAGAGTTTGATTCTCAAACTATCCCTTCCCTTTTTCTTACCCTTTTAAAACTCCTGGCTATCCCTGCTTTATCCTCACTTTCTCTTACCTTCTAGCCTCTCTCATTTCCCTCTTCTGTAGCTTTTTATTTGTTTTCTTATATGTCTGTCCTGATCCTCCATCATAAATGAATCCTTTTGTATGTGACATCCCTTATAATACATTTAAAGGTCTTCCTTGAAATTATGATAATTATAGCTATTTAATAATTATTTCTTATCAATGCTACACTTGGTTCTTCCTTTCAATGTTAATATTAGCTGTAATCATTTCATTATCAAGTTAATGCCACATACACAAAAAGAACAATGTTGCACTGGGGAACCCTGCTAACAAGTGGTGATAAGAGTTTCTGCAAGTGGTGGGATAGAGTTTACTGGCAGAAGTTATGGAGAGCACCATCTTCCTCAAACCTCTGTGCTGTCTATCTTCCCAATGCCTGTTGGTTAGGAAAATTAGCAGATCTCTTGAACCTAGGTGGAGAATTTCAGATATATGCAATTTCAGTGCTATTTGTGAGCAAATTATTATCTTCCTGAATATCATAAAATTTCTATGTAGCAGAGTAATTAGGGGGCCTCTTATTGATGGATAAATGAATGAATTCTTTTTGTTCCTGGATTAATACAGTAGTTTCTGTGTGGTTCTCTTGTCCCTATGAATAATGAGTTGTGCTGGATATTACTGATGATTTTAGTAAGAGGAACTACCCATACTCTTTCACTTATGGGAGGAATAAAGAAGAAAGACTTTGCTTCTTTTTGGTCTTTCTCTGGTGAGAAGGAAGGATTTCTCTTCTCTTATGCCCACTCCTCCTACCCCCAGTTGTACATGTTGCCATCGCTATAAGTTTCTCTCTTCTCTTCCTTCCCTTCTTCCCACCTCCTCCCCACTCTCTGCTTTCTTTACTTCTTTCCTTCCAGTAGCCATTATTGGTACTGGTTCTCCACCACCACTATCACCTTATGGAAAGATCAAAGAAGAAAATGGCAGAGCCATCCTCCTCTCTACTTTTGTAGGCCACAGAGATGGTAGCCTTTCCTGACTCAATCAACAGTCACCTTCAACATAATCTACCCAATCATGTGGAACAAGAGACCAATCAGAAGTTTTGCTGTATGATTCCAGCAAAGCAAATTACATCTATCTTAACAAAAGGCACCAGATCACCCCTGCTGTACATAGGGCCATAGATTTAGAGAAAGGATCTTAGATACTATGTTTTGGAACTGCATCATTTTGCAGATGATGGAATAGACCAAAAGAAATTAAGCGATATGGCAGCAGTTAGACAGGTAGTAAGTGGCCATGTCAGGATTCAAATCTAAATTCTCTGACTCCAAATCCAGTTTTCTTTCTACTACACCACACTGACTATATTTAGATATGACCAGTGTTAGGATTTTCTGACAACTTTCATAAATACTTTTCATGTTTATATTAAGACTTTAATACTCACGGCTCACTACTAATTTTATATTCAATGTGAATGTGGTTCATGTAGAACTAACCCTGGGACATTTTACTATTGTTCTTTTATGTTTAATGTTCAGTAGACTCTTACACAAGGAAAGGGTAGTCAGATAATTCAAATCCATTAATGGCCATCACTTTGCAAATTTAAAGACACTAAACCTCAGTATCAGTGAGCCCATGATTATTGTTTCTATCTTGGTCGATATACCCAGCTCACTGTCTCATGACACCCAGTTTCCGCCTTCTAGTTGGCTATTTGTGACCCTGTGGGATCCAATCTGTTAATCAGGTAGTATATTTTATTATCCATCATCCTTGCAATATGACCTGCCCCCCCCCAACCCCAGCATTTTTTTGCATGGTAGTCTGCCTCCAATCAATCCATCTGCCACTGTGACCTTTTGTGGAGATTTTCATTTGACCTGGGGTCTCAGAGACAGATTCAGCACAATACTTTTTCCATTGGCTTTTAGGGCCACAAGTTCCTGCAACCACAGGAATAGAACTTAAATCCTACACATCACAACATTGTTCCATGACAAATGCAGGTAATAAAATATTCGCTTGTAGATGTACTTACAGGTTTTTTTGGCCATGAATTATCAAAACAAATAATTGGCAATTAAAACTGCTTAAAAATGAAAATAATATTCATTTGATAAAGTACAATGTACATATATTGAATGAATTCAACAGAATAGAATAGCTTAAGGATATGTTTCATTCTGAATGTTTAAATTCACACTGTTGGCAAGTCAGTTCATCTTCTCAGCTGCCAACCACTTAACAAATCCAGAGTGAATTTTTAAAAATGCTAACCCTGCTGCCTGAGGACCTTGCTCTTGTGCCTGATTCTGCTGATGGAAGAATGTCTTTCACAGCTTGAATATCAGTCCTGAAAAACTATCCAACAGAAAGCAGAAATGTTAGACAAGGGGAAGATGGTCAGTCCAAGGAAGGACAGGCCATTTCCCTTAGCTACATTGTTTCTAGAATGTAACTAATAAATATCTAATCTATAACTGCTTGTACTTTTGTCTGTCTGAGAGACATTTTTATTTTATCGTTCAAAATGAAAGAATTTTTGAAATTACTGTATTACCAATCGATATATTAATTTGCAATGGGAACTCGTAAAAGAGAGGTACTTTTGCTTAGTAGATAGAAGAATGGCCTCCAAATCAGTAAGACTCGGGTGCAAGACTTGTCATTGATCCATATGAGCTGTGTGACCCTGGCTAGGTCACTTGACCACTCAGTGTCCTGTGCAACTATACTGGTAATGGAGATTTCTTTCCTGGGAGTTCCCTGCATCAACGAAATCACAGAACAGAGAAAGAAAGAGAGAGAGAGAGACAGAGAGATAAACAGAGAGAGAGAGACAGAGAGAGAGAGAGAGACAGAGACAGAGAGAGAGACAGAGAGAGAGAGAGAGACAGAGAGAGACAGAGACAGAGAGACACAGAGACAGAGAGAGAGACAGAGACAGAGAGACACAGAGACAGAGAAAGCAACAGACACATAGACTTTCCAAAACTAGAGATGGCCTATCAGGTGTGGGTAGTGTTAGGACTCAAGTGGCTGATCTGACATCACCTCTGGGCAATCCATTCTAGTGAGGGTGACTAGAGATTCTGCTCCATCAACAAAATTAATTTCTTAGTCATTGCAAGCAAAGAATAATTAATATTGTCAATACCACCAGGAAATTACTCAGAAGCAGAACTGGGATATGAAGCTCGGTCTCCTAATTCTAAGTACAGCAGTCTTTTCCTACATAATGATTGCCTCTAGGATATGTTGACAAATATATCTACACATTAGGAGAAGTAAGTGGAGGATGGGCCAACAGGATGGTGGAAGTTACAGTGGAGAAGAGAAAGGAGGAAGTATGGAACTAGACACAAAATCCCATACCCCTAATCTTCCCTTTAGATAGTTTCCATGCAGTACCATCACCTGTCTACATGGGCCACCTCTCAATGAGTCTCTAGGTTTACCAGAAGCAGAAATTGGAATGTCTTCCCCAGATGGTAGAATACATTGTTCCTACTTTGAACACGATGGAAAATGTTACAGATTCTTTGGCTCACTCTCCCTTCCAGCTGTTTCATACTATCCTGTAGAAGTTTAGAGTCTTTTTTTTTTTTTGAGAATGAGGGGAAATTGCTTCAGCAGTTTTCAAGGGACTGACAAATCAAAGTCATAGCAAGGTCAACATAGATGCATAGCTATTTAATTAAGGGTATCAAGTGACATTGAGTAAAAGCCAACCCTTTTGATAAAAGTTTAACCCAAAGCTCTTCTAAGAATACAATAGAATCACTTTATAACATTGATATTGGGGGAAGTGTTAACTTCAGCATGGATTTATTTAATGCATTTATGTTACAGTGGGTGTAATAAAGACATATGGAGTTCTATAATAGTTTGCCTCAGGGCTCAGCAGCGGAATTGGTTGGTTGTTCCTGAAGAGTAACACACCCAAATGCTGACTTTGCAATATATAGCAATTATTAGAGGGGACACTTGTTTGAAAATCAAAGAATGGACTTTATACCTTTTTGAAAATTGGTATTAGGATATTCAGGCATAAAATACTTGGATATAGCCTTAGTTTTTCTTGGTACCACATATTTAGACATACATAAAGTCTAAATTTTTTTAACTAACTGAAAAATATACATCTGTACTATAAAACCATATTGATTTGTGTTCTGCTAAATTAGGCTTCACAATAGTTTGGATGGGACTGAACTGGGCACTTAACAGGCCCCTGGATATTTGTCAAGTTGCATTAAATTTAAGATTATCTTTGTACCAGGAAAAAAAAAGTTTACTAATGCAAAATTCAACATTTCAATTGCTTTATGATTACTTCATAGTGATTATTCTCCTCGTTGGTGCAGATAACAACCCATTAATATCTTCTTATCCTGTGTTATTCTGATCTGTATTTTCCCATACTTTGCAGCGTATCTTCGCAAGTTATTGAAGGCCTTCTTCTAGGTATTTTTAACATTTAATATTTCATGGCTACTAGTGAAACATTCAAGTTGTCCATCCTTTGTCTCTTTCTCTCACTATATAACCTCCACATTTCCTTTTGTAATCATATGTTTCCTGGATAGCACTAGTTACAACACCTTTTGCTTACAAGTAATTGTTACCCTACTTACATCCACCATTCATCTTCCCTTTGTCCTTTGGGTCATCCAAAGTTCTGACCTTGGGAAGATTGTGGTAATCTGCAATTTGTTATTACATATATATATATATAGCAGCACTGAAAGAATTTTGGTATTAAAAAGATGGAGTTTTATATCACAGAGAAGCTTGGGATCCTTGGAAGCATTACATTACCCAAATATTATCTCTCCTATCCTGTTCCTCTGATTCAATTCTGGACTCCAATGATTACTAATTATTGATATTGATGGGTGGCTAGGTGGCGCAGTGAGTAAAGCACCGGCCCTAGAGTCAGGAGGACCTGAGTTCGGTTCCAGCCTCAGACACTTAACACCCACACAAAAAAACTAGCCATGTAACACCTTGGGCAAGTTACTTAACCCCAACTGCCCTTTAAAAGGCAAAAAAAAAATTATTAATATTGATCTATAGTGCCTAAAAGTTGTATACTGATAGACTCTCTACTTCATTGCCAACTAAGGTTCATGATAGGCAACTCAAACTGAATATATTTAAAACAGAAGTCATTACTTTTCCTTACAAACACATAGCTTCTTCTAACTTCCCTATTTTCTAGAGAATAGCAACACTTTTTTTGGTCACTTAGTTTCTCAGTTTTGAATTCATCTTTGATTCTCTTCGCTCTCTTTCTCAGTCTCTACATCTAATCATTGTCAAGTTTTATCAGTTCAATCCCACACTATCTTATATCCGCCCCCTCCTCTCCACTCACATAGCTGTCACCCTAACTCATCATCCCTTGTCTGGATTATCTCAACAGCCTCCCCCAGCCCAGTTCTTTCCTCTTCTAGTCTTCCCTCAACACAGCTGCCAACTTGCTAAAGTTGCTGCCAACTTGCTAAAGCATGGGCTCTTCCATGTCGCTTCTCTGCTCAAGAAACTTCAATGGTTTCCAATTGCCTCAACAAATGGTTTTGCAAAACATTTAAATTCATCCATAATCTGCATTTAATATATCTTTCCAAACTAATTTGATATTACTTTTCCTCATAAACCCTAGTTTTCATCCAAATTGTCTTTATTACTATTACATGTACATGATCTTTTATTTCTCACCTCCATACCTTACCCATATTTCCCCCCATCCCTTTTGCATCTTAAAAACCTAGATCTCTTTTGTAAAAGCTGAACCTTGATTATTCCAGTGTTTAGTGCTTCCCATCCCTTCCCATCTAAAATTAATCTGTAACTATTTTATATTTACTTATCTGTGTACATGTTCTTTCTCCCAATAGGCTAACATAACAGGAACTTTCATTTTTTTTCTTTGAATCATGAAGGTCTCTCATAATGTCTTACATATGGTTAATGCTTAATCATGGTATCAAATTGAATTAAATAATTCAATAGACAAAATTTACATGTTAAAGTCAGGAAAATAGTAATTTTTTCATCCATGTGGTTTTTATCATGTGGATTTTTAGAACAGTCTCTTGTGAGAAAGTTGAGTCCAGTGCATAAAATAAGTGTTTATGGAATTGAATTGAATCTTTAAAATGTCATTTGCAAACAGGAGCATCTAGAAAACCAATTCATTATCCATAATTAGTTATACCAAACTATCAAACTACAAAACAAATATATCATTAAATGTTGTAAAAAAAAAAACCAACAGAACAAATTAATTGTGCAAGTGAAACATTCACTCTACCAAAAAAAATTTAACATGATTCAAGGACTTTTGAAGATGTCTAGTCATGCCTTCTTGTGAGGTATGTTTAGACCAACCCCATTTACACACATATAATCTACATGGACACCCTCCCTCCCCTCAACCCCTTGTCTCTCTGTCTCTGTCTGTGTCTCTCTCTCTCACACACACACAACACACATACACACACATACACATGCACACCCCTTTCATAAGTTTTTTTTTTTTAAGACCAAAAATAGAGGAAAGGAAAAAAAATTCAAGCAAAACCTTTTTTAAAAAGTCAGAAGATAAACCCCTACACACATAAAATGAATAAACAGTAAAAAAGAGCCACTGATACAATGGCAGAATATGAAATCAGACAGACCCCTAAGAAGAAAGGGATAATAATGTGACTCGATATATAGATGACAATGGAATAAACCATAAAGCGTCCATAGTAGTTTTGTTGTTCAATAATTTCAGTTGTGTCTGACTCTTCATGACCCCTTTTGTGGTTTTCTTGGAAAAGATACAGGAGTGGTTTGCATTTCTTTCTCCAGCTCATTTTACAGATGAGGAAATGAGGCAGAGTTAAGTGACTTGCCCAGGGTCACTCAGCTAGTAAGTGTCTCAGGCCAGATTTGAACTCAGGAAGATGAGTCTTCCTGCCTTCAGACTCAGCCCTCTGTCCACTGTGCTACCTACCTGCCCCAAAAGTAGCTTAAACATTCAATAAAAGAATGGGGGGAAAGCACAGGTTTGGCCAGACACATAGCTAGGCCAAGGGATCCAGTGCTACAGCTGTTGAGGAAGGGCTCCTGTCTCCATGTTTCATGGTATTCCATCGATTCATGCCTAAGGGGGGGAAAGTGAGCTCCTGGAGAAGTTTAGTGAGAAAACCATGGTTCAATAGATATCAGGAGATAGAGGAAAGGAGATAGCATGCCCCTCTACCCTGTAAGATACACTGACACCACTGCCAAGACAAGCACTCTGTGCCATAACCCCACCTCTTCAATTGTTTTTGCCCTGAATGAAAAATTTAATCACATCCCTCCTCTGCTCTTAGGATTGCTCAAGAATTTCTTTTAAAATAAACAGCAAACTCCTTAGATGAGCACTTAAAACCCTTCTTATTGTGTCTCCAGTCTTCCATACATATTTCATATTACTCTTCTTTGTGCACTTTCAACTCTAACCAGCTGTCAGGTGCTCCTCCTTGGATGCAGCATTTCACCTCTTGCTTCTGTGTCTTTGTACACAGGCTTCCCTCTATGCTTGGAATGCACTCCTTGCATAGAATCTTTATCTCAATCTAAGAAAAGGCAAAGAAGTACATATACCATGAAAAGAACAAGTTATGAATCAATATTTACATTCTGCAAGGATTGTAAATTCTCATTTAAGTTCAACAATGGAGGAAACACAATTTTCTACCTTTAAAAGCCTCACTTTGTTTATCAAGAGAGAAGAGTATTGTCTTTTTAGGATTCCTTCACCTGAGAATCATTCAGAGAACATTTTTGGTTAAAGGATAGGGCAAGGGATTGGGTAGAGGAGAGAACTGAAGAATAACAAAAATAACAAATGTCACATGATGCTGATAAATGCCTTAATAAATGCCACACCCGATTGTAGAACTAGTATCGAGGAACAGGAATAAAACCTGCTTTCTAAGTTATTTATGTCATTAAATATGTGCAGTCTGTGGTTATGATGTTTCAGAGGATACGTTTTGACTCATGATACATCTAAATTCATGTAATAATGTTCTATATTATGATAGGCCTCTTTGAGATTTGCATTTGTATTATATCACAATACAAATTAATCTTTTAGTTTCTGTGGTGTTCTCTGAACCACTAACATTAAGCAGCTGCTCTGCTAGAAATAGTGAGGTGATATGGCCTCAGAAGACCCAACCAATATAAAAGATAAACTCTTCAGGTAAAAACAGGTACAATACTGTGTTTCCCCAATAATAAGACCTATCCCGAAAATAAGCCCTCCCCTTACTGTGTAAGATTCCTCTAAAATAAGCCCTCCCCCGAAAATAAGCCCTATTGAGATTGCTACTGTAGTGAAGGTGATCCCCTGTGTTACACGCTACATTACAGTACCCTCTGTATGCACCGTCCCTCCCCCCCGTGAAACGCATGCCGCGCTCCGAGCTGCATCCAATCAGAGCTGCAGCAGTGAGCGCGTCATCCTGTTCTTCCCCAGTGATTTGCTTATTGAATAAAGGTACATTTTTTTGTTCACATTTACCTGTTTATTAAAATTGCTGTCCATTTTCATTAAAATAAGCCCTCCCCTGAAAATAAGCCCTCTGGTGTTTTTCTGTCCAAAAAATTTAATAAGACAGTGTCTTATTATCGGGGAAACACGGGTAGCTTCCAATGCTCAGTTCTTTCTTCACTTTCTGTTTTAGTATTTTATATACTTTACTCTTCAAACCTTAACATCTGCTTTTTCCATGACTGCTTGGAACCCTAAACAAAGAACTTTAATTTACTTCTGCTATGTCCCTGGTCCATCCTCCACATCAGCTTAGAATAGACATGTCTAAATAGTATGTAAGATTTTGACCCAGTTTCTTTGATTGTTCTTTTTGACAGGATATTTTGTAAAAGAAGAAAAGAAAGGTAACTGAAGTTAAAAGACTTCTCAAGGTTTTTCATTGTATTTTAACTCAAAGATATTTTAACTTCCCTCCCCAAATTTAGTTCATAACTATTCCCATTTACCTACTCTGCTGAGTGTGTGTCACCTGGCAATAAATTATTCAATAATCAAGTAAAGTCGCCTCAAAAGACATTTATTAAATATTTGATATGTTCCAGGCACTATGCAAGTCTTGGTAATAAAAATATAAACAAAAAAAAAGCAATTCTCATCCTCAAACTTATATTCTGGTCAGACAAGTCAACTCTTAAAAGGACCTCAAGAGAATTCGTAGATATAAATGAATGGGAATTTGTATTTAAAAAAAAAACAATCTTACTAAACTCTCTTACAGCTGGATCCTTATTGAATTAAACTGAGATTATTGTAACTGTTTAACTATAGAAATGTCTTTTCTACTACTGGATCATATTTATTCACCTATTTCTTCTTGTCTCTATTCTTCTCATCTTTGTTCTATTTTTCTTGTTTATCTTTCTATTAGCTTTGTTTAGTCCTGAGAGAGTAGCATTAAAGCTTCCTATAATTGCTCTAATACTATGTATGAATTTTTGCAAGCCAACCAGAATTTAATAAGCACCTGTTATGTTCAAGGCACTGCAATAAATCCTGGGTGTTCAGCTAACTTTTTGTTTGTGAAAATAGATGCTATGTATTTGATGTATTTATATTTACTATTGGTGGTGGTTCATTGTCCATAGTTCTTTTAAAAATAAAATAGTTTCCCTCTTTATCTTATCAATTGTGAATTTTTATTTTTGTTTTGCCTAAGCATAATTGCAAATCCTGCTCTTTTTTATTTATCTAATATCTAGCAAACATTTTTTTCCAGGCTCACATTTTATGCTGTGTTTATATTTATTTTTCAGATGTGTTCCTTCTTTATGTCTTTCCAATGACCTCTGTGTGATATTCATTTTAATTTCTTTGAAGATTATTGTGATCCATGATTTATAGACATACAACAACAGAAATACTTGGTGGGTATGAGAAGATAGCAACATTTAATCAATGAGGAATTTGGTGGAAGAATAAGAATAAGAGACATTCTCATGGAAATATATGATAACAAAAAAGATGGACCTCTCACATGGTGAGGATAGATGATACTTAGCCCAAGTTTTTCATTAAGATATTTGTAATTGGGGTGGCTAGGTGGCACAGTGAATAGAGCATCAGCCCTGGAGCCAGGAGGACCTGAGTTCAAATCCGGCCTCAGACACTTAACACAAAACTATCCATGTGACCTTGAGCAAGTCACTTAACCCCAATTGCCATACCTTTCCCTCTCCATAAAGCAAAAAAAAAAAAAAAGATCTTTGTCATATCAGGAATGAAAAAGGAAGGTACCCTCCAATGTTAGGTGAACTCTTTGTGATGAATTTATGGGAGGATATAGATATGAACTATACAAAATAGGCAAGTATAAATGATTTGCCATCTATACTGTTGGAGAGAAATTCAAAATTCAAATCTAGGAGTTCACAGATCCATTTGAGTATTGGTGTATTTGAATTTCTCATATACAGCAGATTGTTGCGTTTTGTTTTTTTATCCCCAGAGTGAGATTGTTTAAGTCAACTACACTTGGAGCTTTATTTTTAGGACTATATTTTCATCCCATATTTTTGGATTGATTTCTATTTCTTACCTCTTTTAAGTCACTACTTTATCATTAGGGGCAGCTAGATGGAACAGTGGATAGGGTGCCAGGCCTGAAGTCAGGAAGACTCATCTTCATGAGTTCAAATGTGGCTTCAGACACTAACTAGCTGTGTGAGCCTGGACAATTCACTTAACATTGTTTACTTTGGTGAATGAACTGTATGAGAAACAGTAAAATGAGCTAGAAAAGGAAATCGCAAATCACTTCATTACCTTTGCCGAGAAAACCCCAAATGCAGTGGTGAAGAATTGGACATGACTGAAATGACTGAACACACGCCTTTGTCATTGCAATTAGTGTCATTTATATCTATTCCAGGCAACTCTTAAGACCCTAAATTTCAGAGCAGATAATCCTTTGTGTCAAATTAGAGAGTCTCTTCATGGGAAGCTTCCTACACAAATAAACTCATAGATCCTGTAAAAAGAAAAACCACTGTGATTCTGCTCCTTTCCCATGTGTCCTCCCCTCCCCTCCCCTTGTTCCTGTGTGCCTGCTTTATCTATTTCTTAAATTGTTACTTTTTCTTAATTTCTTTGTAATTATATATTTCTCCCCAGTTCTGACATTCCACTTTATTTGCCCAGTTAAGCAAATAGTTCAAAATCTTTTCAAACTCTTATTGTAAGGGTGGGTTTTTTTGACTGTCCCATTTTTCAAGATATCTTCAAGACTTCATTAGGCCTCTTCCCTTTCAATCCATTCAGAATTTTATTTTTTTGATTCACTAGCTATGTCCCATTACTTGCTCCTTCTCTATTCTGTCTGGGTAAATTTCCAATTCGCAAAATCCTTCCCCACCACCCCCTTCCTTCAATTGATTCTATCCTCCCACAGGCCCCTATGTTGTTAAGAAACTAAAGGAATTATCCCTTCTCTGTCTTTGCTTTTCAGGTATGTATGATAGGGATGTATCACCTACTTCCCTTTGTCCTTTACCTTTCCTCTTCTCATTCATACAATTTCCCACTGTGCTAATTCTATCCCAGCAAGACTATCTATTCACTTATTTTGGGGTCCAAGACATTTGTTCATAAAGTATTAATTCAGCTCCTCTACCTTCCCTCCTCCTGATCTCTTGTAGTCCCCTAGGAGGCTACCCTTGCATCTTTTTTATCACTTGTTGATCCCACTGTTTATTCTTTTTCTTCATAGATAATTCTCTCTCAAAAAAAAACAACCTATAATGCATTAAGTATTTACCTTACTTATGCTTTCATTGTTTGGAGAGCTAGCAAGTCTGGGTTGATATTGTTGTTTTGTTTTTATTTTTTGCAGGAATGCTTTGAATGTCTCTCCTTTTTTTGTCTTTCTTTTTGAAGGGGAGAATGCAGGGCAATTGGGATTAAGTAGCTTGCCCAAGGTCACACAGCTAGTAAGTGTGTCAAGTGTCTGAGTCCGAATTTGAACTCAGGTCCTCCTGACTCCAGGGTAGGTGCTCCATTCACTGCACCACCTAGCCACCCCAATTGCCTGTCTTTTGTAAGGTTGATTGGAGGGGTCAGGTTGAGTCACCAGTTGACTCACAGAGTATATCTTGACCCTGAGTCACAAGCTTGAGAGTTTACTTGTACTTATGGTGGACAAATCCTCTCTTCTGCCTGTTTTCAAAGTGTAGTTTGGGGAAACCCTTCAGGGGGAGTAAGAGATCAAAACCATTTTCATAATAATACCAAGATGTTTTAATTTGTAGTAGAGTAAATGTAAATAAATTCAACCCAAATAAACAAAAACTCTTTGTGGGTTCTCAATAATGCTTAATTATGTAAAGACATTCTGAAACCAAAAAGTTTGAAAACCACTGCCTTATACCAATGATGTATGTTTGGGGTGGGGACAGTGAACAGAAATTCTAAATATTAAAGTTCCTTAATATTAATTCATATGGTTTTTTTTCTTGTGCCATCATTCTTATCTCGTAGATTCAGCTGTAATTAATAGCGCTGTAAACTCTACACATGATAACGTATTTCTTTCCTTTTGAGGGTTTGAGGTTGAAGAAGTTAACAGGAAAAAAAAACTTATTTCATCATTCTCGCCATATGATGTACTTTTGCCCTTATCTTTGAAATGGTTAATAGATGGAGATAAAGTGTTCTTCTTTAACTAGTTTGTCCTGCAATCATAGTCTATATGGTAGTATCTTCAACTTTAATATAATATCTATTATAAATGTGATAAAAGATACCTTTTTTAATCAAAGGGAACACCTATCCTTGCTGCTACATCTTAACATAGGGAATAAATAATGTAAGACCTTTGGTGCAGTATTTCTTTTTTTAAAAAGCAACAAATGAAAGAATGACTGAAAAAAGGTTGAGCCATATTATAAAAGAAGTAAAAATGATTCTCCTTTTGAAAGCTTTGTGTCACTTCCTACACATAAATAAATATACACATGCCCTATGGGAAAGCTCCTATATAAGAAAAGGCTTGTCAAACATAGTCTATACAGGCCCTGTCTTCTAGTAGGGCTCCCTCAATAGAAAAATGGTGTTATTTGTTTCTCAGCTTATTTCCCTCTCTTGTCTCACCTTTTCCCTTACTTTTCTTGGGGCTTTATTTTCTATTGCTTTAGTTCCACCTTCTACCCCTATCTCCCAACTTTCTGGTTCTAGAACGATAAGCAATACTGCCCCTGCTACTGCTCCTGGAAAGGATGTGTCAATCTACTCTCCCCACCCCCACCATGCATGGCTCCACTCCCCATCTCTGAAAACTTCTATTCTTCTCTCTAAGTTTCTAAACCAAAATACCTTTTTCTAAACCAAAATAGCCTCTATCCCCACCCCCACCACCATCACCATCATCATCATCATCATCATCTCTCTCTCTCTCTCTCTATATATATATATATACATATATATGTTTATATACATACACACAGATAATTATATTACCCTTTAGAATCTAAACTTCTTAAGGCCAGGGATTTTCTCTTCTTTTGTATTTGTATCCCTAGCACTTGACACAGTGATTGGTACATGTTGTTTAATCATCTTTAGTCATGTCTGACTCTTCATGAACCCATTTGGATATTTCTTGGCAGAGATACAAGAGTGGCTTGCCATTTCCTTCTCCAGCTCATTTGACAAATGAGGAAACTGAAGCATACTGGGTTAAGTGATTTGCACAGGATCACACAGCTAGTGTCTGAGGCCATATTAGAACTCATTAGAACAACTCCTGACTTAAAGGTCTGACAATAGCTGCCCCACCCTACCTGCTTGGCACATAGTAAACCTTTAATAAGTATATTCTCATGTATTCATAAAACTAGCTATATCTCTATTGTTGGAACCATAAAGTTCATTCAAAATAATTTAATATTGTTGAGAGGTGTAGGTTTGATGACTGGGACATTCTTTTTTATGTTTCTATCCTTTTCAGGGTTATCTTAGAAATAGTTTTTGCTAAGCTTTTACAGAGAGAATAATGTGTAAATAACAATCTTTTATAGCAGTCCTAATAATTACAGTAAATAATAGCTCACAGCCCAGGACATGTCAGCCAAGGACATTCTGATCATGTAGTAACAACAAAGTAAGCTTTCAAATTCACGCTTGTAACTTGACTTAATTGTTGACTAAATTGCCTTGTTCGTTTTTTAAAAGTATGTGCTCTGCCAAGAAATATTTGTTTGCATGTGATTTTTGCTGTTGGTCATCAAATTTGGGGCAAACACCTAACAGATTCTTGGCCAAATTGTTTTGTTATTTGCTTACTGGAGGTTATTTCAGGCAGTTGAGTGGTTGAATTGCCCAAATAACCATACCAGAACTGGAGAGGTGCTAGGTAGTTACAGATTTACTGCTTTATTTTTTTCAAAAGTTAAAGTATTTTTAGCAAGTACATAAGCATTTCTTATTCTGTTCCTAGATACTTGTCATTTCTAGTGCATTAAATGTGTTTTTGAATCCTTTTGTCGTTTATGATGATCAGTTAATATTTTGCATTTATAATAAGAAAAGGAAAATAATTTGATTAAAAATGAAATTACCTTATTTTTAACCTTGGCAGAAGCTCCCAAACTAATTTTTTTTTGCCTCAGAAACACATCTACTTTAAATGGAATCTACTATTTAATGTCTTCTCTAAGTGTTTAGGAGAAAGCATCCCAACAGTCTGTATTTCTCTACTAATACAGTGATTATTTCTAAGCCTAGTCCTAAGGAAAGTTATGCAGAGGCTATTTACAATCTACCCTACTTTTCTATTATTCTATATTTTTGTTTCCTTATTGCCTCCTTGGTCATTTCTCCTTTTCACCCCTAAGGAGTCTGGGGGCCTCATTCCCCAATCTCTATTAAATAACTTTCATAAATGGGTCAAACATTCATAGTTAGGAATAAATGACATAATTAATATGTCATTCATATTATTCATTACCCCTTCCAAAGAGATTTTTATTTTAACTGAAGACAAAGTCTTTAAGCCAAAGAATTAATCTTGAATGTGAGAATTTCAGAAATCAATTAATTAGGGAGAGTGAATTTTGAGGGAGTAAGGAGCCTTTCCAATCCCCCTGAAATCATGCTATGTAGGCTACTGGCCGTGCCACATAAGACTAGTCTTACTTGTAAATTTTACAATTAATAACATCACATTAAAAACAAAACAACTTAAAATATTAGAACAGCTGTCTTATTGACTAATTTATATTATAACACTATTGATGCATTTAACTGTGCTATTTAAGACACCTAAAAGAGTCGGCTGAAAAAGAGTTTATTTAGTGGCCATATCACCAGGGGAAATGTATGGTAGGAAGAGAAGATGGTCTGGTCATTTGGAAAGGATGAGAGAAGGCAGGGGATGAGAAGGCAAAGAACCTGGCCTCCACCATGGTAGGTGAGCCTAATCTGGTGAATTTAGGGGAAGTCATGGCCCAGAGATGCACAGGGTGAGTAAGTATGGATGGATTGTGATCCACAGAATTGGAGGGAACATTCAAATCAGTGAGGTCATAGTCCATTTGAGAATTTGAATGGGAAAGATAGTCCATTGTCCATTGTTGACAGATGCAATTATAAGGGCAATACGAGAGTAATAATCAAGGCACAGAAAGGAAGAGATGATGTCAACCCCAGGGGTGTAATGATGGAGTGCTGGGTGGGGAGTCAGGAAAGCCTGACTTCAAATCTGGCCTCAGACCGTTATTAGCTGCGAATCCCTGGACAAGTTGACCTCTGTCTGTCTCAGTTTCCTCAATTATAAAATGGGGATAATAATAGCACCTACCTCCCAGGGTTGTCGTGAGGCTCAAATTAGATAAAATTTGTAAAGTGCTTAGCACAGTACTTGGTCCATAGAGGGCAATATATAAATGCTTGATATTATTGTTGCTGGCATATCAGAGGCACGGAAAACCATCTCAGACCCCCCTAAAAAGTGGGAGAGGGTGGGGCTTGAGAGAGCATCAGTAAATATGGTCCTACATGCCTACTTTCTCAGAAATTTTCATAAGATACAGTATACACAAGCATCAAGGGTATCCCTCAGGAGAAAGTGAAAAGGAAACAGGTATTTTGTAAGGGACATGCATAGTAGCTCACATTGTTATCAGGAGACATTAGATGGGCCACTTACATTGGTAAATACAATCACAGACAATTACAATCACCTTTTCCTTTTGGCCTTATTTTTAAATTACTATCTAGTTTTGAATACAAAAGGCCCATTGAAGTTCTGCCTTCACTAAAGCAGCCTTGGATCAGTCTGCAGAATAAAACACACTAAATTAACAGCTTACTGACCTGGTGCAGGAGGCTCTGAATGGAAGTTTTTGCTAAGCTCTGAGTAATAAAATGTCATTATTAACCAATAATTTGCATATATGACCTCTATCTTCTTCACTTTGTTGCTTTTTTGTTATTTTCTAATTCATGTCATCTAGTCATTAAAGAGCATGGTAGACTTGAAGTCAGGAAAACATGTATTCAAATCCTACCTCTGATACCAACCATGTGAGCTCACTTCACTCTCTCTGAACCTCAGTTTTCTCATCTGTGAAATGGGGATAATAATAGCAACCACTTTACAGGATTGTTATGGGGACCAGATGAGATACCAAGTGCTTTGTAAAACTTAGAAGTCAATATAAATGTGTGCCATCATTTTTATTAGTAGTCTGATTTTCTTCTTCTATAGTTTGTAGTTCCTTATAATGTTGTACATCACTCAAAATAGACAGTATGTAAAAAATGCAGTTTACCATTTGAGTAAATTAAAGATTAATTGCCTTGCAAAAAGTGTCTTCATTCTTTCAGTGTAACATTCCTTTCATATTATTTTTAATACTAAATAAATATATGATAATATAGAAGCCCAACTATCTCATAATATGATATAGTTTTTTAATTGAATGAAAAGTCACTGTATGACTTTTACATTATTACTCTCACTTTCCTTCTCTCCTCTTTATTCATGTGTTTTAATTCTTTTTTAATCTTTCTCTACTTCTCACATTTTCTTTTTCTCATATTTTCCCCATCTAAACCCCCTTTCCTTCCTCTATTTAATTACTTAACTCTTCTCTCTTCCTTTCTCCCCTTCTATCTTTTCCAATTTCTTCTCATTTTCACTGTGCCTTCCTTATTTTCCCTTTCCTCTATTTTCCTTCTTCCCATCTCCTCTCATCCCTTTCTTCCCTTTCCTTCTTTTTCTTTAGGCTCTTCTTAATATTGTTTGGAAAGAACTTAGTATTTTCAAAGCTTCACCAGAGTTATCAGAAGCATACAACTTTTGTTCTCATATACCAGAAAGCCAATTTTTTTCTACTGTTTTTTTTTCAGCAGTCAACAAAATACCATGCTGTGTTATTATTTTACATTATGCTGTATCTTTTAGCACAGAGGAGGAAAAAAAATGAGCAAGAGACTTTCTTTGGCTGGTTAATCCCATTTGAATGCACCCCAGTTCCATCTCATAAACCAATGAAAGTCCATCTCTTCACCACATGGTTAGTGAAACAGAACCTGGTACAGGATGTCTGTGGGGGGTCCAGATAAGGGAGCAGGACTCTTCTATTATGTGCCATCGTCACACCTTTCCAGCAGCAGCTCCCCAGCCTCTTCTATGTGGGCTGAAAGCAGCAGGCAGGGTACACAAGGTGTGCTCTGAGAATGGAGCTCCCACTGGCCAGGGCCCCATGACATATTTAACCTCAAATCCTCATGATACAGCATTAAAATGTTTCCACTGTCATCAGTGGAAAAGGAGAGAGCAGCTGGCCACTGTTTCCTTATGTGGCTCTTTATATAATTAAAGATGATGATTTCATCACTTTTAAGCCTTCTCTTCTCCAGACTGTTCTTCTACTATTACTTAAGAGTCAAGGAAATGATTGATTGCGCTTTCCTCTGTTATGCTCATTTCAGTCTCTTTCCCTCACCTTCTAGCACAGAGGAGTCAGAGCAGCTGAAAGCAACCTGGGCTTAAGGGACCCAAAGACAAAAAGAGGTCATTCCCCCAGCAGTGGCAGGGAAGAAAACTCAAATTATATTAGTCACTCTCCAAATTAGAAGAACAGGGAAGGGCCCCAGCATCTTGTGGGATAAGATCAGAATTTAAAATAACCTTTGCTAAATTGGAAAAGTGGTCAGAAATAAAAAGAACCTTCATTAAGGACAAACACAGGGCATGTCCTCAAGAAGGGAAAAAGAAAGAACACCAGCCCCAAATAAGAACTGACTGGCTATCTTCAGGTCTGACAAAAAGGGACCTTGGCATGAAAACTGGTGACAAGCTGACCAAGAATCAAGAATAATGTTGAAGTTTAAAAAGGAAACATGTTATTAGGATACATAAATAAGAATATCACATGTGGAAAACATGAGGTGGTCATCCCATTATATTTAGTGTTAGGCAAACTTTTATTGGAGCACTGCGTTCTGTTCTGGGCTCCCTAAATGAAGAAGGATATTAGGAACATGATTAGGGTCCAGAGGAAGACCATCGTGCAGTATCATGGATTGAGTATTGAAGTTGGAGTCAAAACATCAGAGCTTGGGTCCAAGTTCTGCACTTACGAGCAGGGTGATGGCAGACAAATCACCTAATCTCACTGAGCCTCAGCTACCTCATCTGCAATGGGAGTTTTCCACATAGATATATCCTGAGGAAAGTACTTTGTAAATCTACATAAAACTATATAAATAATTAACTCATAATCCAAGGCTTGGAAAACACAAAGCATCGAAAAAGTTGAGAGCCAGGTCATTTAGTCTGGGTGAGAGAGACATGCTGTAAATCTGTGCATGGGACCCTCCCGACTTGGGGCCAACATATAGCCTCTGAATGTCAGCCTCCCTCTTGTAATCAGGAAGATCTGAGTTCAAGTCTGACCTCAGATACTTACTAACTGTGTGACCCTGGGCAAGTCACTTAACTCCTGTTGATCTCAGTTTCCTCAACTACAAAATGGGAATTATAACAGCACCCAACTCCCAGGGTTGTTGTGAGCATAAAATGAGATAATATTTATGAAGTCCTTACTTAGTTCAGGGCCACAGAAGGCACTTCACAATTGCTTGTTTCTTTCCTTTCTTTTTTACTATGTACCAGGTACTATACTAAGCATAGAGATACAAAGAAAGGGGGAAATCCCTGCCCTCAGGGAGCTCATACTCTAATGAGAAAGATAACGATAAATAAGTATGTATGTACAAAGTACATAGAAAGTAACCCAGGAAAGAATGGCCCCAGGAGCTGGGACTTTTCACTAAAGGTGTGATTTGGACTGAAACAATGAAGGAAGCCAAGAAGACCAAGAGTCAGAGGTGAGGGAATAGAGTATCAGAGGCGTGGGAATAACCAACGTACACGGGAGATGGACTGCTGCAAGCAAGTCAATATTGCTGATGTTAGGGTGCATGGAGGGGAGTCATGTGTAAGAAGAGTGGAAAGTCAGAAAGGGATTAGGACTTGAAGAGCCAAGCAGAGGAATTTATATTTGATTCTGCAGGCAATCAAGATTCGCTGGAGCTGATTAGCAGGGGCAATGGTATGGCCAGGTCTGCATTTTGGAAAAAATGACTTTGGCAACTGAGTGGAGGGTGAATTGGGAAGGGAGAAGCAGGGGGAGACTTGAAGCCGGTAGATAAATGGGAAGGCTATCACATTCATCCAAATGAGAGGTAATGTGAGCTAGTATCGTGGTTGTGTGAGCAGAGAAGAGGGGACACATATGGAGATGTTGTTGGATATGTAGGATGAGGGAGAGCGAGGTTTGGAGGGAGATGACAAGTATGCGAGGCTGGGTGGCTGGGAGGATGGGGATGTCCTCTACATTAACAGGAAAGTTGGAGGGGAAAGATAATGAGCTCTGTTTTGAACGTGTTGTGTTTCATATCTTCAAAAGGCTGGATATTTAATCTGGGAATCATCTGTAGAGAGAAAATAATTGAACCCATGGGAACCAATGAGATCACCATATGAGACAGTATAAAGTGAAGAAAGAAAAGGGCCTGGGACGGTGCCTTGGGGGATACCTCCAGTGAGTGAGCATCACATGAATAAAGAACCTGCATCAGGGCCAGGGAAGCAGTGGTCAGACAGTTGGGAAGGGAACCATGAGAAGCAGCTCTTACAGATACATAGAGAGGAGATGGTATCTGGGAGGAGGAGGAGATTAACAATATCAAAGACTGCAGAGAAACCAAGAAAGAGATAGTAAAGATGTCATTCGATTTGTTGATTAAAAGATGATTTGGTAACTTTAGAGAGATCACTATCAGTTCAATGATAAGGTTTGAAGCCAGACTGCAAAGACATAGGCTTGGAATCAGGAGGACTAAATTAAAATCCTGTCTCTTCCCTTATTAACTGTGTGACCATGGACATGGCATTTAGACTCTCTGAGTTCCTATTTCTTTTCTATAAAGTGGGTCTCAGTCTCTCTCTCTCTCTCTCTCTCTCTCTCTCTCTCTCTCAGGCTCTCTCTCTTTTTCTCTATCTCTGTCTCTCTGTCTCTCCTCTCTCTCTGTCTCTCTGTCTCTCTCTGTCTCTCAGTCTCTCTCTTTTCTCTCTCTTCTCATTATATATATATACAATATTTATCACTATATTACCTATATCACAAATATTATGACATTCCAATGAGATAAAGCATGTAAAACATGATATATATGTCAATTATTTTTCTCTACCTAGAGACATCTATTCCTTTGAAAATGCAATTTTGATTTTCCTTGTTTTTATTTTTAATTCCTTTTCTTTTATTAATTAGCCTGCATGCAAACCTCTCTCTTATCCCTTCCTCTCCCTCCAATTTTCTCCTATTGGTTCTTTCACTGAGCCTTCCTGCCTATGAAGGATCCCCCTTGTCTGTAGTTACTGGCTAACACAGTCTTCGTGTTGTATATTTTGGCACCTGTCATTGTCAGTACCCACAGATAGCACTAGCCTCCAGTTTCTGGTACATACTGTTCTTTTTGGCATTTCTCTGATCAGTTGTTTCCCCATTCTAAACTTGTCTTTGCATTCTCAGTTATTTCCCTTTTTAACATCAGGCCCATCCCTTGCCTGGGACTGTCAAGTAGCTTCTGAAAGAGTTTTCATGGATGCAGAATGTATCAGGCAGTAAAAAAGGGGAGGGTAGCCTTTTTGCTTTCCTTCCCTTGATAGTGGGGTAAGAGATTAAATAAGATTAGGTCAAGGATAATAATTAGTAATAATTTAAGATTAAGTAAGATAAAGGAGTCATGGTGTTTTTTAAATAGATGATATAGGGTCAGCTTTAGGAAAATTTCTCTTTGAAGTTATTTCCATCTTTTGAGGCCCTAGTTGTGCCTTGATGACAGCTCCTATGCCCCTCACCCCCCATTTCCAACTTCTTAACTCCTCCATAGGTGACATTGGTCTCTCTGCCCCTGAATATCTTATATTTTCATGCTCTAACTTCTTTTGCACTCATTGAGCTGGCCTTGACATCCTAAGTATTTGTTTGCCTTCTTCATGTTGGATGGTAAGACCCCTGATATTGGGCTTTGTATTGTATCTAACTTATCTAACTTTGCACAATGCCTCACAATAAAGACACCTAATAAATGTATGTTGAATTAATGAGCACCCATCCCTGACTCCCAACATACCTGTATACGTTGTACTCTCTTCCCCTTCAATGCCCTCCCCTACAAGTACCATCATGTGGGATCTTGGCCCAATGCCCATAATCTGCCCACCTTCATTAGGGGTAACCTTCCCATGGTGGGAAGGATTGAATGGTGCTCCCTACCCATCCAGATTGTGTTCCTGCTGTGCCTTTCTCACTTCCTTCCCATCTACAATGTGTTCCTGCTGTGCCTTTCTTAACAAGAGCTAACATTCTTATAATGCTTTAGGGTTTGCAAAGTGATTTGCATTTACTTTCTCATTTGATCCTCACAACAAGGCTTTGAGAGAGGCACTATTATTATCCTCATTTTACAGATGAGGAAACTGAGGCCAAGAGGTTAAGTGTCTAGGCAAGGGTTACACAGCTTGTATCTGGGAAGGAATTAAAACCCAGGTCTTCCTGACCATAAGTTCCCTGTCCTACCTACTACAACTCCAACCTCTAATGAAACTGTGTTTTTATCTCATTTCCTTGGGGTCAGGTGCCTTTCTTGGTGCCTCCATGTTGTCATGTAGGCAGTCTAATAAGCCAAAGTGCACTAATAGGAAAAACTCCCCATCCCTTTTAGATAATATAAATTATAACAGTGGTTTTCTGGAGACATCCTGCACACTCAAAGGACTAAGTGTAATAAAATCTCACAAAGGTAGGAAGGTAGAGAAGGCCCGTGGTAAGCATCAGGGGGTATTACTTTTGGACAGTCAGCGCTTGTCCAAAATACAACGTGTAGGTGGCTGCCTGTTCTACCTACCAGATGTGGACTATAATAAGCCTCCCAAAGGCAGGGAATGAGAAATGCAATGACTTTACCTCCTCTTGGTGGAATGGTTCTAAAGTCATCTTCATTCTCCTTAGGAGAGATGCACAGGGAGCATATAATGTTAAGAATTCTCTTCTGAATGATACAGAGGTACTTTTCCTGGAGCTATTGGACTGTTCTGATAATACACAGTTGGTAAAAATTTATGCATGCCTACATATATATATATATGTATGTATATATATATATGATTCTCACTCACCCAAATTATTTCATTGTCTTTGTAAATTCAGTGATTTTAAATTTTCTGAAGTAGCCCAAAAGACATATTGATTCTTTGTTCTTATTTATTTAAGTAATAAATCACAAATATATAAATAATAATCATTCAGAAAGGATGGTACAGTGAAGAGAGTGCAGAACTTGGGAGACAAGAGATTCAAGTTCAAATGTGACCTTTAACGAAAGCTGTGCAACCTCTGAGAAATCTCTAAACCTTACCCAATCCCATAAGACATCTTCCAAGTTAAAAGGCAGTTTAGTTTGGCTTTGCATTGGTGGACAGTATTTCCAACACCAACAAAATCAGTACTTCTTTGAGAATTTCTGTACCAATTTAAAACTGCTACGCATCGACAAAGATTTAGGGTATGGGAAGGGAAAATGTCAAAATAGAGACAGTGAACAGGATATGGTTGGGATATGTTATAGTGGGGATTCCTTTCACATCTGTGTTGGACTACATAGATTCTGAAGTCCCCTCTCGTGTAAAATTCTGGGATTCCAATATCCTGTGAATAATGGCTTTATCTCCAAAATGTAAATATTAAGGATTGTAATCCTATAAATTGAATTTCTTATTTATAAGCCTCACTTGGAAAAAAAAAAGTCATTCCAAAATCAAGGGTACAAAGGAACATTTGATATTTTAAGAATTTTTTTAGAAGACAACTAATTTTCTCTTTAGAAATTCTGAATCAATTATAATAAATTGAATGTCTCAAAATGAAGTTACATAATTATTTTAATAGTTGATTATAATAGATATTTTCCCCTGATGTTGTCTTAGACTCTAAAATATAGAAAACTCATGTTTATCCTAGTGCAACACTGGAATAGGTCTTTTGTGAGAGACCCAATGACATACTATGCTTAAAATAAATTAATATCAGTTTAAATAATGAACAGTATATTATAACTGATCATGTATCCCAAGGTAGAGGTAAAGTTTTTCCTGGCTTTGAATGGTGTTATTATTTTTGGGTTGCTTTCAGTCATGACTGACTCTTTGTGACCCCATTTGGGGTTTTCTTGGCAAAGATACTGGAAAAATTTGCCATTTCCTTCTTCAACTCATTTTGCAGATGAGGAGACTGAGATAGACAGGGTTAAATGACTTGCCCAGGGTCACACAGCTAGGAAGTGCCTAAGGCCAGATTTGAGCACAAGTCTTCCTGACTCCAAGTCCAGCTCTTGTTATCCCAATTTCACAAATGAAGAAGCTTAGAGGGCCCAGTTAAGTTCTGGGAAGACCTGAGTTCAATTTCAGATTAAGGCATTTATTAACTGTGCAACCATAGTCACTTAACATCTGTCTGCCTCCTTTTCCTCAACTGTAAAATGGTATCTGCATCATGGTATCTACCTCTTCAGGTTGTTTTGAGGGTCAAATAGTGTCTGGCATGTAAACCACGCCATACTAGCTATGTGATGTCTAAGAGCCTGCAACCCTCGCCTCTGCCTGAGCACCCGCAGTCCTGGATTCTTACAAAGCCTGCAGAGTTCTAACCTCTCCGAGGCAATGATTTGGCATGCCAATTGACTGAGAAGATTATAATAGAGTCACAAAGAAATAGGAGTGATTTTAACATGTGACTTGTAGAATTTACCTCATTGATTTTCACTTGTGCCCACGAAGTGTGTACATGAATGTGTGAGTATTTACTGGACCTGTGATCTCAGACATTCACTCCTTTGGTGCTTCTCACAATCCATTCATTCTGCATATTGTAAAGGTCTTACTCAAAGCTTGTGTACGTTTGGGTGACTATCAGTACAGCATTAAGACTTCCCATATATTCATTCTCCCTTGTTCTTGCTATATGATGGATCTGCCTCCTTTTCCCATCCTACATTTCCCTAATGATATCCCCCACATGCCATTTATCGCTTGTAAGTTGTCACTGGAAATATGCCATGGCTTGCAGGTGACCACCATGCATTCCTCTGGGTCACAGACTCTTTTGATTCTTTGGAGATTGTAGTGTCCTAAGATATGCAGCCATTTAGTGTCTCCAAGAAAGCATGTGTATAAAAAACACGGGTTCTTGCGCAGGGAAGCAGCTTGACATCATTAAAAGCATGGCACAATTTTCCAAATTCATTCCAGCTTGTTCTCCTCTTGCTATTCAATTCCCAGCTCAATTTACTGTCCATCTGTGGTGCCTATCCCGGATATAGGTACTGATGCACTAACTCGATGGGCCAGCCAGCCAACGGCATGTCATGTACAATATCCGATCACAACGGGCATTTTTCATTCATTCCATTTTGTCTGCGTGATTTGTCAGGGTGATCTCTCGAGTAAAACGCATTCAGTAAGAAGTTGCGGTAGTACTCTAGGGTTTGATGTAATTATCACGTTGCCTCTTTAAAGGGGAGCATCTGGAGGGCTCTACCATCTCAAGGGAGCTCCCCTTCCATTTGGACCCTCGTAGGATGTCATCATTTATTAGCACATCTATTGGCACAAAAAGGCAGTAGAGCCTAGTGAACAGAGTGCTGAACATGGAGCCAGGAAATCCTGGATTCATATTCCATCTCTGACACTTCCTGGCTATGTAACCCTGGCCAGACCACTCCCTAGAGAGGTTGGGATCTGGGGTGGTGGAGGGAGTTCTCATTCCAGGAATTCCTCATACAGGCAAAATCTCAGATGCTGACTCTATACGTGGGGGGTTTGGGTGGTGGTTTAGACTTATGATTCCAAACTCCCAGTTTGGAAACTCTCTGCATTGATGCAAAACAGCAACTCATACTCTTAGGGAGTTTGCCTGGGGGCATTTAGGGGTTAAGAGATGGTTCATGGTCATACAGTTAGTCTATGTCAGAGGCAGGACTTTAACCTGTGACTTTTTGACTATTCATAATGCTACATATGTGTGCACATGTGTGTACATAGGTAGTGATTATGACACCTTTCAGGTGGAGTCAAGTTTCTAGCCAGCTTCCTCCAAGCAGAAGGAGGAGTTAAAGTAGTCCCTTAAGGTTCCCCTGACCCCCTGTGAATATTTGTCCTGCAAACAAGTGTTTGTCCTTTACATTTTCTACCAGTGTCATATTTTAACCAGGTCTGGTTTAGCCAAATACTGACTTTTTGCCTTCTCATTCACAGAGGTGCAAAGACTGTCTGAGGCTAACACGCCTTCCCACAAGAGAGTCCATGTGAAGGATTGGTTGATGTGGGAGGCTTTTAACTAAGCAAATTGGCCTTAGTGCCGATTCACCTCCCTGTGAGACTCCAGATAGAGAGTGGAGACAGAATGCAGCCTTTCATGATCAGATTCATAAACGTCGTTTGCTTTAACGAACAGATGTGGTTTTTGAGTGTTTTGGCCACAGAGACACCAAAGGAGGCAGGGGAGATTCAGTTCACTGGGACAATCAGAGACATCTGATGCCCTCTCACACTTCCCCATGACAACCCCCAAATTAAGCAAGTCCTGCTTAAAAGTATCTATGCCCTATTTCAATTGATTGTGTGAATTTAAAAGGTTTTCCTACAAGGTGATTGCTCTACCCATCTTGTGGTGACATGAAACTCCTTCAGACAGTGCACAGACTTTTTTCCCTTTTGGTTTGGAAGGTACACCAGATCACGCATTGTTCATTAATCACTTTCCACACAATGTAGAGCCTTGGGAAGTAGCAGTGGCACTAGAGTCAGGAAGGCCTGGGTTCAAATCCAGACTCAGATGCTTACTAGCTGTGAGACCCTGGGCAAGTCACTTACCCTCTCTCAGCCTCAGTTTCCTCAACTGTAAAATGGGCATAGTAATAGCACCTACCTCTCAGGGTTGTTTCCAGGATCAAATGAGCTGTTTGTAAAGCTCTTAGCTTTACTGTGTGCCAGGCACGCAGTAGGTGCTATATAGATGGTAATTGTATTACTATTGTTGCTTTTGTTGATATTACAAGAGAAAGAGACCTTGGCTGTAGGATCGGAAGAGACCTTAGCCCTGAGACCTTAGCCTCTGCCCTGCATTATGTAACCATGACCAAGTAACCAAACCTCTCTGGGCTTAAGTTTCTTCATCTGCTAAATAGGAATAAAGACACTTGCCCTACCTGCTGCACTGGCTTATTAAAAAGATCAAGTAAAATGTATTAATTTCTTTGTAATCCATTAACTTCCACATGAATGTCAGCTGTTTTTATTGGAACATACAAACCAAATCTGTACTTGGTTTTCACATTTTTAGGAATTAAAACTGTCTGGGGCGGGGGGAGGGAGGAATGTTGTAAAATATTGGCCAGAACTCCCTTGTGGTACCTGGAGATAGTGATGTTCTCTGGGGCAGGAAAGGTGGACAGGTCAGCTGCACGTGAATCTCGATCCTGGCCGCCAGTGCCCATCAGAGCACTTCTAAGTGGTGGTCAATTACATTTGCCATTGATTCGCTGAGTAGTTTCAGGAGAGTTAACCTTCTTCATGTGTAAAGCAGAAGAAAGAATATTGACCACGGGGGACTCATAAAAATTAATCGCTCTGTTCTATGCTAGGAAATCCACCGATGTCGGGTTTATAGAGAAGCGAAATGCTGTAGCTATTACATGAAGGCACTTGTGCCATTTATTGCTCATAAAACTCACCATCAAATATTCATCAGTGGTCAGGGTAGAATGTTCTCTTTTAACCTAAAAATGAAACCTTGGAATGCAGCCTTTGTAAGTGAGCATAAAATCCAACTAACAGGGCTACATGTTTTAACAGTGAGGTCTTTGAGATGATGAAGGATGTTCGCCTGGGAAGTGTATGTTGTAAACAAGTCGTTTGTAGAATTCAACACTGTGCCAAGAAACTACAGCACACTCCCTCAAATGAAAGGACTGTTTCCCCCCTTTTGTTCCTTTGAAAATAGACTCTTTGTAATGTAGCTTTGGGACTGTGGGCTAAGGTAAGCCACCTTGTGGATCCAAGGACCAGGAGGGGATCAGCTGTTTCAATATGGAAAACAGTGAATTGATTTAAAATTAGTCCTCACTGATCAGTTTGACCATGAATAAGGTGCTATTATCAAAGGAATATTTACTCATATTAACAGAATCTCATGAAATTTGAAGAAGAAAAATATATTTTCATGTTAAAAAAAGTGTCCTTTATTGATCGAAGTCAGATTAAATATGAGGGCTTCAGTGCAGCTGTTGATGTATCTGTGTTTTTTATTTAGATATTCAGCTTCAAAACTTTCATCATTTTCATAGGATCATTAGGATTTCAGAGTTGGAAGGGACCTCAGTAACCATCTAGTCTGACTGAACACACTCAGCAAGTCAACAAGCCTTTGCCTGAAAAGGGTATTCAGTGAGGGGAAAACCCCCTATATCAAAAATTTAAAAAGCAGAACATTCCACTTTTGGTAGCTCTGATCATTGCAAATTTTTCTCCCTCACTTAATATCAAGTGTAGGAGAAGGCATTGAGGTGTCGTGGGAAAAGACATGACTTTGGAATCCTAGGAGTTGGGTTCAAATCCAGACTCAGCGATGTTGAGCAAGTTGTAACCTCTATTGACTTCAGTTCCCTCATTTGCTTTGGAAATTGGCACATGCAACAAGTCTAGGTAGAGCAGTGGGTAGAGCACCAGACCTGGAGTCAGGAAGTCCTGAGTTCAGATTCCACCTTAGAAACTTACTTGCTATGTGACCCTGGGCAAGTCACTTAACCTCTGTTTCTTCATCTATGAAATGGAGATAATAATCGCACCTACCTCCCAGGGTTATTGTGAAGATCAAATGAGATATTGTAAAAGTTCTTAGCACAGTGCCTGGCACATAGTAAGCTCTACATAAATGTAAGCTATAATTATTATTGTTACGGCTTGATTATTTTTTTTAGTTGTCTAGACTAGAGAAAGTGATGGAGGATGTTTTAACAATGCAGATTAAACTTAAAAGTATGTCACCTATACTCTTTTTTTTTTGGAGAGCAGGTTGTTAAACATTTACTAGCTGACTACCAGATTGCTGTTCTCTACATGGTACCCTCTTAAAGTTGTAACTGATGATAGCATGGCATATCTAACTAGATGGATACAAAGAACCTACAACCTGTTAGTAATAGTGTTTTCATGTCTTCTGAGCTCATGTAATAAATTTATTCTGTAAGTCCAGCATTTCTTTGGAATCCTAACATTTTCTCATCTCCTTATCAAAGGATCTTAAGAATTAAAAGGGACCTTAAAAGTTATCCAGTCTCACCCCTTTGTCTTAGAGATGAGAAATCTGAAGACCAATTAGGTTTGTGACTTGTCTGGGGTCACATATGTATGGAGTTTCAGAGCTCAATAAATCAACAAACATTTACTAAGTATTTACCAGGTCCCCAGGTAGTTCAAAGATAGGTCTTCTGATGCTGAACCCAAACATTCTTTTCAGCTTCTCATGCTGCCTTTCTTTGAAAATGATGATATGAAAATGACAACTTGGAGCACAGAGATATTCATCTTACCCCTCAAATTGGTGGCTCCTCAAATTCCACCCCTTTACTGCTGATGACACCATCATCCTATAGGTCACTAAGTCTCAAAACCTCAAAATCCCAGGTTATCTTTCCTCTCCCTAATACCACTGCCCCCCTCCCAAATTGTATCACTTGCTGGGTCCTGTCACTTCTACATTGACATCAACAATATCGCTTGCACTTCTCCTATAGCAAAGCATTCCTCCCTCCATCCAAGTCCTTATTATCTCTTGCCTGTTCATTGTAGGGGACTTCCTGCTTCCAGGCTCCTCCTGAGCTAACCCATCCTTCACGCAACTGTGTAATTAACTTTCCAAATGTAATAGATCTGACAACTTCTCAGTCATTTCCCAGTTCAAAAACTTTCAATAACTTCCTTTTGCTTATAGGATAAAATACAAATTTCCTAGACCATCACCTGTGGTCTTTCATATTCTGGATTCCTGACTCCCAGGCCAATTCTTTTCTTATTACATAATATAGTTCAGAGTAATCCATTTAAGGTAAAGAGGTGTATAATGTGTTTATAAAGATTTATATCAGGGGTAGTTAGGTGGCACAGTGAATAAAGCACCAGCCCTGGAGTCAGGAGGACCTGAGTTCAAATCTAGCCTCAGACACTTGACACACTTACTAGCTGTGTGACCTTTGGCAAGTCACTTAACCCCAATTGCCTTGTTTCCAAAATAAAAAAAGATTTACATCAAATGATTAAAATTATGCTTTGGTGCTCAAAGGTACAACTTTTAGTTACTTGAAGTCATGTGGGATATTTATACCATAATGATGCCGTAGGGTGAGTTGATTTCTTGCTCTTGCCCCCATACTTAAAGGAGACAAAGGGAAAAAGAAAGAAAAACTCCCAGAGACTTGGCTTAAAGGATGAGGAAAAAGAGAAGGATGAAACCCTGCATCATACACACACACACACACACACACACACACACACACACACACCATTTATCTCACTACCCTTCTTATTTCCACAGGATAGATTTAGTGTTAGTTGATATCTTTGGTGTTTCAGGATCTGTGAACTGGTTGAACCATTCTGGGAAATAATTATGGATTCTGTGAGAAAAGTCACTAAAACTGTTCATACCTTTGACCAGGAATTCTGCACCAGGGCATAGATCCCAAGAATGTCAAAGATAAAAAGAGGCACAAAGGATCTCACATGTATCAAAATATTCAGAGAAATCTTTTTTTTGTGGGAGAAAAAGAACTGAAAAAAGTGTGTCCATTGATTAGGGAGTGGTTGAATATACTGCTGTATATGAATATACAAGAATAAGGTTACATTATGAAAAATGACAAAAATAAGGAATTCAGAGAAGTATTGGAAGATTATAGGAGCTGATGCAGAATGAAGTGGAACCAGAAGAATAATGCAACAGTAATAATGCAAATAAAAAACAAACTGGAAAGTAACTGAACACTGATAAATTACAATGATTAATCTTTTGCAGAACAACAGATGATGACACATTTCCTTCCTCTCTGTAAGGATGGGCTGGAGTGAGAATGTGGGTACAGAAGTTTGCATATGCTGTCAGATGTTGTTGCTATGTTGTTGGTTTGTTTAACTGTTTGTTTTTTGTTATAAAGTCTGGTTTCATGTTTTAGGGAGGGTACGTTGGGAAATTGCTGGTATAACAACAAGAGACAGAAGTAAAACTTTCTATCTAAAAAAAGAAGAAGAAATAGAGTATTTTTCTATTTTCCACACATTTCTGTATCTCTATGAAACCTGAAATTCATGTTATTTCCTTTCCTATGATGATAGCTGCTACTTTTAGTAGAAAGTAAGCTTTGTGAATACAGTGACTCTCCCTTTTCTGTTACTGTATACCCAGCAAGTACAAAGCACATTGCCAGGCATATAATAGGCGCATAAGAAATTCTTGTTGAATTAAATTGTGTTATCACCAGAACCTCCATTCCTAAATCTGCTTCCTGCCAAACATAATCAATAGTCTTTGATCTCTATTCACTGGGTGTCTGGGAATCCTAAAAAATATTCAAGGAAACTACTGTTACTTACGTGATTGATAACGAGCAAATTGCAGATGATGGTGAAAAATACAGCTGACACTGCTCTCTGGCAACAGGATATAAACCGCTTGCTATTTGACACCCATTTATAACCAGCTCCAAGACTGCAGAAAAGAATGCTCCAGTATTGGAAAACTGCCTGAATCAAAGCTAAGTCTTGAGTCCTATAAAGTATTTATTGTAAATTAAAGTATATGGTATAGTGCTAATTACACCTGGGAAATTAAGGCATGTTTTTTATTAGTAAACCCCTTTCAAAACAAATTTGAACAGATTTGAGATTTATTGTAATAAGCCTCATTTTAAAGGTTTCCTTTTCAAACAAACTCAAAACACAGTCTCAGCTTTTGTCAGTTTTAGCAGATGAGGAAATTTCTGTTAGGAAATGGGCATTTGTGAAGGACTCAGAGACTGTAAGGGTTGTTGCCCAGACATGCCAGACTATCATTCAGAGGGTCTTTGTTTCTGTTACTTGGTGTTACTGATCTTCTGGGACTTTTCCCACAGTTGAAAGTTATCACTTTCATTTTAGAAACTACAAAAAACATGAATGCCCCAGGGCTGGAGTTTATGAGTTCAGCTGATGCATTAGTTCTGCAGAAATTTGATTAAAATTTCTTCTAGATGGATCATTTTCACAAAACATGTTATATTATAATGCTTGTCATTAGAAAATGGGCTTACTTATAATCTGGGCTTTTAAAACATTTTTTATTTTATTTTTTCAGTTCAAATTTATTTTTCTCTCCTCAATTCTTCCCCCTACCAATGGAGGAAAAAAATAAAGAAAAACAAAATCTTTGTAACAAATATGTAACAAAAAAATAAAGAAAAACAAAACCTTTGTACCAAATATGCATCTAGATAAAGAAAATTCCCAAGATATATTTTTTCTTCTGCATTTTGCATTTACCACCATTGTGTCAGAAGGCAGGTAGCCCTTTTCATCAATGATCTGCAAACATGGGTGGTCCTCATGGTGATCAGAATTCTTAACTGTTAGGGGCACCTAGGTGGTGCAGTGAATAGAGCACTGGCCCTGGAGTCAGGAGGACCTGAGTTCAAATGTGGTCTCAGACACTTAACACAAAAACTAGCCGTGTGACCTTGGGCAAGTCACTTAACCCTAATTGCCATCCCAAAAAAAAGGCAAAAAGAAAAGGAAAGAATTCTTAACTGCTTCCAAGTTGTCTTTTACAATGTTTTTGCTATTGTGTGAATTATTCTCCCAGTTCAATTCACTCTGAATCTATTCATAAAAGTCTTTCCAGGATTCTCTAAAACAATTTCTTTCATCTTTTCTTAAAAGACAGTAGCATTACATCATATCCATATGTGATGTAATACATTTGTATTATTTGTAACAAATCAGCCATGGTGGCATCTTTTTAACTAGCCCTTCCTCCACTATCACCTACAACTTTTCTTCTTGTGGCTAAGAATCTCTAATTTCTTTAATTGATTCACATATAGCAGGAATTTGAGGTGGGTATACATCCCTATGAATTCGATCCTATTCAACAAGCATTTTTTTTTTGGCTTTTTAGAGGGCAGGGCAATTGGGGTTAAGTGACTTGCCCAGGGTCTCATGGCTAGTAAGTGTTAAGTGTCTGAGGCCAGATTTGAACTCAGGTCCTCCTGACTCCAGGTCCAGTGTTCTATTCACTGTGCCACCTAGCCACCCCTCAAGAGGCATTTTTTAAAAACATCAATTACATGCCAGGATCTGCATTAGGTGCCGAGGACACAGACAAAAATGCGACAGCCCGTAATTTCAGTCAAGGAACTTAGCTTCCGTTAGGGAGAATGAGCTTTTAGAGCTTTCCCTATGAGTTGGCATTGAGCTATTGATTTTTGGCTACTATTGTTCAAGCAGCCGTGACTAACTGTGAGCTCCTGGAAGACAGGACTACCTTTTGTCTTTCTTTGTGTCCCCAACACTTAATACAAGTCTGGCACATAGTAGGCTCTCAATTAGTACTTACTGACTGTCATCATGCAGTTCATGTTTCTCCATTTTGTCCACAAAGATATCATGAAAGTTTTACTTAAATCTGTGTTTTATGACTACAGTCACTACTATTACTACTGCCAGTCTGAAATGTTTTTCCCAAAAGGAAGATCGTCTTAGTTTGGCATAACTTCTTATCAAATCCATGTTAAATCCTAGTGATTACCCTGTTCTTTTTAAATGTCTATGATAATCTGCTCTTGAATTTTATTGAAGTATAAGGTCAAACTGGAGAACAAACTTGAGCTTGTTAATATGTAGTTTCTATAACTTACCTTTCAAAAAATTATGACATTTGCCCATCCGTTTTCTTTTAGTACCTCTCCTACTCTAAAATTCCTCAAAGATCACTGACAGTGAATTAATAATTAAATCTTCAGCTAGGTGGTGCAGTGGATAGAGCAGTGGGCTCAGAATTGGGAACTTCATGAGTTCAAATCTGACCTAGGTATGTGACCCTGGGCAAGTCACTTAACCCTGTTTGCCTCAGTTTTCTCATCTGTCAAATGAGCTGGAGAAGGAAATAGAAAATCACTCCAGTGTCTTTGCTAAGAAAATCCCAAATGGGCTCATGAAAAGTCTGACCCAACTGAAAACACTCAAAAGCAAAGTTCTTTTAGGACCGTGGTATGACATTCTTCTCGTCCTAGAAACTTAAACTTCATCAAATTTGGGGAGTCTTCATTTTATAGAAGCATAGAACTCCAGAGTTGGGTTCTCTGAGGCCAAACAAGTCCTTCTACCATATGGGAACTGTTCAAGTTCTTAAATATAGCCATCACTTTCTTCTCCTCAGCCTTTCTTCCACCAGCACCTACAACTTCTCATATTGGGGCTAAGAATATCCAGTTTCTTCAGTTGATCCACATATGGCAAGAACTTGAGGCCCTCTAGACATTCTATAATTTTTAAACATCCTTCTAAAATGCACTGCCCCCAAATGAAGAAGATCCTTCTGCCAAAACCTAACCAGGGCAAAAGAATACAACAGAATCGTCATTCCTGATATGGTGCTTCACTTGAAAGAATCTAAGATCACATTAGCTTTCTTGGTGGCCATATGTAGTTGTACCATATTCACCTTATGCTTCTGAAGTTCCCCCCCCCCAAAGGTAAGATTAATATTACATTTACATTTACTCTTTAGTGACATGACCAAGATTGAAGACATTTTCTCTGATCTCTACAACCTCTTAAATCTTTCCAAATAAGTATTACATATAATTTACAAAGCAGTTTCAGTGGTCTTCATGTCCCAAGACACCAAAAATCCTAATAAAGAATTAACAGAAAGGCTTAATCCCTAGTCGCTAACCCCTAAAACCATCACTCAGTAGCCATTCCCCTGCCAGCCCCTTTTGACGAGGCCATGCAACCAGACCTGCAGGCTTCTGACAGAACAAAAGTCTGCCCCCCCCCCTCCACCAACCTGTGTGGCAGAGATAGAAGTACAGAAAAGTAGAAAGCTTGTTTTACCTTGGCACATGACCATGTGCTCTGCTGCAGTAGTGCTTGGTCAGAGAACTACGGTTCAGGGGAAACTGAGGCAAGTTATCAACATATCTGGGACTTCACCAGGTCTGAAGGAAAGAGGACTGGCATTCAGCAGAAACTGGTACAGTACATTCTCTGTAAATGATAGATTCTAGAAGAATAATTAATATACTTTACATTATCAGGTTCCAAAAGGACCTAGATGGGAGAATGGTGGCAAGTTCCTAATGAGATGTAATTTAACGGGAATAAACTTATAACAAGTCACTTAACCTCTGAGTACCCCCAGGCAACTCTTTTAAGATTATGGTACCTAATGTTATGTAGCATTTGACCTTCACTTCAACCCTGTGAAGGAGGCCTATTATTATCCCCATTTTTCAAATAAAGAAATTGAGTTTTATAGATGTTAAACATCTTGCCCAAGGGTCTACAGCTAGTAACAAAGGTGAGATTTGAACCCATGTCACCCCAAGTTCAATGTTCTATCTACTATATGTCACTACGTTTGAGTTGTCTATGTTCATTGATGGTGAGAATTGTCCACCAAGTCTCCTACACACCATAATGAAACTATAAGTTTGTACCAATACCTCCCCCTTAAAAAAATAGTTAGATTATAGAGTAAAATCATAAGTAGTTTTTTAGAATGCACCATGTGCATAAAATTAACAAAGGCATTCTAGAAATTGTAGAAGGCTGAGAGGATGTTTTGATGAGGCCATCTAATATAGACAATTTAAATATAATTCTTCATTGCTAATATATTTCATTCCTTTAGGTAACTTTTACTGTATACTTGGAAAGGCTTGAGTATTCTTTTAAAAACATTTTTAATAAATTGTAATAATCTTGGGCATGAAGGTTTTATTCCCTTTCTATCCAAAACAGATGGTGCAGTGCCTATGGTGTGCATGGAAAACTTCATCTAGGACAGCCTTGATTGCTATCTAGACCATGGGCAGAACTTGTCTCCTTTTCTCCTCTAATTCCATGACAGCTACAATCACAAGACCAAATGGAGGTAAGTCATATGAGAATCTCCATTTCTTCTGTTCTTTCAATCCTCTTCGGGCAGATAAAATTTAAAAACCAATCCTTTCCCCTGAATATTGAATAGGGGCCATGAGAGATTTATGACTCTGGTGTCAGATGAATTAAAGCTTCTATTGTTATCTCTTATTCTGGGTTTAAGCAACATCAGAGGGGACATTATGTTAGGATGCTGGTCTGCCGACTCAGAGACTTTGTAATCACACAGTCAGAATTGATATCCAAACACAGTAAAAATAAACATGCAGGCATTATTTTCTTCCCAGAAGTAGTCCAGTGGTCTTGACAGCAGATAAAGCCAGCTTTGTAACAGATATCAAGTTATTTTAATCCTCTTATGTCACCCCTGTTTTCCAGATCGGCTTGGTCAAAGGCTTACTATTTGTTAATGATACATTCTTCCTACGTTCTTTTATTTGATGCCTCCTATGAAATTCATAAATTCTGCATAAAAAGTGAGAAGGCCTGGAACATATATGTCCTCATTTCAAAGGTATGCTCTCAAGCTTTTTCTCTAATCCACAGTATAAAATGATGTATTTAATCATCTCATTCTGCAGAAACTGCCTTTTTCTTTTTAGGTTATAAATACAATAAATATTCCGATCATTTCTCTCTACTATCCAAATGGAGAAGTTTATGCTGTAAAGTTATAGAAGGGAGAAAAACCTCCCCTCTGGCAATGTGAAAAGGGAAATAAAATAATAATCTATATAAATTTGAAACACAGAGGGTAAAAGAGTTGCTTCAGTTTCAGGAGAAAGTGGTATTTGGGGTCTAGAATTATGCATTCATTATGGGCATGGACAATGTGTCTGTGTGAGAAGTTAAAGGAGACAGAAAAAAAGGCAATGGATAAAATGTGCTTATTAAACCCTACCAAATATTATGTCCAGTCCATTATTTTTTGCCTCTTAGTCCAAAAAACTTGTCAACTAAAAAGTTGTGTTTCCTATCTGAGGGCACATTGAGTTTGAATTTTTGGATCATCAGGATGTAATTTTTCTGTTTATATGCAGTACATCATTCCACCAGAGACAGGGAGGAGATGAAAATGAGGCTTCTTTCAGCCCAGGAGGTCACCAATTCATCTGCATCCTAAAGGCAAAGGCCTTTTGGAAATAATCATTACATTGTCCTTTTAACATTAAGACACTACAATACTCTCATTTGTTTTTATGGTGTCAGAGATTTATCCAACAATAAATGCTGCAGGCAGAGGGAAAGAAATATACCAATGTAAATATGGCTTTGAAATCTTTCGCACAGAGAAACGCAAAAGTTGGGAGCATTTGCAAAAAACCATGAATTATTGTGGGTATTATTTAGATAATACATGAGAAAATTAGAATCAAATAAAATAGGTCTCTTCCCTCAAGAGTTTAAGATCCATGTTGCTAAAATGTGCTTACTCTACGTTTCAGGTGCCCTAGGTAGTGTCCCTGATCCTGTGTCTGAGACTCCTTAGACTCACCTGTCTTCCCACAGTTGTCGTTGTCGTTGTGGTTGTTGTTTGCCCTTCATTTGCGAAGGGAACCGATGGCATAAATTATGAGAGCAATGTCTTGACTTGCACGTGAATTGATTTAAGTGAGGTAATACTGCACAAAGTTATCAGCCTCGTTCTCCCTTCCAGAGTCATTCAAGTCCAGGAGCAAAATAAAAATCAAGATATTGGCAATGGCCCAACATGTAGTGGATAGCTTTGACATCTTTGATATCTTCCTAAAGTAATGAAAGTACCATGGATTTAAACCCCATGGAATTAAATCACAGTGTAGCCTCTCCCGTCACTTTTCAGTGCTCACCTAACTCCCCTTGCCCTACACCCTAACTCCTCAGCAGGATAAAAAGGAGTCTTGTCCTCTTGGTTTCACTCCTCATTTAATGACGTGAGCATTACAACATGACTGCAAGAAAAACAGATTCTCCAGCAAGGTCATTTCCAATTTCAATCAAGGTCATTGGGTTGAATCTTTCCAGAATTTTTGTTCTCAAGGAGTGCAGATTTATCAAATCTAATTAGTAGATAAGATGGGCACCAGATCAGCCCCCTTTTTTGACACAGTCTTGATTGGAGCTCTGAGTTATTTTAGGAAAAATAACTAAGTATTGGCTTGCCTCAAACCCATTGTTAGCACTGTTTTCCAGCGCCTGGCACATAGTAGGTGGTTAATAAATGTTTGTTGCCTCTTGTCAAATCCAAGTAGCACTAGGTTTTTGGCTTCCTGAATCTTAGGATCATTTGAGCAAGTAATTCTAGCATCCTGATCAAATGATGAGAGAGTAGAATCAAGTCAAAACCAACATGGCATGTGGGTATAAGAGCCATGGCAGCAGTGATGGTGGCAAAGAGATATCTGGACCAGCTCACTTCTACTCGACAGAGTTGAGCTCTGGTAACAGTTATAGTAATTAACTACTTAGTTGAATCTTTTTTTTTTTTTTTTGCTTTTTGGAGGGCAATTGGGGTTAAGTAACTTGCCCAAGGTCACACAGCTAGGTTTTGTGTGTGTGTGTGTGTGTGTGTGTGTGTGTGTGTGTGTGTAAGTGTCTGAGGCCAAATCCGAACTCAGGTCCTCCTGACTCCAGGGCTGGCACTCTACTCACTGTGCCACCTAGCCGCCCCTGCTTAGTTGAATCTTAAGGCTTGAAGAATCATAAAATCATAGTTAGTTAGAAGGGAACTCAAAACCTATCTAGTCCAACTCCTAGATGACCAAATATACCTTTCACAACATGGCACAATGGAAATAGTGGTGGGTGTAGAATCAAAAGACCTGGGTTCATGTCCTGGCACTGTCATTTACTATCGTGTAACCCTAAAGCAGGTTGTTTTATGTCTCTGATCCTTAGTCTTCTTGTCAAATTAGGAGTTGGACTAGATGACCTTTCAGCACCAAATCAAAATCTATGTTCCAGTTATGATCCAACATCCTAACAAGTAGTCATCTGGCCTTTGTATAAAAATCTCCAGTGGTGGAAAAGATTCTATTCATCTGGTTTTCAGCCTAGGAATTTATTTATTTCTTTTGTGTCCAGATCTACCTTCACATGACATGCTAATAGCCTAAAAACTCAGCATTAGAGTTGTTCTAAGCATATACTGGCTCTAGAATTTACATTTTACAGTTTCTGGTCCTGAAAAGTACTATGGTGCTACAAGACAGAAAGCATGGAGTCTTGTCTTAATTCTTAATCCAGGGCCAGTCAAAGCCTTGCCATGGGCTTAAGGATCACTCTTTTATGTTAGCTGGCATGTTCTTTTGCTGTGATTGAATAACTGATTTTTTTTTCTTTTCAGATTTGCCTAACATCTCATAAATACCAAGAGAAGTTTGGGTGGCAGCTAGGTGCAACATCGTTAGACTTGAGTTTGAGGAAGACCTGAGTTTGAAATCCTACCTCAGACATTTATAACTGTTACACTGGGCAAATCACTTAATCTCTTCCCGCCTGGATTTTTTTATCTGTAAAATGGGAATAATAATAGCACCAACCAAACAGGTTTATGTTGAGAATCAAATGAGCTAACACATATACATATGTGTGTACAGATAGATAGATAGATATGTAAACACAAACTTTAAAATGCCATATAAATGACAGTTTTTATTATTTGAAGTTTATAATTAGTCTGCTATTTTCCATTGTAAATTAATATATTTCAAGTCTGAAATTTTCTCATAGCTCAGAAAAGCCACATCAGGAATACATCATGGGAACTTCATATAGTTTTCTTCTTAGTACTGTACAATGTATCATGTGAAATAATTGTTAGATATAATTAGCTGCTTAGATAATTGCTGTCCTCTTCAGTTGACAGGTGGAAAAATGGAGTCATCTCAAGAGACAAGTCATGTCTGCTTGAGATAAAAAATGCCATCCACATTGTATTATTTAGGTCAAATATTTTTTTCCTGTTCTCTTGAACTTGTTTTCACAGACTACAATGAAACATGAAGGAGACAAATAATTGATATGCTTGGCCTTCTTTTACCACCTAAACAATTTACTAATTCACGCAGATTATATATGGGGCCAGTGTTTACCTTGCTAGGTTCTAAATCAAATGTATATTGGGGCATATGTTAGATGAATTACAGCGAATCTTTTCAATGGATCAAGCACCCATACTGGTTAGTACCCATCTCTTACTACCTGATTTTCAGACAGTTTGAGAAGTGCTAACGCAAATCTCTCCTAATAAGCTCTTATGAGAGAGTGTTGGATGAAACAGTGTCTAATAATCTATATCAAGTCCCCATGGTCTGGAGATCTGACTGCTAGGGCCTAGTTTTAAGACAGGCCTATCCCTCCTTAGCACTGGGTTTGGAGGGGCCATTGAACCCAGTACAAATCTTCACTACCCAACCTTAAGGCTGCACTTGAAGAACCCAGTAACAGCTACTCTTCTTCTTTTTTTTTTTTTCTTTTTTTTTTTTTTTTTTTTAGCAATCAGGGTTAAGTAACTTGCTCAAGGTTACACAGCCAGTTATTTCTGGGTGTGGTGCTGAGTGTCTGAGCCCGGGATTTGATCTCCAGGTCGTCCCAACACTGGAGCTGGTGCTCTCACTCGCTGAGCCACCTGGCCGCCCCTAAGCAATTGGGGTTAAGTAACTTGCTCAAGGTTACACGGCCAGGTGTTTCTGGGTGGGTGCTAAGTGTCTGAGCCCGGGATTCGATCTCCAGGTCGTTTTGACACTGGAGCGGTGCTCTTACTCGCTGTGCTACCTGGCCGCCCCAACAGCTACTCTTCTAAAGGGCTACTCATGAAGCTATTTGCCTATCCCTCCTCTCATCACTACAGATAGCCATTGACAGCTGGCAAGAACTTGGCTCACCAAAATGTAAAGCTTGTTTAACACATAACAACTATTACGTCAGTTATAAGGCATTCACAAGAACAAGGACAGAGACCTAGGCTAAAAGCTTATTATAACACTTTCCCTCTTAAATTTTTGGTCAGACACCTCTTTCCTCACTCCCCCAGTACAACAGATAAGTATTCAAAAATAATTATGTTGCATAGTTGATTTGACTCATCTATTCAACTCAGCCCATGCTTATATTTCTTCCAGTTTACTTTTTGACAACATACATGGAATTTGAGGTTGGATAAGGCAGTGGGGATGGACTAGTGGTAATGTGTAATTGTGTAGACCTTGTGATTTACTCAACATCATATATAGAATTAGTGATGGAGCTAAGAATAAAATAACTGACTCTTCTGTTTCCAGATGAGTATTTTGTCCATTAGACCTCCTTGTTAATATGAAGTTGGACAGAGATAGTTGTTGACTTGCTGATGAAGTCCAGCTGTTTTACTTGATATATAGGCACTGGGGACACAAAGAAAAAGTACTTTCCCTCAAAGATCTTATGTAATAGCTGGGAAAACATGTATATATATAATTATAAGTAGAATCGTGTGGGCATATTTTTTTCCTGCTAGTAAGATAACTGCAGTAACATTGCCATAACATTTGACTTTTGTTAACGGGGCAACAACTGTCCCTCCCCAACTCTGTGTAAGCAACAAGTTCTAATGAAGAAAACATTCCTGGAGTTAGATGAGTCAGGCAACGTGTGTGTGTGTGTGTGTGTGTGTGTGTGTGTGTGTGTGTGTAAATACACCTCTAATTCCCCCACCAGGGTAGAAGCCTTTTAAGGGTAGAAAGAGTTTTTCTTTTGTCTTCTGTAATAGTCATGGGAATTTGAAGATCTCCCTGCCCCTTAATAAGCCTAAACTGAACTTCTCAGGACCTTTCCTGATTTGAAAATAAACTCTACCCCCTAATAGGCTGAATGTGGCCACATGGAGCCTGTGGTGGGAAGAGTTTGCTGAAGGTGGAGCAGAGCCCACAGGAGAAGCTGGCTTTGAGGGAGGCTTGTTTTTCAGGAAGGTACAACTTTTGTTACTTTGTAGTCAAGTGCATTACCAGGGTTGTGATATTCTCTGACCCTGGAGAAGGCTTTATATACCTCTGAGGTAAGGTTTTGCTTTGGGGCTCACTTTGGGAACAGTTGTGTGATTTGGCCAGATGAGACTCTGAGCAGCCCTTGAATCCCCTGGCTTTGAAAACCCAGATGTTGGTGCTTCTCTCTCTCTGGTGACTAACTATATATGTGGTGGTCAGACAGCTGGAAGCCCTGTCTGTTGGTCTGCTGAATTGTGTTATTTTCTCTGTCTGTATTTTTGTCCGCTTGTAACTTCTGTTTGTATTCTCTGAAGTTCAGGGTGCTGACTTTTTCCCCGAACCAGGTAAATGATAAATGTTTGATTAAAGTAAGATTGTTCAACCTTTTTGAGTTGCTTTCCTTTACAAAAGCAGATCAAAGAACCTGAACTAGCAGCCATCCTGGGTATGCGAGGGTGCTTGCTACTACATCTTCATATCCCCAGTGGAATATTACAGAGGGCCCAGCAAAGGACATGATATATCCTAGATGTTTCATAAACATTTGTTGATTGCTTGGTCTTGGCACACATTGTCCATTGTACTTTCTATTATTAGGTTCCTTTTTCTCACACATACTTCCTTCTGAATATATTATCTCACAGGAATACCTTGGTATAGGCATATTTAGTAACCTCTCAGATATTGATAGCAAAACTTAGACACAGCTGGGCTTCCCAAACTCAGCTTCTCAAAGAATTCACATGAGTAAGTGTGTAAGAAAAACATCTTAGGCCCAAAAATGATTCCCTAAAGAGGTAAAGTGGAGAGTTCCTAATCCAGGAGCAGATGGATCAGCAGTGCCCAGTGTAGGACTTTGGCTATAAGTTTCCTTCTTCCAGATTCCATCCACTGTTAGACTGAACTTTGATGGTAAGTAGGAAAGGAAGAACAGTACAATCTGATATTTTATTACCCGAGAGTTTCCAATAAGATGAATTTAGCCTCAGTCTAAGGGCTTAACTAGAGATAAATATAAAGTTAGTCAGAGTCCACCCACTGCCTAAATGTTGGGAATTTTCCTAACTGGGGTCTAGGGACAATTATGACTGAACTCATAATTCTTGGTTTAAAATATGCTCCCTCAAGCCAAAGAGAAAGGAACTATGTGAACCTTGAGAGCCAATATGTTGTCCCCAGACTTAAAATGAGCTGATTATTGTAACGGGGTGTTGTTATTGTTGTTGTTGTTGAGTTGTTTCAGTCATGTGACACAACTGCAGGATCCCATTTGAAGTTTTCTTAGCAAAGATACTAGAGTTGTTTGTCATTTCCTCCCCCAACTCATTTTACAGATGAGGAAACTGAGGCAAACAGGGTCAAGTGACTTGCCCAGGGTCACACAACTAGTAAATATCTGAGGTCAGATTTGAATTCTGGAAGATGAGTCTTCCTGACTCCATGGCCAGCATTCTATCCTCTGGGTCATCTAGCTGCCCCTCAGTATTCTTAGGTATTTCCAAAAAGAGAATATGTGTGTGTGTGTGTGTGTGTGTGTGTGTGTGTTGGGAGGAAGGGACAGTTTTGCTACAAATATCTTGACAATTGAGATCTAAGTAACTGGGGGAATCAGATTATCCTTTTTCTCGGGTTCTAATTTCTTCCTCAGTACTATACTTGAGTTTTAAAGTAATCTCTGGAATGAGGAAGATTTTTTAAAAGTCTAAGGGAAAGATTAGAAGTGTTAAATTACTTCAAATGAATTAGAAAAGGATTAAAAGAGTGCTTGAAGCCAAGGCTGCAGTTGTAGGGAATATATAGTTGGATAGGATATGGACAAAAAATGTGTTTGTGATCCAAATCTGATGATTTGTCATGTGCATATTATATATAGTCAGGAGGAAACTGAAGGAAGTGATGAAAAGGAAATTCCGTTTCATTCTGACATTTGATTATGATTACCATCTGTTCAACTATCTTACACTTTGTGGCAAACAACTAACAATTTTTTTCTTTCCCAAGTTTATCCAGGCGCTTTGTGCAAAACCAAAAAGGTTGCAAATTTTAAGCTCTGATTACAGACTGTTGGGCTGACAGTATCTTCTTAAAATGGAGAGACTTACACTTAGGATCATTTAAGTGAAAGGCATTGAGAAGTAAATCACAGGGAGACTGAAATGGGGACTTTTTAAAAGTTTATTTATTTTTAGTTTTCAACATTCACTTTCATAAGTTTTAAATTTTCTCCCCCTCTTGCCTCCTCCCTCTCCAAAATGGCATACAATCAGATATAGGCTCTACATGGGCGGCCAGGTAGAATAGCGAGTAAAAGCACCGGCTCCAGTGTCGGGATGACCTGGGGATCGAATCTGGGCTCAGATACTTAGCACCCACCCAGAAACACATGGCCTTGTAACCTTGAGCAAGTTACTTAACCCCAATTGCTTTTAAAAAAAGATATAGGCTCTCCATATATATTCCTATTAAATATTCCTATTTTCACATTAGTCATGTTGTATAGAAGAATTATAATGAATGCAAGAAGCCATGAGAAAAAAACAAAACAAAACAAAAAAAGAAAATAGTCTGCTCCACTCTGCATTCAAACTCCATATTTCTTTCTGGGAATGTGGTTGGCACTTTCCTTCATGAGTCCTTTGGAATTGTTTTAGATCCTTGCATTGCTGAGAAGGGCTAAGTCTATTAGAATCATTCATCTCACACTGTGGCTGCTACTGTGTACAGTGTTCTCCTGGTTCTGCTCACTTCACTCAGCATCAGTTCATTTAAGTAGTTCCAGGTTTATCTGAAGTCTGCTTGTTCATTATTTCTTATAGCACAATAGTATTCCAGTACATTCATATTCCACAACTTGTTCAACCATTCCCCAATTGATAGGCATCCCCTCAATTTCCAGTTCTTGGCCACCACAAAAAAAAAATCTGCTCTAAATATTTTTGTACATGTGGTTCTTTTCCCCACTTTTATTATCTCTTTGGGATATAGCCCTAAAAGTGGTATTGCTGGGTCAAAGGGTATGCCCTTTGGGCATAGTTTCAAATTGCTCTCCAGAATGGTTGGATCAGCCCACAGTTCCACCAGCAATGAATTAGTGTTCGAACTTTAAATGGGGACTTTCCTAAAAACAAAAATGAAACTTGTCCCTACTTCAAAACCTGGTAAGATTTCATGCTGTGGACTTGATCACTGTAGATTAACAACTGTAGGAATGTAAGCTCCTTAATGGCAGGGAACACCTCATTTTTGTCTGTATCCCTAGCAGCTAGGATACTGCCTTATGCAAAATACAGACTAAATAAATACCTATTGAGTTGGATTAAAGGAAGGAAAGATTTTTGGAGATGCTACTCTTTTCTTTTTTTGGTTAAAATACATTACGTGTGAAGTGATGAAGCAAAGTTACTGACATTTTTGGAAACCAAAAATATATAAATTACAATTATTTGGTTTGTAGTAAACTTTTTTGAAATGCTATTTCAAGTTATATCTATTGTCTTATTTTTTGAAATCTCAATATCCTCTGACATGTATCTGCCCTGCTCAAAATCATCTGTTATAGTACAAACAGAGTTTATTAGATGAACATTGAGAATTTCTTCACTGCAGAAGTACCAATGTCTGATGTTCTACTTTCTTTTTTTTAATTCAATTTTTAATTTATTAATTTGTTTGTTTCCTTTTAGTTTACAGGATTCAATTCCACAATTGGCTAATTCTTGGTTCCTCATAGAGTTATTTGTTTCCATTTGTTTAATTCTGGTTTTTAGCAAATCATTTTCCTTGGTTAATTTTTGAAGCTCCTTTTCCATATCATACACTTTTCTTTTTAGAGAGATGTTTTCCTCATTATAATGTTTTTCGAATTCTGCTATTTTCGTTTTGAGAGAATTATTCATTTTGTCTTCTATCTCTCTCATTTTGCTTTCAAAGTTCCTTTTGAACTCATCTAGGAGAGCCTTCTGTGCTTGGGATCCATTCCCTGTTGAAGTCTCAGCTATGGGTATGGATGGAGTCCACAGTGTCTCCCTCTGAGGTTGGTTCCTCCCTCTGAGGATAGTAGGACTCTAGAGTCTTTGTCTTTGTAGTCTGCTTTCTACCCATTTTGAGGCAGTGTCCTAGCCACGCCCTTCCTCTAGGATCCCAAGCCTTTACTGTAGAGGGTTTTGCCCTGGGGCAAGAGTTACTATATTTTCAGGGTCAGAGGGGGGGTTTGGAGCAAGTGGGGTTCACTCTGCCATCCTTGTCTTTGGAGGTCCTGAAAGGGGCTTTTAAAAAAAAAAAAAAAAGATTTCTGGGCTATGAAGTGGTAGCCCCAGGAGTGTTTGCTGTCCAGTATAGGGGCCCCTGTATTTGCTTCTTACCTTGCTCTTTCCAGTCCCAGCCCTTTGGTGATAGGCCTGGTAGTGGACCTTGTGGTTGGTGGGAAGACTTGCCCTCCGAGTTGATCAGGCCCCTTCCAGGCCTGCATCTGCCACGCCTTCCCGCACAGGCCGCTGCGCTGTTGCCCGCTATTATTCCTTATTAGAACTTGTCCTTCGCATCTATGTATTGATAAATCTGTAAACGGCCACAGCTGCTGCTGATCTGGAGTCCCTCTGGCTGGCGGCTGGTCAGGCCCGCCCTGGGGCTAAAGCCTCGGCGTGGGGCTGGACTCGGCTCCCAGAGCGTTGCGCTGGCCGATACCTGCCGGCCTGCCGGGCTGTTCTCAGCGGGAGGTTAGCTTCTCTGTGTCATTTTGTGGGTTCTGCAGCTCCAAAGTTTGTTTAGAGTCCCCTTTTTACATGGATTGGGGAGGGTGGAAGCCGGAGCCGTGGGAGGGTCGTGCTTCTACTCCACCATCTTGGCTCCGTCCCCCTGATGTTCTACTTTCAGTATTTAAACAGGTTGGATTTTCTTTTAGATTATGGATATATCTAGAGATTTTGGATGCTTGATCAAAAATTTGATAATGAGTCCCCTTAACCTTTGCTAAGTAAAAAATAAGATGATTTATCTGTCTTGGGATAATGTCTTTATTAATGTCCTCCTTTGATACCTCATCATGGCATGGCCAGTCATCTGGATCCTTGAAGGCTAATTGCATTGCAGGTCAAGCTCTGACTAGTTGTACCCAGGTTGGAAAGGTTTGACATACAGTTTGGCATATTTCTTCTCTGAGGATCAACCTAAATAAGTTCTGTGCCATGAGAAATTTATCATGAATGGTTCTGTTTTTTCCAACTGAAGAAATATTGAATGTGAGAATATTCATAACTTCATTTCCCCTCTTTCTAGAGGTCAGATTTCCTATAAGTTTTAACTCTATAGGACAGAACCATGACCCAAAATAAGCAGAAAAGAAGTAAATAATCACAAAATTCATATAGTTTATAGGAGACATGAAGGAATTGTCAGGTCTAGACAACTGGATATAAAATAAGACAGCTTATTAGACATGGAAAGCCGATAGATGAGGGAAAGAACAGAACTGTCAAGATAAACATAAACTGTCAACTGTCAACATTTGGGGACATTTATTGTGAGGACAAATAGCAAGCAACAAAGTATACCACAGGATGGGCTGCTAGGTGGCACAGTGAATAGAGCACTGGCCCTGGAGTCAGGAGGACCTGAGTTCAAATCTGGCCTCAGACACTTAACACAAAAAACTAGCCATGTGACCTTGGGCAAGTCACTTAACCCCAATTGCCCTACCTCCCCCCCTCCAAAAAGCAAAAAAGAAAAAAAGTATATGACAGGAATGGATCTAAGATGAAGGCCCTTCTTCATCAAGAAAAAACTTAAACTATGTCTGATATTAGCTGTTTGAGAAGGTAGCAAAGTGTGAGACATTTGAGAAAGACTCCATCAAAATAGAAAAAGCTCAAATTATTTCAGTGTTTACAATGCTAAATTTTAGTTACTCAGAAAATTGCCATGAGGAACATTTTATTCGCCAGTGAGGCTGAAAAATCAAGGCATTACTGTATGCCATAATTAGTATAATAAATGAGCATTCAGTGACATTTGTTTTTATAGCTCACCTTTCTTTCAAAAACTTAAAGATCTTGTAAGATATCACCTAATACACCTTTAAAGAAAGTAGATAATAAGCAGTATTATTTCTCTCTTATTGATAAATAATTCTATGACTACTTGAGGTTAATGCCTTAAACTAAAGCCCATCAGACTTTTATGTCAGTTAGACAAATGTCAATGACATACTAAAGATTTTGAAACTCAAGCATGTGCCCCCTTTGGATTTTTTGTTTTAGCTTAAAATGCCTTACTTGAAAATTGGGGGCAGTGAGAATCATCATTATGACCCTGGCTATGCAATTTTTTTTTCCTCCACAATTAGGTTGAGACTATCACATTTCAAAATTCTTTACATGAATTTGTGTGATACCTAAAGGTTATAAAAAATTTCCTTTGCTAATAGAGGTGGGTAGATTTCTTAAAGGAGAAAATTATCCTTCTCTTAAGATACAAATAAAGGTCATTTCAGTAATTTATACATTCGTGTCTATTTTCTACATTTTTTGTGGGCATCAAAGTACCTTTTTTCTTGGGGTATTATTTGACAGTATATATTTATATATTCTTCCAAATGTCATTTCTACAGAGTTATTACTTTTGTTTTCAGTTTGATCTCTCAGTTTTAGACTTTTCCAAATAAAAAAAAAATAACTTTGAGGGGGTAAGTTAAGGAAGAAAAGCTAGTGTTGGACTTCATAAGAACTTGGAAAAGTGACAAAATATTTGAACAATTTAAATGAGTGAAATTGCCTACCTTAAAAGGTATAGATTTTAGAAAATGAGTTCCTATAAACCCAGAAGTTAAATAATTAGTATACAGAGGGTTGGCCCAGGAAATTAATGATGACGCACAAAATGTTTAGAATACTCTTCTGTATTAGATTAATGTCTTAGAATCTTTCCAATAATGACCCATGTCAAATAGGATTTAGTAGTCAGAGAGGTTCTTGAGGAGCTGAGCCCAGCATGAAAACAAACTACTGCGATATTCTGCATCACTTAACGGGTTTGAAATTGCCCCACAAGCCCTGTGAAAGGAACTAATTAATTCTGACTAGACAATCTGCTTGCACTTTGGATGGCTGCCACCAGGGGATGCCTATTTTCAGATACATAATCTGTGGTTAGGCTCTCCATCCTCAGACACAGAAAACCAAAAGAATCAAACGTGGCTCCACGTCTACTCAATGAATTATCTATAAAATATAACTATTAAGCTATCGTGGAGCACATGTTTTTGATTAAGCTCTAATTGCTACATTGCCATAATATACAACTTAGAGCAAAATTCAAAATAATATAAAAATCTAAGTATAATTTAAGTATACCTGTCATTGAATGTTACTGTTCAACCTTCACTTTTATTCATTTTTATCTAAATGTTTTTTTTTCTGACCTATTGGATTGTCACACAGCTCATTCACAGCTCTTTCTTCCTCTTAGCTGCTTTTCAGAGTACAGATGTTAATTGCCTCCTAAGGCTCTTCTCTTAACTCTGAGCAGCCCCTACTCTATTTGCCTACTTGTCACAAACAGAATGCTTTTCTTTCCATTTTTTTTTTCCTGGAGAAGGCAGGACTTTGAGTCTCTCACCTTTTCTGTGCTAGGTTGTCTAGAAACTCACCCAAACAATTCCCTCAGGGGAGTCATTTCACATCTTTACATCAAAGCTGTGATTTCCCATTATGATCAACAGCTCTCAGCATTTTATAACCTGCACCTATGAATCTTTATAGTTACTTGACAGAAACATAGGACAAACAATTGAGAATTGGAAGGGATTTGAGAAGTCACTGAGTAATAAGATATATGAGAACTGAAAGTGACCAGAGTAGAATTGAAAGTCAGTGAACATTTGAGTTCCCACAGTACTAAGAACTATGCTAAGTGCCTTTAATGGGAATGCAGATTTGGAAGATCTTCCCTGCCCCTAGGCTAAAGTGCACCTGAAGTCTGGGGAGGGAGGCTTGTTTTTCAGTAGATACTTCTTGATTGGCCAGTGAGTCAACAAGGTTGTTACATTCTCTGAGCCAGGAGAAGGCCATATAAGCCCTGATGTGTAGCTTTGTTTTGGGGGCTCACTTTGAGAAGTGTTCTGTGATTTGATATGGATTCTGGGAAGCCGTTGTCCTGAGCCCCCCGGCTTTGAAAAAACCCAGATGTTGATTTGGTATGGATGTAATGGCTGGACAGTTTGGAAAGCTGTCTACTTGATCTGTTTCTGTCTTGATAATTCTGCCTGTATACTTTGAAGTTCGGGGTGCTGACCTTTTTCCCCTGAACAAGGTAAACGATATATGTCTGACTGATTAAAGTAAGCTTGTTAACCCATTTTGAGTTGCTTTCCTTTATCAAAGCAGATCCAAGAACCTGTGAGCAGTCACCCTGGGGACGCTTGGGGTGCTTGCAGTTACAGTGCTAGGGTTCCAAAGAAAGGCATGTGACAGTTCTTGCCCTCAAGGAGCTCACTATATAATTAGGGAAACAAATACACAAAAAAAGAAGTAGAAAAGTGTGAGGGGGAGGGTAAGCAGCTTGGGAGCAGGTGAAGTCCTGAAACCAGGGTGGGAAATGATCTGAGGAGGTGTGAATTACAAAAGTTGCAGAATGATCATTTTCTGGAGATCATGAAATCCAGGAGAGCAGCTGGTAGGAAATGATGAGGTGAGTTCCCTGAGAATCCTCCTTAAATGATGGAGCATCTGGGTTGAGCTCTCCAATCAATGTCCACCTTCTACACTCACCATTCAGAAGGAGGGAGGGACCTCAGGGGCAGAGCATGTTGAGGAAGTTGATTTCATCTTGCAGAATGTTGAGTTTCTCAAAATCATGAAATCTAAAAACTGGAGCCAAGGTAAGTTATGTCACCAATCACAAACATTCAGAATTATAAGGGATCTCAGAGTCTACCTAGTTCAACATCTCTGCGTCTAATTGGTAATAATAATGTCAGTACCTCTGTGAAATGCATTGCTAAAACTCTTGGTAACTTCCTTTCATGTTTATATTAAACTATTAATGATTTACCTTTGAGTTCAGTCATTTAACAATTTGGAATCCACCTACTATAACTAATGTCTAGCCAAATCTCTCCATGCCATCCATTCATAAGAACAGTAGAAGAATCTTTACCAAATGTTCAAAAAAAATCTGGGTAACTCATATATATATAAAAATATATATATATATATATATATATATATATATATATATATATATATATACATACTATTCTACCTGTCTGTTAATACTATTAAAAAAAGAAAAGAAAAGGACATTTAGTCTGGCATAACGATCTCCCTGAATTGTTGTTGGCTCTTTGTGGCCATGGCTTCCTTTTCTAGGTGTTCCCTAACCATCCCTTTAATAATACTTTCCAGAATTCTTCCAGGAATTGAAATCAAATTTATGACCTATAGTTTTTACTCTATACTTTTCAGTCTATAAATATTTACAAAATTTTCAGCCCTTTCTACTGCTCTCCTTTGTGTTGCACACTTTCATTAACATTACTGAGTATTGCTGTATATGTTGACTTTGTTTTGAGGCTCTTACAGAATTTCTCTACTTCATTCACAACAGCCTTAAGCTGCCACTCTCGTTGAAGGGTACTCACTATTGTGGATACTTATTTTGTCTATTCTGGTCATGAGCCTCCTAGGCAACTTGACCAAGCCTCCCATGAGCTAATATTTCTTTGTTATTCTTAGGTGCATGAAACTAACTCTCCCAATTCCTATTCATCTCTCTGAAAAGAACTTTGGAGCTACCCTTCCAGTTGCCTGCAATTTCTTTATGTGTTCCAATTTCAGAGGAAAAGTATAGTACTGGTAGTAAGTAGTAGTAGTAGTCATAGTAGTAGTAGTAAGCCTCTTTCCAAAAATTCTGAATAGCAGCAGAAAAAAATAGAGGTTAAATTAGCAGAAATTCCTATAACTTTGCAATACAATAAACATTTATATTAAGCACCTACCGAGGGGTTTCCAGGGTTAGAACCAAAATGGCAGAGTAGAGAAAGCAATCAACTGAGCTTTCTAAACATTCCCCACCTAACAATTTTAAAGTAATATCTCCAATTGAATTCCAGAGTGGCTGAGCCAACAAAAAGGTCAGAATGAGATATTTTTTAAGCCCAAGACAAAATAGGTCAGAAAGAGAGATCTGTGACACATGGAACACCTGTGTTTGGACTAAGGAGTAGTGATAGAAGCAACAGTAGCTTTGAGACCACTTATGGCAGAGATAGTAAGGGGACCTGACAAATGGTCATAAAGAGATTACAGAGTACCCTTGTGATAGCACTGGATGCAAGACCAAATACTATTTGGCAATTCTATTACCTCTCTTCACTTCTGGTTCATATTTCAAGGGTCAGAAGGAGCACTGTTGGTCAAGAGGGAGTAGAAACCCTGAGGGGCAATAGCTTCTGATCCCAAGGGATCAGGGATCCTGAGGAATAGTATCTGGTCCAAGGGAGGAGGGGCCCTGAGGAATAGTATCAATTGCAATCTCAAAGGATGAGGGGCCCTTCCAGGGTAGGGACCAGAGTGCAGAATAAGAGAGTAGTGACCACGCCTCTCCTCAGATCATACCACAGCACCTTAAATTTCCATAATCCTAGAACTGGATTTTGAAAACAGTAGTGTCGGGGTGGGTAGGTGGCGCAGTGAAGAGAGCACCGGCCGTGGAGTCAGGAGGACCTGAGTTCAAATCTGGCCTCAGACACTTAATACTTACTAGCCGTGTGTGACCTTGGGCAAGTAACTTAACACCAATTGCCCTGCCTTCTCCCCTCGCAAAAGAAAAAAAAAACCCACCAGCACTGTCAAAAAGCCTGAAGTTTGAGACGTTGTCTTTCCTACCCTTCCCCATGCTGAGAAAAGAGCCCAACATAAGTATAAACTTCCAAATCAAAAAATAGGGTAGAAAACTGAGGAAAACAAAAAAAACAGTAACTTGACCATAAAAAGCTACTATGGTGAGAGGAAAGACCAAGATATAAATTCAGAAGACATTGAAGTCAAAATAGTTACAAGCAAGGCCTCAAAGAAAAATAAATTTGAATGGGACAAAAGTACAAGAAGAAATCTTGGAAGAGCAAAAAAATTATTTTCAAAATCAAATAAGAGCTGTAGATGAAAAATTAGGTAAAGAAATGGAAGCAAAGGAGGAAACTAAAAGGACAACAGCTTGGTTAAAGAGGAATAAAAAAAATCTGAAGAAAGTGAAAACTTAAAAATATAATTGGCCAAATGGAAAAAAGAAATACAGAAACTTACTTATGAAAATAACTCCTTAAAAAGTAGAATTGGTCAAATGTAAAAAGAGGTACAAAAACTCACTGAAGAAAATAATTACTTAAAAAATAGAACTGGGCAAGTGGAAGCTAATGACCCCATGAGACATCAAGAAACAATAAAACAAAGTCAAAAGAATGAAAAAATAAGAAAATGTCAAACATCTCATAGAAAAAACAATTGATCCAGAAAATAGATGGAAGAGAAATTATTTAATAATTATTAGATTACCTGAAAGCCATAACCAAAGAAAGAGCTTAGACATCATATGTCAAAAAATTATCAAGGAAAACTGACACAATATTTTTGAACCAGAGGGTAAAATAAAAATTGAAAGAATTCACTGATCACCTCCTGGAAGAGATCCCAAAATTAAAACTCCCAGGAATATCATAGGAATATCAAATTCCAGGATTCCCAGATCAAAGATGAAATCCTTTAAGCCGTCAGAAATAAACCATTCAAATACTGTGGAGCCATATTTAAGATCACACAAGATTTAGCAGCTACCACACTAAAGGAGCAGAGGGTTTAGACAACAATAATCTTGAAGGCAAAAGAATTCAGATTTTAGCCAAGAATAATCTACCCAGAAAAACTGAGATAGTTTTTCAAGTGAAAAAAATGGATATTTGATGAAACAGAGGATTTTCAAGCATTCCTGATTCAAGTGCTAAATAGAAAATTTAACATTCAAATACAAAACTCAAGAGAAATATAAAAAGCATGAAGGAGAAATCATAAAAGACTTAATAAGATTAAACTCCTAGCTAAAACTGTTGCCTGCAGGGAGGCCAACTGCCGGACTTCTACATACCTTTCTATATGGAAAGATGATACATGTATCTTCTAAGAACTTAATCATTGTTACGGTAATTAAAAGAATTCTACATAGACAAGAGTGTAGAAGTGAGTCAGTTATGTTGGGGGTTATAAAAAAATAGGTAGGCATGAAAGAGGAGTTTCCTGGAGGAAGAGAGAAGGGAGAGGAAAAGGAAAAATAGGGAAAATTATTTCACATGAAAAGAAGCACACAAGGAAGAGCTTTTACAGTGGAGGGGGGAAGGGGGGAAGATCTGGGGAAGGCAATGCTTGAACTTCACATCTAAATCAGTTCAAAGATGGAAAACGCTCAATTGGTAATAGAGCTTCTGAGCCCTCTTTAAATGGAGTCTTTGGGGGAAGTTTTTTTTTGCTACAAAGGGGCAAAGGCAATTCAGGGTACTGATGAGGTTTGAGTCCTTAAATAAGGGTCCTGTTACATTTAGGTGGGTTCAGGCATTTATTCCTTTGGTAATAGGGGCTGCCTTTGTAAATTTGCCAATATTTCTATTTCTGTCCATGGCTCCTCTCTTCCCTTGAGGGAAAGAGATCTACTCTTCCACAAGCCTACATCAGTCAGTAAAACGACCCATATTTCAAATGATAGAGCATGTTTTATCTGAAATCCAAATAAAAACCATCCATTTTCTGTTTATATTTTCACATTGGATCTCTGGATAATAGGAATTACTTGTCTGTTACCACAGCTGGGGGGACTGGAGGCATCCTAGAGTATATGCTAGTGTTTTCATGGACCTATGTATCAGATCAAGACAGATAGGGAGCACTGGCTGCTGCCATTAAAAAAAAAGAAAATTAAAAAAAATAAAGGCTGAGCTTTTAGAGGCAAATGTCTTAAGACAATTAGCAGCCCACCCTTGCTAAGCACTTCACTCTAGTTTCTTGCTTCCTGCTCCTGACTAGTTTCTTTGAATTTAACAGACCTGAGAAACTCTGGGGGCTGACCTTTTTTGGTCCTTCATTTGTGCTCACATTTTAAAGCCTTGTCACTCTTTCCCCAGGGCTTCTCCTAAGTCTGGTGATTGCCCTAATCACTGGCCAGTGTCAGTCACTACCCCCCCCCCCATCTTAGGAAAGTACAACATCACCAGGCAAGTGCTGGCACAAGAAAAGTCAAGTAATATTATGAAAGTGTGAATTATAATATACGTGTATAAAGTTAACATATATAGGTGATAAATACACGTGTGCATACATGTGTATATGTGTGTATATACAAATATACTTATCAGCAAGATCATGAATGTAGGCTGAGAAGATAAGGTTGAAGAAGCATATGGTCACCAAAGGAAAGAATCAGCAGTCAGGGGAAGCAAAAAGTCCCAAATCTGGGTAAACGAGTGAAGTCAAGTCAAGGTAGCCGGCCTCTAAGCATCATGATCTGAACCGGACTCTGTCTCTTCGAGGGATTCCCTGTGTGGAAAAGAGCTTTTAGGTTCATTGCAGAGATGCCCTAAAGAACAGTACTTTTTCTCTTCCTGTTTCTGCTACATAATAAACAAAGCTCAGAGCAGGGATTTTGAAATAGAAAATATATTCTGAAAGAGGCATTTCCTTCTCCCTTCAGCTGCTAGCACCACTCCCCCCATTTTATACACACAAACATATGTATGTATGTGTATATGAGTATATATGTAATATAGTATTTATGTATGCATATACATGTTCTTTCCCCTGAGAGATTGCTCTTCTGCTCCTTGATGATACGTTCATTTATGTCTTTGTATACCCATAATCTAGCACTATGTCTTTCATTTAGGAGAAATTAAGTCCTATTTAGGTAAACGGATAGAGCACTGGACCTAGACTAAGGAAGACCTGAGTTCAAATCCAGCCACACACAGACACTTACTACCTGTGTGACCTGGGGTAAGTCACTTAATTGCTATCTGCCTCAGTTTCCTCAGCTGTAAGAGATAATAATCATACCTGGTGAGTAACCGGTGAGATAATATTTGTAAAGTGCTGAGCAAAGTGACTGATACTTAGTAGGTGTTTTATAAATGCTTGTTGCTGTGTGACCTTTGGCAAGTCACTTAACCCCAATTGTCCTGCTTTCCCCACTCAAAAAAAAAAAGACTAAATAAATAAATAAATGCTTGCTATCTCCACTCCCCTCCTCCCCACCACCACCATAGGCCTGGAGCCCAAAGATGCACATGAAGATGTGCCTGAATTTAACCAGTGATGGGGTATGAGAAGGGTATTTTCTCACAAGTGTTAAGTACCCACAATTATCCATAAAAATATAGGTGAGAGGTAGCTAGCTGTCACAGTGAAGAGAGCACCAGCCCTGGAGTCAGGAGGACCTGAGTTCAAATCCAGCCTCAGACACTTAACACCAAAAAAAAAATACTAGCCATATGACCTTGGGCAAGTCACTTAACCCCAACTTCCCTACTTTCCCCCTTCCAAAAAGCCAAAAAAAGAAAGAAAAATAGGTGAAATCAGACAATTTTAGAAAAGATATATTTACATATAAAATATATCAATATATAGCTACACAGATATAGATAAGATACATAGGTATTTTTTAAATATTTGGAGAGGATGCCAGTCAGAACACCTGGATTAATTTATTTCCCCCAACCCAATTGACAAAGTCACGTCTCAGATTCTGGGTTAATCTGCCCACCATGATACTGAATCAAAGGAGGACTTTAATGAAAAAAGCAGGTTGGAGACTGTGGAGGATGGGGGAAAATAAAAGAAAGAAGCCTAAGGAGCAGGAAATGCAGGTTAGGGGCCAAAGGTGAGTGGGGGCAGGAATGAGCCCCAGGAGCAATCAAACTGAAGGTCCATTCACCCCAGGTGAGACCAGGTTCAGCAGCACCATGATAACAGGAACCTAAGGGGAGTGACCTAGAGGGAGCTCAGGTCAACCAAAGTTACAGGCAAGGTACAGGGAGGGTAGTCAATAAAGGAATGGTGCCTCCCAGGACTGGCAGTGTGTTTCTCTAGGGAGAAGAACTCCCATGTGGGTTCTAGCTTCATTTCTCCACCTGCTGCCTTGCCACCTAGGGATGCCTCCACCCCGAGGTGATGAGTCCTGGTGGCCATCACCATTCTGGAGGGTACTGCCGCCAAGCTATTCACTTTGCTGTCCCCTCAACTCTCCCTATTGCTCCATCTCCTTCCAGCTGCCCAGACCTCATTTAGGCAACCTTCCTTTCTGTTTCCTCTTCTCCTATTAGAGTGGAAACTCCTTGAAAGTAGAGATTGTCTGTTGATATCCCCACGGAAGGGCTCATTTGTTGTTCCATCGTTTCAATTGTGTACGCCTCTACACCACACCAGTCATCATGAGGTCGTAGGAGCCCAGATTTCAAGGTGAAAGGAACCTCTGAAGTCATGGATCCAAGACATGAAGTGGCCTGCCCATTGTCACCATAGGTGGTAAGTGGGAGCAGAACTTGGATGGAAGACGCCTTACTCCAAAGTCAGTGCTGAGCTTTGCAAACTTTATAGTATCATATAAATGTCCAGGTCTTTTTATGATTAAATATCCTTAATAATACTAAGTGCCTTCAATGAATTATCTTTCAATATCCCTTGAAGGTAAAGGGAATTGCACTGTGTATAAATCCTATCAGTTCTATGTTCCCTCCAAAGAGGCTGACCCCTGCCTATCCTGTGTGACTTGTTCATGTGCTTCTCTTATCACAGGTGGTTCATTTAAAAAACAAAACACTATACAACAATAGATGTGGGAAAGGTTTAGGTTAAAATCCTGTCTCTTACCCCTACTACCTATGTGACCCTGAGCAAATCATTTAAACTCTTTGAGAATTTTGGAACTCAAAATTCGAAGGAAAAAAAAAAAAGAATGTTATAATTGTTTTATCCATGTAATTAGGTAAAAAATAAAATATTAAACATTTTAGCCTTATTTTCTAATCTGCAAAATGAGAGGGTTTTACTCTCAAAGGTCTCTTCCAGCTCTAAATCCAAGGTTCTATCACAACTCTGGGGCTGCCGTCTCTGTCTAACGAGACCTCCAAAGCTAAGTCAGAAGGGAAAAGAAGTTTAACCCTCTCAAGAGGGTGACCAGAAAGGAAGAAGGTGTGAAAGACATATTTAGCATAAACACCAGCATCTTTTGAGCTACTGAGGGAATACAGGCAATGAAGGGGCTTTAGTTTTGGAGGACGTCCTGTGATTGCTGCTGAAAGGAAGAAAAACAGTCCTTATCTCAGGAAGTGAAAGACTGACATACTGTCTTGGCTTCCTTCCCGGGACATATGAAGAATCTGGCCTGGATTTTCTGGGCTCGTCTGTTAAAGTAGGGATTTTATGTGTGCCGAAAGTGTGTTCTTCCTCTGGGCCTGAGGTGACAGACAGTCATATCACATGCCATCTCTCTTTTTTTCTATCCTGGTTCCAAGCTGGCAACAAACAAAATCATCACCCAGTCTGTCTGAGCCATGTGGTTTCCTTAGCCAGCTGAACAAAATATTTTCAGAATGTGGAATGTAAACAAGGTTCCTACTGTTAGCAATCCCATGCAATTTACTTGTGGTTTATTTTATTTTACTTTAAGTCCAATTTAAATCCAAAAGATTGCCAGTCTGCATGTTGCATGTAAACAAATCAGAAATATAGATTAGAATTTGCAAGTGATTAGTTAGCTGTGAAAGCTTCTGTGTAAAGGCAAGAAAGGAAACCTATTACGCTCTTGGGTTATTGCTTCTCCCCAGGATATTCAATTGTGAAGGTGGTTTTGAGAGCAACAGATTTAGTCATTTCACGTTTTTGACACACTGGTTACAATAAATGGCCATATAGAATACTTGGGTACATCCTCTATTGTTGCTTAAGGGATAGTGCCTCACAAAGAGGACAGTACAAGGTGAGAAATTCTTGGGAGAAAAAAAATCCCTCCAAAGAGACATTAAATTGTAATCGCCAGTTTATAGGCTTGAAGTCACCATAGTTCTTTCTACAGACAACACAATTTCCCAGTTCCATTCCTTGCTGTTATTTGAAAGCATACACCCATAGTATATGATGCTGGGTGACTGTAGTTGCCTGAATATCTGGGGTCCTCAACTAAAACTACATCATCGATCAAATCAGGACCTGATTTTCTTTCTAAGTCATCCTGGAAGAAAAAAAAAGAATATCATGCCTCCCAGTTGACAGAGAGCTAAATGTGGTATGACAATTTTCTTATTTACTGACAGCCTAGTATTGTTACTGTTACTTGCATAATGATAGAATGTTAATATTTCCTAAATTTTAATAGGTTTTTAATTATTCTATTCCCACCTTTCTTTCTGGAAAGTGATCACATTGGACTAAAAATATCACATTTCGCTCTCTCCTTCTCTCTCTCTCTCTCTCTCTCTCTGTCTCTCTCTCTGTCTCTCTCTCTCTCTGTCTCTCTCTCTCTCTCTCTCTGTCTCTCTCTGTCTCTCTCTCTGTCTCTCTGTCTGTCTCTCTCTCAATCTCCTGCCCTCCCTTCCTCTCTCCTTCTCTCTCCCTCTCCTTTCTGAAATGTTAAGTCAATGAGCAGTTCCGAGTGTTACAGACCAGACAAGCAGAGGCAGATGTACACCTGTTAGCTGGATTCATTCCGCCTAGAGTTGCTACTCCCTCCTTCACTCAAGAGTCATTGGGTGCCAGATCAGCCAATTAGTCTCATCACACATTCTGAAGTGATATCAGCTGTATCTTAATTCAAGTAGGAGTCTTCTTTAATAGAAACCCTATGGAATAAGACTCTATGCCATGCTGGATTAGACACCTGGGATGGGATGAACAATCAGCTTGAACCACAGATCATTGGGTGATTTGGCAAAAGAAAAGCTACTTCTTCAAACTGATGAAATTTGAAAAAAAAAAGATAGTAATAACAGTGGAGGGGAAACCATCAGAAAAGAAGGAATAGATATCCTAAGAAAAAATATTTAGGTCATACTGGGTAGGGAAGGGAGGATAATCCATGTTTTGTGTTCAGTTGAGTTTTATTTTTATTCTCTACCTATAAGCTTTGAACAAAAAATAATGAAATTTCATACCTAAAAATGCTGAACCCTTACATATTCATAATATGGTTACTGTGTGTGCAAGTGGAAGCTTGCATCTTATAATACCTTTGCATACCATTTATAATCGCAATAATTATAAAATGTCCATTGAAATGTTTGGGAAATGGATCGTTTATGATCAGCTGAGTTGCTGATAAAGTTTTTTTTTAAGTTTCTCCTTTATTTGTAGATCCTATATTTGAGTGCATGCTGCCATGATGGGGGAGGGGGGAGGAAGAGGGGGAGGGGGAGAAAATCTGAAACTTGAGGGACTGTGGAACTGAATGTTGTAAACGAAAAGTAAGTAAATCAATTTAAAAAAAAGTTTCTCCTTGCTTTTTCTATAGAATCTCAATTATCTGCTTTTGTCCTGTCTGGTCCACCCCCCACTGCCATTTTATCTACCTAATTGAAAGGTAACAGTGCTGAGTAGATAAAGGATTGACCCTGGAGTCAGAAAAAACTGATTTGCAGTCCTGCCCTTGACAAATAATCGCAATGTTTCCAACCAAGTGGTTGAACCAACTCAAATCTGCTCACAATGACCATGTTCAGTGTAAACAGATACCCTTGGAAATCAGCAAATGTTGCAAATCAGGGCTTAATTTACTGTTTTGTTGACTGTCAGGGGTGGGGAATCCATGGCCTTAAGGCCACATGTGACCCTCTAGGCCCTCAAGTGGGGACCATGATTTACTGTTTTGTTGACTTTGAGGCCACAGATTCCCCACCCCTGATCTAGACTAAAGAACATGATGGAGAAAATGTTAACAGATTTAGCTCAAAAGTTCTTTTGCCCATTTATTTCAGTATCTAAATATGTGTGATATAAGTCTCCTGGCTTCACATCAAAAGAATTTTTCCTTGTTCTATTCTTAGGGAAGGATTTTGCCTTCATACATGTCCCTATGTAACTGAAAGCAATTTGCTTTCTCCAAGACAAGCAATGTCAATGACTCAACCATTTATTTCCCTTGGATCTTATTTTCCAACAGTTTAAGTTTCTGCAGCTTATCTCTGAGCTATCTGTGATTTCTAAACTGTGAACTTCAATACTAGACATAGCAGTCTGCAAAGATCTCATCAATATAAAATAATTATTCATGGCATTACATGATTAATACTTTTCTTTTTATTGTACTTAAAAGAGTACCTAGTCCTACAAAATTCTCCCTGTGCCCTATTCATCAGCCCATTGTGCAGCAGCCCTCCTGTGTATTCTGCTGTCATTTATTTTCAAACATTGTCTGGTATAACCAAGCTGTATGGTAGCAACCATGGCTGCAAAGTAAACATACTGAGGGCATTTCAGCACCCTAATTTTCCCTTCTTGCTATTTACTGTTATAAGGATGACTCACAGGTCATAGTGCTGAAAAATATGGAAGAAACTATATTTGATGTTTTTGGCAAGTCAAAGTGTCATAACCATAAAGACTATTATTGTACCCTACCATTGCTATAGGTTTTTCATTCCATTTTCAGTCAGTATGTCTCTGCATGCCATGCTGACAGCATACTCTGCCAGCTTCTGAAAGAGATTCTGGCTTTTGGAATTTGGTTTTCGACTTCCTTTACCTAATGACCAGTTGGAAAGTGTGCCACTCAGGACAAGTGGAAGAAATAAACTGAAGTAGGGATGTGAAAACTTTCAAATCCACAAGTTAAATAAGTTTACAATTGCACAAGTAAAAACCAACTCATTTGTGTTTTTCCCCCTTTGGGAAAGAGACAGGGAGAAAAATATTCTGCTCATCAAATTTTAAAATTTAAATTATGAAGCACAAAACACTGTAATCAATAATACAACAAATAATTTTCTTTGAGAAAGATTCTCAGTGAAGGAGAAATGAAAAAAAAAAGGAGGAAAAGAATGCAATAGAAAATGAAGAATGAGGGACACAGGAAAAAATGAAGAATGATATGCAGAGAAACAAAGAAAAGCAATTCTCCATCCTATGGTCATTTAAAACATTGCTTCTAAAAATCTTTAAAGTCATGTTGTATCTTTGCAACCACAAACATAAATGGAGATCTGCTATTTGGTGATTTCTACACAAACAGCTGCCCATTGCCCTCTGAAACTTATTTTTAATTCTTCAGAGACTGGAGAGTTCCAGGACTTATAGAAATGAACGGATAAGTAGATAATTGGTGTTAAGATGAGCTGTTGTTTCTGGAAAAAGTTTATGAGCATTAAAGGAGCTTTGCAATTTCCTGAAGGCAATCCAGCCCCCTCCACTCTTCCAGTTTAGTTTTAGACACAGATCATTGTTGATATATAGTGCCTGTCTCAGGTATTTGTACTGGTAGATGGATTCTACCATCCAATTGCTTACCACAGTCTAGACCATAAAGTATTCTTTATTCACTTATTTTTCTCTGTGTATTCAAGACAAATTTGGGTGATGATGAATTTGGGAAGATCTGCAATATTCCAAGATTTGATGGAATGAACACAGTGTTGTCCACAAAGAGAAGCATCAAGAAGATGCTGAACTTCCTCTGTGACAGTGGCAAATCCCTTAGTGAATCTCTCTCTCCCTGTTGTTTACCTTACTTGATCATAGCAACCAGAAGATGTCAAGTGTTGTTATATCTTTCAATATCTTTTCTAATAGCTGATTTCTAACATACAAGATGTCTCATGTTGTGAGTTGCCTCAAGGGAATAGATGCCCAAAGGTGGCATGTTGCTATAAAATATTCAAAATTTTTTTTAGTCAACAAGAAATATGATGGGATCTTTTCTTCTCTACAACTTTCAGTTAATTGTCTGATTGCAAAGATGTTTTCTACTGTGGAATTAAAACTTGCAAGAAGACCTACAATAAAAAGCAAAATAAAATGTACAGTATGAAGCCTCCTTCACTAGCAAACATTTGTGTGAGCATTCAACAGAAATAGATGCTTTTAACAATAAAAATTAAGTTAAATATATTTTATGCAAATCTACATATCATCCCACACACATTTTATAGATAAGAAAACTGATTAACAGAGCAATTATGTAATTAACAAATTGATTAGAAAAAATTAAAATGTGATAGACCTGGAATTCAAACCCAGTTTTTTTGACCCTAAATACAATATTCCTTCTACTATATCTGATTTCTTCCTTGTGTATGTGTGTGTGTGTGTAGGCATATGCATCCTAATATGAATGGTCGAAGTAAATTTTATTGTTGTTTTTCCAAGTTCTGTTGAGTGTTCCCCAGATCAGGATCCTTAACCTTTTATATGTAATGAAACTTTTTGGTAGTCTGATGAAGTCAGTGGATCCCTTCTCAGAATGTCTTTAAATTCATAAAATAAAATACATAGGATTAAAAAAGAGCTCAATTTTATTGAAATGCCATTATGAAAATATTTTTTGAAATAAGCTTATGGACCCCAGGGAAAAAGCCCCAGCCCTTGGTAATTTGATTAGTGGAACAATGAATCTATTAGTTAATTTGGGGCACATTGTCATATTTTTATAATGATGTGTGGTCAGCCTAATTTTATTTATTTTTAAATCCTCATTAGAATTCTTAGCTATTACTAGAAAATGGTTGATGGGAAGAAGTTTGGGGACATCTGGAGAATAATATTGACTAAAGTACAGATCTATGATCTCATCAATATGGCTACTCCTTCCATTGGTGCAAATCCCAAATGATCCATGCCTTCTCATTCCATATGGTTCTTGTGCCATTTTTTCATAGGTCCTTCATGGACCATCTTGAACATTCTACCCCGTAGTGCCCTCCACCACCACCACACACACACACACACATACAACATGCTAAGAGACTAATGAAATTCTCTGGATATCCATCGCTTGTCCTTCACTCTCACTTCAAGACCAGGACATCTTCTTTTATGGTGATATGTTTCCTTAAGGCATTGCATATGCCATATCTTAGCATCACTGAAAATATGTTGCAGGCTACTTGTTCTCACCAAATAAAAATACCTTAATAATATTGGCAGGAATGCCAGAAAGAATAAATTATTATTTCACTGCTGCCATGCAGATACTGAGAGAATAAACACAAAAGACAAAAGTCCATTGTGGCACTTTGGTCATCATGTCATGTAGTCTAGTTTCTGCCCTGGGACTCTAAAGTCCTTAGTGGAGAGAGGTCACCAATCTAAGCATCCTCAGACCCACTACAGCCCACTTCAGCTATCTTCCTGTAATGCTGCCCTATATTCATCCCCCAGTCCCTTCCACCTCCTGTTCTGAGAATAGTGATCTACTCCACAATAACACACCTGAGAAGGACATGTGAATCAAATGCTTTTTGACTCCATTCACCTCTGGTACTTGCCCAGGCCAAATCACTTCTCCTAGGCAACCTCTCCCATATATACCTCATTTTTGGTTAAAATGTAAGCTCTTTGAGCTGGTTTTATTAAAAACAAACAATAAAATAGACAAACCATTGGTTAGTTTGATTTTTTAAAAAATAAGAATACCATATTACCAGTATCAAAATGAAAGGGATGAATTTACCACCAACGAAGAGGAAATTAAAGCAATCCTTACACGCTATTTTGACCAATTATGTGTCAATAAATCTGACAATCTAAGTGATATGGATGAATATTTGCAAAATACAAATTGCCTAGATTAACAGAAGAGGAAATAAAATACTTAACCTTATTTTATAAAAAAAGAAATTAAACAAGCCATGAGATGAATTGCCCAAGAAAAAACCCCTAGGACTAAATGGATTCACTGCTGAATTCTACCAAATATTTAAAAAACAACTAATTCTAATACTGTGTAAAACTATTTGGGGGAAAATAGGCAAAGAATTCTTCCATATGCCCTTACATAAATATGGTGCTGATACCTGAATGATGAAGAGCAAATTATAGGCAAATTTCCTTAATAAATATTGATGCAAAAAATTTTAAATAAAATACTAGCAAGGAGATTACAGTAATGTGTCACAAAGATCATACACTATGAGCAGGTAGGATTTATACCAGGAATGCAGGAGTGGTTCAATGTTAGGGAAACTATCAGCACAATTGATCATATCAATAACAAAACCAATAGAAATCATATGATTATCTCAATAGATACAGAAAACCTTTTGACCAAGTATGACATCTATTCCTCTTAAAAACCCTCAAGAGCATAGTAATAAATGAGCTTTCCTTAAAATGATAAGTAGTATCTATCTGAAAGCAGCAAGCATTATTTGTAATGGGAATAAGCTAGAAGCTTTCCAAATAAGATAAGGGGTGACGTAAAGATGTCCACTCTTACCTCTATTATTCAATATTGTATGAGAAATGTTATCTATAGCAATGAGGATAAAAAGAAATTTATGGAACTAGAATAGATAATGATGAAACAAAACTATCATTTGCAGATGATATGATGGTATACTTAGAGAATCACCTTGAAAACTATTTGAAATAATTAACAACTTTAGCAAAGTTGCAGAATATAAAATGAATTGACATGAATCATCAGCATTTCTCTATATTACCAAAAGTCCAGTACCAAGAGATGGAAAGAGAAATTTCCTTTAAAATAACTATAGACAATTTAAAATATTTGTGAATCTACCTTCCAAGACAAATCCAGGAACACAATTACAAAATATTTTTCACCCAAATAAAGTCAGATCTAAACAACTGGAAAATACTAATATGTCATGAGTATGCTGAGCCAAAATGACAATTCTGCCTAAATTAATTTACTTATTCAATAGCATACCAATCAAACTTTCAAAAAATATTTTATCAAGCTAAGAAAAAAACAATAAAATTCATTAGAAAAAAAAGTCAAGACTATCAAAGGAATTAATGGGGAAAAAATGTGAATGAAGCTGGCCTAGCCACACCATTTCTCAAACTACATTATAAAGAGGTAATCATCAAAACAATCTGGTATTGGCTAAAAAATAGGGTGGTGGACAGTGGAATAGATTAGGTACACAGTACACAGTAGTAAATGATCAAAGTAATCTAGTGTTTGATAAACCCAAAGACCCAAGCTTTGTGGACAAGAACTTACTATTTGACAAAAACTGCTAGGAAAACTAGAAAGAAGTTTGGCAGAAACTAAGTATAGACCAACATCTCACACTGTATACCAAGATAAAGTTAAAATGGGGACATGATTTGGACATAAAGGGTGATACAATAAGCAAATTAGGGGATCATTAAACAGTTTATCAGACCTATGGATAAGGAAAGAATTCATGACCAAACAAAAGATAGAGAGCATTATGAGATGTAAAATTGAATGATTGTGATTATATTAATTTAAAATATTTTGGACAAACAAAAACAATGCAGCCAAGATTAGAAGGAAAGCAGATATATGGACATATGAATACATATGTGAGTGTGTGTATATATGTCTATAGGTATACATAGACAGAGGTCACAGGACCAATTGAATAGGAAGGAATAATACTTAAAAGGTGAAATTAAGAGGTGGGAAAAGAATATAATGAGAGGAGATGGGGAGAGACAGAATGGGGTAAATTATTTTATATAGAAGAGGCAAGGGAAATGGTTACAATGGAGGGGAAGAACAGGAAGGCAAAAGATCAACATTATTCTCATTGAATTTGGCTCAGGGAGGGAATGAAATACACACTAAACAGGGTATCTCACCTATAGGAGAGTAGAGGGGAAGGGGAAGAGAGGGGGGATAATGGAAGGGAGAGCAGGCTGGGGGGAAGGGAAGTTGGAAGCACCCACTTTTGAAAAGGGACAGGATCAAAGTTGAGAATAGAGCAAGTGGGGGGGTAGGATAGGAAGGAGGGAAATATAGTCAGTCTTCCACAATATATCCACTATGGAAATGTTTTGCATAGCTACACATGTACAACCTATATTGAATTGCTTATCTTCCCAGTGAGGGTGAGTGATGAGGGAGGAAGGGAAAGAATCTGGAATTCAAATTTTTTAAATCAAATGTTTAAAGATATATATACATATTATTATTATTAATTATTATTATTATTATTATTTTACATGTAACTGGTAAATGAGATATATATCCACTGTGCCCTACTGGAAAGTCGGAGGGGGCATGGGGGAAGATATGGAAGAGAGCAGATTACGGGAGAGGATATTCAGTGGGATCGCTGTTTTGGGGTGGTGGGTAGGGGCAATGGGGAGAAAATTTGTAATTCAAAATCTTGTGGAAATGAATAATGTAAACTAAAAAATAAAAAAGAGGAAAAAAGAAAGAAAGCAGAAAGCTGGGGAAATTTTTACAGGAAGTTTCTCTAATAAAGATTTCATTTCTCATAGGGAACTGAGTCAAATTAAAAAAAAAAAACAAATCATTCCCCAATTGATAAATGATCAAAGGATATGAACAGGCAGTTTTGGGATGAAGAAATCAAAGCTATCCATAGTCATGTGAAAAATCTAGATCACTATTTATTAGCAAAATGCAGATTAGAAAAAAAACTCTAAGTTCTATCTCACACCTATCAGATTGACTAACATGAGAGATAAAGAAAAAAAATGTTGGAGGAGATGTGGGAAAATTGGAACACTAATGCACTATTAGTGAGTTGTGAACCAATCTAGCTATTCTTGAGAGCAATTTGAAACTATGCCCAAAGGGCTATATAACTGTGCATACCCTTTGACCCAGCAATACCACTATTAGATCTTTATCTCAAATAGATTTTTTTTAAAAAAGGAAAAGGACCCATATATACAAAAATATTTATAGCACCTCTTTTTGTGATGGTAAAGAATTGGAAATGAAGCCCAGAGTGGCCCCTACCTTAGAGCAAATGCCGTTTGATAACTACATTCAGGATATGTTGTAGTTAACAAGGCCAAGACCATTTCCCAACAAATGTATCATTTCAGTACTGTTTTTCTTAGAACATGAAATCATGGGATCATAGATTTAGAGCTGGAAGGGACCTTAGAGGCCATCTAGTCCAATGACTTGACTTGTTCAAGGTTACACAGGCAGTAAGTAGCCCCATTGGAATTTGAACCCTGGTCCTCTGACTCCAAATCTCTTTCTTTCCACTGTACCATGCTGCCTCCTGACTTATTATTGTTAATGTATTTTAAACAAGTAATGTGACTTCAATGTAAACAATTTCAAATAATTTCATATGATCTTTTGTAACTAGTTATGATGATATTAAAGATATCAAATGTTAAAAAAAAAGAATTGGAAATGGAATGGATGCACCTCATTTGGGAAATGGCTGAACAAGTTGTGGTATATAATTATAATGAAATACTATCGTGCTATAAGAAATGCTAAGCAGGATACTTTCAGAAAAATCTGGAAATACTTACATGAACTGATGCAGATTGAAGTGAGCAGAACCAGGAGAACATTGTACATAGTAATAGCAATATTGTACAATGACTGCTTGCGAATGACTGAGCTATTAACAGAAATACAATGATCCAAGACAGTTCCAAAGGACTCATGATGAAAAATATTATCCACTTCCAGAGAAAGAACTGATGGATTCTGAATGCGTATCAAAGAGTGCTATTTTTCACTTTATTTTTTTGTGGGGGGTTTTGTTGGTCTCTATTTTCTTTCACAACATGACTGATATGAAAGTATGTTTTACATAATTGTACATGTGTAACCTATGTCAAATTACTTGCCATCTCAGGAAGGGGAGAGAAGAAGGAAGGAGAGAATTTAGAACAAAAAATTTTTTTGAATGTCAAAAATTGATTTTACTTGTAATTGGAAAAATAAAATTTTATATATATCTTTTTGGAGGGGGGAAGGTAGGTCAATTGGAGTTAAGTGACTTGCCCAAGTTTTGTGTTAAATGTCTGAGGCCATATTCGAACTCAGGTCCTCCTGACTCCAGGGCCAGTGCTCTATTCACTGTGCCACCTAGCTGCCCCCAAAATAAAATATTATTAAAAATAATATAATTGAAAAGAATAATAAAATGGAACCAAGTGCTGGGTAAAAAGAAATTAATTTAAATATAGTTACAAAGCAAGTTTTATTGCTTATATTGATGTTTAATATTTCTTTTTTAAAAATTAATCATAGGGATGGCTAGATGGTGCAATAAATAGATCACCAGCCCTGGAGTCAAGAGGACCTGAGTTCAAATCCGGCCTCAGGCACTTAACACTTACTAGCCATGTGACCTTGGGCAAGTCACTTAACTCCAATTGCCCCTCAAAAAAAAGCAAAAAAAATTAATTATAAATAACCTAAGTTCTCTATGGATGGCTTACAATCATTAGATTTTCCAGGCATTCAGAAGACAGTAATCTAGAAAGGTTTTGGAGTGTAGGTATCACTTGTACTAGACCTTGAAGAAAAGATGAAACTGTATGTTAAGTGGAGAGGAGGAAGGAGGGCATTCCAGAGAAGGAGGGTGGCATGAGAAAAAATATATATAAGAATGAACATTCTCCAGTATTTCAGTAGACTTGTTCATTCACTAATGAAGGTTGGATGCCCTGACATAGATGGCAACCCACATACATCACATACTATGTTACTCTGATCCATGTTTTCCCATCAATCCTCCAAAGGCGTCTGCCCAATGGACTGGGGTATCTCAGCAGCATGTTCATAACCAGTACAGTATAATGACTGTTCAATTTATCATCCCCTGATATCACTATCTGAACTGCCTTCCTCCTTTTCTAAGTCCTTCCCGACTCCCAGTCTAGTGCTCACCAATTTCAGATGAAGGAGCAAAACATGGCATGTGATATGCCTGATTCTTAAGTAGAAAGGTCTTTGTATCTTTCTAAAATATAACAATCTCTCCAATTTGGGGCAGATAAATATTGGGTTAAGCTGAAATGAAGAGAACCTAGTAACTCTTCTCTTGCCACATACAGGTCTGTGGTCAACTGCAACAATGTCTAAAAAGACTTTGTTACTTTCCTTAATTTGGTAAAATGACAGCTGCCTGTACCCTGAATTGAACATGACAGCCCTCTCTTTTCACATCAACAAGTCCATCCCACAAAGTGGGATTAACAAGCTCTGGGTTTTAACACAATCAAACCAAAAACCAAGCCAATACAGGGGGGATCTTTAAATTCCATTACTATCACCACATCCAGTGGAAGGAGGATTTTATTTTCTAAGGATTTAAAATGTATTGTGACCTGAGCTTGTCTTGGATGCTCTTGAAGGACATTTCCCCACCAATGCTGACTTCAAAGAGGAATCAAAATAATGAAATTTGCTGCCTCCTGCTCCCTGGCTTCTCACACAAAGTATGGGGCCCAGCTACACAATTGCAGAGCTGTACATAAAGTGTTTTACTATTTAATGCAACTACTGAAATTGTCTCAGCAGTAATAATGTGCTTCCTCTTCAGGATGCAAATTTTGGCAACTGATCCTTTAAGTTGTCTTAAAAGGGCAGCTTTGTAGCAAGAGAAAAGGAAGTGGAGGTGGCAACCTTATCTTCATCTGTAGCAACATAGAAATATGCCAAGTATATGCTTAAAATTGGAATGGGGAGATGAGGTGTGGCTATTTTTATATTCTATCTTTGTTATTTGCTCTGTTAACTCAATCCAAATTTGTTTATTTATAAATTAGCTTCCTTGCATATACATATATACTAAGATGTTACAGCTGCAGACACTTTATGACACATAAGAGGGGAATTTTCTGGTACCTAAATACATTCTCTATGTAAATTTAAACTTCTCCCTAATCTTCTCATTGATTGTAAGCTTTGCAAGTAACTTGGAATGTGACAACTAAAATGTGTACTTCATTGAAATAACATGTAAGCATTTCATAAATGAGTCCCAAATATTCATGAGCTATTTTCAGGGATGATATTTATGAGACTATTAACAATAACTCATTACTTTAGCAATTCCTCTCATAAGTTCACAATTAAGCAGAGGTTATTTATATCACTGCCCTCGAGAGAGTAATAATTCTGGTTTGGAAAACCTTTACATTTAAGATATATCATGAAACTGGGATCAGATTGGTGATTTAAAAAAAATTATACTGTATTTCTATAACATCCATGATTAGGTCTAGTTCTATTAAAGAGTCATATAATGAAGGACCATTATTAGACTTGTTTTTTTTCATGATTACTTCATATGTTGAAAATGTTGTCCTTTAAAGAAACAAACACAACACCCATAAGAATTCTCTTTTCTATAGAGACAGCATATGCTGTAATGGAAAGAACACAAGATACAATGATGGCATTGCCACTCACTAAACATGTCAGCCCATCCAAGTTGTTTCGTCTCTCTGAAAGTTTCCTTCCTTTTCCTCATCTATAAAACTGGGACAATAATATTTCACATTCCAACTTTTGAGTATTGTTATGAGGAAATTGCTTTATCAATGGGAAATTCTTAGAGAAATGAGAATTATTATCGTCATTAATACTATTGTTGATAGCTATTGTTTCCATGTTGAAGGTCTAGTCAGACTGGGAAGGAAAAGGGTCCAGAATCAAACCTAGTTTGAGAATTCTATATTCTATATGAGAGAGAAGAAGAAAGAGGAGTGGAAATCGAGGCTGGTGACTTTGCACAGCCCTCCCTCACTTAAATCCCATCCCCTTGCATGTCATGGTATCACCATCTTGATGTCACAATCCTCTTCAAGAACAAAGGACAAAGAACAATTCTATGTGAAGCCTTAAAACCTGCCCAATTCTCCCCACTCCATCATTATAGATTAGACTTATTGGGAAAAGGTTAGAATTAACAGGTATGTATCAGAGAGACTTCTCTGTGCTACAAACCTGTTGAGAATCTTCTCAATTGCCCTAGCATTAGTCATTAATTAAAAGGTCTGCATCCATACTGTTCTGCATTCTTCAAGGAAGGAGCTGGTGGCATAGTGGATAGAATTCTGGACCTGGAATCAGACAGACAGAAGATCTAATGAGCTTCAGATTCGGTACTTCCACCTTGTCTGTCTGTATCCCCAATTGTCTTTTATCCCTCTGACTAGAGGCATAGGGGGTGCAGAAAAACAAATAAACCTCCTCCTAATGCCTCCCTATAAAAAGAGCCCAGAGGATCAGCCAACTCTTAATTTCCCACCAGCTGAAATGCTTGGTTCTTTCTCCACTATCACTATGCTCCCCCAGGATAAGCTCATCACCAGGACATGCGTCGCCATAGAGATTTGCTTCCCTGTAATCTCAGTGGCTTCTGTCCCACTAATCAGAGGGCTAGAGGGTGAAGCAAAAACTGCTCCCAATGCCTTCCTTTAAAGAGGGCTCAGAAACTCAGGCAATTCTTCATGTACTACCAGCCACACTGAGAAGTTTCAGTTCTACTGTCATCATGGGGTGGGGGAAGAAGGGTTAGAGAGAGGGAAAGGAGATGATGGGGAGTCTTTCTTCTCCCACCCCACTCCCCAGTTTCCTCTCAGCTTCTTTATGTGTATTGCCCTCCCTCATTAGATTGTAAGCTCCTTGAAGGCAGGGACACTTTTATTTGTATCCCCAGCACTTCACACAGTGCCTGGCACATAGTAGGCTCCTAATAAGTGTTTATTATATTATATTGTATGCAAATCGAGCCTCAGATGTTCACTAGCTTTATAGCCCATTTAATCTCTCTTTTCTTGCATATCTTCAAATGTAAAATGGCACCCAGCTCTCAGATTTGTTGTGGGGATCAAATGAGGAAGTATTTGTAAAAGCATTTAGCACAGCGCAGAGCACTATAGAAATACTTATTCTTTCCCTTTCTCCTTCAAGAAGCCTTTCCCAATCCCATTAATGCTAGTGGGAAATTATCTTCCATCTACCCTGTGTATTTTTTATGTATGTAGTTTTTTTGCATGTTCTCTCCCTCATCAATTTCTTGAAAGTAAGGACTGTCTTTGCCTTTCTTTGTATTCCCAGAGTTAAGCACAGTGCCAGAAACATAGCAGGAGCTTAATAAATGCTTGTTGACTGACTAAATGACTGATAGCTTTCTATCAGTTGATTTGGAATGATGGCCAATACTTTGCTTTTGTTCTTCAGAAGCTCTTGACCAATCCACTTAAGATGACACTAATAACTCATCTGCCCCATCTACACACAAATGCTCCCCCAGTATCTTCAGTGAACAATGGCACATATTTATAAGAACAATGATTGGAGCTGAGACGGAACATAGAACATTAGCATGACTCGCACAATCAGTTGTTAGTTTAAAAAAAAAGCCAAACAACTGAACTTCTACTGTCATCAAAATCCAGCAAAAAATAAACGACTTCTCAATGCAGTAGAAACAAAAGGAATTTTTAAGCTTTCAGAAAGCAGAATCTCCTAGCTACACTTCTCATTTTGAGACCCCATTTCCTGTGCTACAGTAAATCATTCCCATAACATTTTCAGGGCTAAGTGCATCTGTAATTCCAGAATGATGACAAGATTGTACATTAACTATCCAGGCAACTGCAAAAACATAAGACTTTAGCACTTTTTCCAACAAACAAAAGGTTACAGAAGAGGCAGCATGGCATTGTGCAGAAAGCAATGAACTTGGAGGCAGGGAACCTGGATTGGCATCCCAGCTTCAATCTTTTTGGCTTTGTGGCTCCAGAAACCAGTAACTTAATTGCTCTCTGCCTCAGTTACCTTATCTGTTAAATGAAGATAAAAATACACTAGCTATTTCCAAAGCTTGTTGTTAGGAGGTAGCTGGTAGCTCAGTAGATAGAGCACTGGGCATGGAATCAGGAAGGCAGGATTTCAGATCCTTACTGACTGTGTGACCCTGAACATGTCACTTAACCTCATTATCCTCAACTGTAAAATGAGGATAATAATAGCACCTACTTTGAAGGGTTAGGATGAAGATCGAATGAAATAATATTTGTTAAAAATGCTTTTCCCAGTGCCTGGCATGTAGGAAGCACTATCTAAAGGCTTCTCCCTTTTGCTTTTTCCAGTTGTTATGGAAAAATGCTTTGTAATCTTCAGAGCACTGTTTAGACTTGAGTTATTGTTCTCTGCAATAGAGATGTAGTGTGATGTAATAGATAGAGTGAGGATTGGAGTCAGGAAGACCTGAGTTCAAATCCTACCTCTGACATATACTAGTCCTACGGCTTAATTTCTCATAGCCTCAGAGAATGCTTTAAGACTTTAAGTTCCATAGGAGAACATTGTACACAGTAATAGTAACGTTGTGCAATAATCAACCATGATAGACTTAGCTCTTCTCAACAATATATTGATCCAACACAACTCCAAAGGATAGAAAATGCTATCCACATCCAGAAAAAGAACTGTGGAGACTGAATGAAGATCAAAGCATAATGTTTTCACTTTTTTTGTTTCTTTCTTGTGGTTTTTCCCTTTTGTTCTGACTCTTCTCTCACATGACAAACATGGAAATATGTTTAATCGATTACATATGTATAACCTATATCAGATTGCTTGCCATCTTGGGGAAGGGAGAAAGGAGGGAGGGAGTGAAAAAAATTAGAACTCAGCATCTTATAAAAAATGAATGTTGATAATTATCTTTACATGTAATTGGAAAAAATAAAATACTGTTTACCCTCCAAAAATACTTTTAAATTCTAGAATGGCTGAGTAAGTTATAATATAGAACAATATGAATATGATGGAATACTATTGTGCTATAAGAAATGATAGGGCAGTTTCAGAGAAACCTGAGGTTTGTATGGACTGATACAAAGTAAAGTGAACAAAACCAGGATAACAATTTATGCAACAACAATAATATTGTGGGGCAGCTAGTGGTGCAGAGGATAAAGCACTAGCTCTGGAGTCAGAGGGACCTGAGTTCAAGTGTAGCCTCATTTACTAGCAGCGTGACCCTGGGCAAGTCGCTTAACCCTGATTGCCTCAAAAAAAAAAACCCACCCCCCAAAACAATAATATTGTAAAGACAAGCAACCCTGAAGGACTTGAGAACTCTAATTGATGCAATTACCAACTATAATTCCAGATGATTCATAACAAAACCTGCCCCCCCCCCACTGCTTGACAATGGGGTGATGGGCTGAGAATGCGGATTGAGATATGGTTTATTTTAGATATGGCCAACATCCAAAACAAAGCAATTTGTTTTTCTTGACTATGCATGTTTGTAACAGGGGCTATTTTTCTTTCTTTCTCGGTGGATATAGATAGGAGAGAGATAAAAGGGATTTCCATTGACTGAAAAAATAAACTTTTAACTCTAAAATAAGCATTATTAACCTCTCCCAAGTAAAAGACCACATGTTTTAGAGGACATGCTGCTCTGAACTCACCAGAAATTCCATGCATCAATGACATCTTGGGTCCATTGCAAAGCAAAAAGTCATATACTTTATCTATGGCTATACCAACTTCAGTGTAGTGTGTAGAGGACTGAAGTTGGAATCAAGATCTGAGTTCAAATTTTACCTCTGTGATCAATCCACAGCAAGTAACTTATTGTCTCTCAGCTTCAATTTCCTAGTCTGTACAGTGTGGATAATAATATCACAGGGTTTTTATCAAATAAGATCAAATTAGAGCATGTATAAAGCACTTTGCAAACTTTGTGATTAAAGAAGCATACAAACGCTAGCCATTGTTTCTGTAACTAATATATACTTTTAAAAATCATACTAATAATAATAGCTAACATTTATATAGTTTTTACTACTATGTGCCAGACACTGTAATAAGCACTTTTACAAATATTATCTCATTTGATGACTTAATAGTTAGCAGTTCAATATTGAATCCTCTTTTTTAATTTTCATATTAAAATTTTAAGTTTGTTGATATTTATAATAAAATAAGAAAAAATTAAAAGTTCAAATGGAAGTTTTAAATATTTATGCAGCTCCTACTATGTCCTGGGGGCAGCTAGGAGGCACAATGGATAAAGTGCCAGCCCTGGAATCAGAAGGACCCGAGTTCAAATGTGGCCTCAGACATTTACTAGCTGTGTGACCCTGGGCAAGTCACTTGACCCTGTTTGCCTCAGTTTCGTCATCTGTAAAATGAGCTGGAGAAGGAAATGACAAACCACCTTAGTACCTTTGCCAAGAAAACCCCAAAGGAGTCATGAAAATCTGGGCACAACTGAAACGGCTCAATAACAATTATGTCCAAGTTACTGTGTTGGGCCCTGACTTGGGTTTCCAATATTTCTCCCTTGGATTGCTACAACAACTTCCTAAATGAATGCCTGCTGGTCCCTCTCCTCCACCACACTCCCACCCCCATCTCAGAGACTTCTGCCCTTCAATGTCTCCTGCTCACAGCTGCCAGAGTAACTATCTTAAAGCACAGCTGTGATCATGTTATTTCTGTCCTCCTTGTGTCAGAGGCTCTCACATGACACAGAGAGTTTGGAGATACTCTGGGAGAACTTCTCAACCCAGTGACTACTCACAGCCACCACACAGAACACCTGGGAGTCTCCCTAGATGATCCTATGCCCCTCAGAAGAACTCAGTTTGCAAAATTTAAATGAGAAAAGCTTTATCTTAGCACAGTGCCAGGCACAAAGTAGACGTTTAATAAATACTTGTTTTCTGCCTTCCTTTCTGTTTATAGGCTAAAGAAAGCAAACGAAATTCACTACAGAAGCTATGGAGAAGTGCCGTCCCGTAGTCTAGCTGTAGTCACTCCCCTGTAGCCCTGGGCTGGGTTAGGGGGTCCTTGCACAGGTGCTCCTCCTGCAGTGCTGGGCAGGCTCCAGCTTGTGCTGATGCTGTTACTCTCCTGCATTCTTCTGTTGGTCATCGTTCTGGGACTGGAACCAGAAGAAAACCTTTTGCTGTGCTGGTTCTGGTTCTGGCATTGCTTAGGAAAATCGTCTCCTGTCCCCCAGCCTTGACAGGGTCACGACCTGAATCTAGGGCCCCATCAGACACTTGCCTTCTCAAGCAGTTCTCTTCTAATGTGGTTCTTGCCAAGCTCTGGCCTCACTGAAGCTTGTTCAGGGCAGAAGAGCACCCCAGAACTACTGGCTCCTGCCGTGGCTGTTAGGGTCACACATGGCAGCTCCAGACCCAGCGTCTTCTCCCCATCCAGCATTTGGGTTACAGGTTCTCCTTCTCACACTCCAATGCACACTCCCTAAGAAGCCTAAAAATGGTCCCCAATTGTTTCTAGGATCTCCATGAGTTCCCCTGGCAGCAGCCGGGAGGGGCTATTCACCCATCCACACAGCCACTCCCATCCACCTATTCCCCATCCACTGGAAGCTGGGTGAGCATAGGCTGGAGAAGTGCAGTCTATACTCCTGAGATCAGAAACCTTCCAAGGCATTGACTCCACCCGCCCAAAGAAATGCAGACAAAGATCATTTTTGCTCTCCATGCTTCCGGCATCAACTTCTAGCTACAGTTTATATCCCGTTCTTTGCCCTTGTTGTTGTTGCTATTCCATCATTTCAGTCATGGCTGACTCTTTGTGACCCCATTTGGGGTTTCCTGGATAGAGATATTGGAGTGGTTTGTCATTTCCCCCTTCACCTAATTTTACAGATGAGGAAACTGAGGCAAACAGGGCCAAATGACTTGCCCAGGGTCACACAGTTAATAAGTCCAAATTTGAACTCAGGTCTTCCTGACTCCAGGCTTGATGTTGTATCCACAGTGTGACCTAGCTGTCCCAGTCTCTATCTTTATCCTCCACCCCCAAAGCCTAAACAACCAAACTGAATTATTTACCTTTCCTTAAATGTGCTTTCCTGTCTCCTCAATTTAGATTTTCCTTCCTTTCCACCTTTTGACATCCTACCTGTTCCTCAGTTGTAGCTGAAATTCTGCCTCCCCTATGAAGTCTTCTTGATGCCCTCTTCCCATGCTCCCAGGCCACCTTGTTTGTACCTTTATGGAATCAGAGATGCCATATAGTTATTTATTTAAGTGTCTTGTTCCTACTGTTAGACTGTATGCTCTCTGACATCTTTGTTCCTCCAAAAAAAAATAACTAACATCTTAAAAGGTTGTGAGGCATTTTACATATCCCATCTCATTTGAGCATGGAGACTACTGGTGCTATTATACCCATTTTATAGATGGGGCCACCAAGTCTCAGAGACCTTCTGACTTCAGAGAAGTTAGTTCATATTGGAAGCAGGATTCAAAACCAACTCTCCTCTAATTCCAAGTTCAGCATTCTTTCCAAGGCACTATATTACCCCTTCCACCTCAGTGCCTAACATGGTACCTTCCACATAGTGGGTGATAAATAAATGTTGACTGAACTGAATAATTATAAAATATAATTGAATTGTTTACAGAGTAGTCCCTTTAAAGAAAAAAGTTAGGGGTGGCCAGGTAGCACAGCAAATAAGAGCACTGGCCCCAGATTCGGGATGACCTGGGATCGAATACGGGCTCAGACACTTAGCACCACACCCAGAAATAACTGGCCATGTAAACTTGAGCAAGTTACTTAACCCCATTTGCTTAAAAAAAAAGTTATATCTCTCTAATGAAATCAAAAAAATTGAGTAGCTAAAAAATTAGGCATCTAGAAGGTCACCTTAGGAAAAAGCCTATGAGGAGAGGTTAATGAACTCAGATACTTCTAACTCCACTGATTCTTGCCTTCTAAAGAGTACTGTACAAACCAGGGAAACCTGGTTTAGAATCCTATGTCAAATACTAGCTAAATGATTAGGCAACTCACACAACTTTTCTCTCAGTCTCAATTTCTTCATCTGTAAAAATAATTAAGAATAATAATAGCACCCAGATCACATAGGTTTATTCCAAGAATCAGTTAAGATAATATATGCAAGGTGCTTTAATATATGTAAGGCACCATATATATGTATGTAAGGCACCATAAAATAATATGTAAGGCACCATAAAAATGTTAGCTATTATTTTTAGTATTTCCTCCTCTGTCAGCTTCTCTAACCCTTCACAGGATGTGACTATGAACTTGGGTCAAACCAATGAAAAAGCACAGAAAACACAAGGAGGGATAAAGCCAATGTGAGATGGAAGGAGGGAGCTAAGCCTGTTCCCAGGAAAACCTCACAGCCTCAAGTCTTATGGTTAGGGTGAGAGGGGGCCAATGGTCAGAGCCAGGAATTGAGATCTATTTAAGTATCAGTATTGAGGAATGGAGGCAAAATTGCTCTTTTATCCTCTAGTCCCAACCAACCCGTCATTACAAGTAGCTGCCTCCTCTTTGTCTAGGTGGATTCCACCTGGACTAATCTCTATGTCATTGTCATTATTTGGGGGGATGCGTTTTGTTATAGGGAAAATGTTCCTAATTTTCTTCTCAAAATGTACAAGCTACATGTAAGTGAGGAAATACATAAAGAAGTACGGACATATTCCTCCCTAAATACTCAGTTTGCTTCAGAGGAAGAGAGAAAATATTCTCAATGATGCTGGATTCAGTTTAGGGTGAGGGGTGATTTTAGGGAAGTGACATTGTGCATCTTGTTTTTCAAACTTTGCTGATCTCATAGTATCACTATTATATATAGATATACATATATGTAGATATATATTATATAATATAATGACATATAGAAGGCTAGTTTTAGAGACAAGAAGACATGGATTCAAGGCCCTACCTCTGGCACATGCTGATTTTTTGTGATTTGGGGCAAGTCATTTAAATTCTCAGGACCCCAGGTTACTCTCAAAGAACCTAAGTTCAAGAGGACTAGGAAAATTGCAGGTGTGGACAGAGTTCCCACGCCACCCAAATCACAGATTAGCATTAAAATAAGAAAATGGGAACCATCATGTAGCAGAAGTAATCAATCACCAACACTTGTGTCATGCTTATTGCTGTTTAGTTGGGACCAACTCTTCATGACCCCATTTGGGGTTCCCTTAGAGTAGTTTGCCATTCCCTTTTCCCACTCATTTTACAGATGAAGAAACTGAGGGAAAACAAGGTTAAATGACTTACCTAGGGTCACACAGCTAGTAAGTATCTAAGGCTGGATTTGAACTCAGGAAGATAATAACCCCAGGCCTGGTGCTCTATCCACTGAACCACCTAGGTACCTAATTATGCTATTAAGCTGGTATTAGTGTTAAGCAAGTTTACCAACTTTAGGTCTTTCTACCCCTTCCCTTATTGTCCAATGATGCCTTCTTCCTGCTTACCATATCACTAGACTCAGAAAACAGAAACATTTGCCCAGATCAGATAAAATGAAGTTCCCCCTACTAAGACAATGAGTTCTCAAGAAAAGCAAGCAAAAAGAATGAATTTCTCTGTTTCTCAGTCAACTGCTTGATTGCTCCTAGGGGAGGGTGTTACATGTGGATTTTCATGGTTATAGAATATAATTACTATTAATGAACAGCAAGTGCTGCTTCATAAAGTGTTTAATTTGTCACTTGACAAACCTAAATCCTGTCACAGGAAGCTTTTAAGTAGCAGATTTATTAACCTCCTTTAAGGACCATTTACATATCAAAGAGAGAAATTTGGCATCCTGGACAGAGAGCTGGCCTCAAAGCCAGGAAGATAATAGCTCAAGTCCAGCCTCTAAGACATAAAGGCTATATGGCCCTGAGCAAGTCATTTCCCAGTGTGCTAGTCAAATCTAAGACTATAAGTTGCACACTTTTGTTGGTTGGTAAAGTTTCTCCCTCCATGATTGTTGTATCCACTAATGAAATAACAGATCAAGACCCTATTGCCGTTATATACTAAAACTTAGATTTGTGACAATGTCATCATAACTCATAGTAGAATTTTATTAAGCAAAATCTGTGGTTAAAAGATCTCATGCATATTAATGTATAAAATCTCAAAAATGAAACCTACCTTCTTTCTTAGTTTAATGAAAGAATTCTGATAAGACTATAAAGGTATATATATACATATATATATATATATTTTTTTTAATATGGGGGAAGGTAGGTGGTGCAGTGTATATAGAACACTAGCCCTGGAATCAGGAGGTCCTGAGACAGAGCACCCACCCTGGAGTCAGGAGGATCTGAGTTCAAATGCAGCTTCAGATACTCGACACTTACCAGCTGTGTGACCTTGGGCAAGTCACATAACCTCGATTGCCTTATCTCCCCCCTAAAAAAAATGCTATTGTGCCAGTTTTCTAAAGAAATGTTTAATTAAACAAATCTCTCATTTTATTAAAGAAATACAAAAATTAAGGCACAAAAACTAAAATGGGAATTTTGTATTTAATCTCCAACAAATCTGTAATTGGTACACTAAGTTTCTGTGTTATTCTCCCATGAATTACTAATGTTTCCCCTTATTAAACTTTTTAATATTTCTATTCTAAGTCTTCACTAAGTCTTGATATGTTGGTATAAATTTATATATGCGCACAATTTTACAAATAGTTATTGGGCACCTATTACGTGCAAGACAAGGTAACATTGTGAAAGTAAAATCCACAAGATTCGACAGTTTATTAGAGAGACAGAGAGTAATTGTCACTCAACAGAATAGCAGTATCAGTGCAAAGCACTGTAGAATAAGACATGCATGTTCTGGATGGAGTCAGTGGGTGAGATATTAGAGATGAACAAAAGAAGAGAGATGACCAGTAGTGAAGAGTTCTGGAAGGTCAAGGGCAGGTGTAATCCCTGGAAATAAAGAGCAAGATGTCCAGCTAAGAGGACTGTCGGGGGGGGGGTGCAAACCACCAAGCTCCCAAACACCTGCTCTAGCAAAAACATGAAACTCATACCAGACTAAAATATTATCAAGAAAACCAATGAGAAATTGAAAGCAAGTGATGTCTTCCATCCTGGAACTGTACAAAGCTTCAGGCAGAAGTCTATAGGCAATAGGAAAGAGGGCCCCCAACAAGACTAGCACTAGTGGAATGGACCAGGGACACATATAGCTTGCAAGAGCCTCTGGCCAGAGGCAGTAGTAATAGTGGAGATTTTTCGCACAAATCCTCAGGATGGTCAGAAATTTGTAGCTTAAGTATCAATAGTTCTGTGCTTTATTTCTCACTGTCATTGCTGGTGCCTTCCCAGATCCCTGGTATTCTTTGTTTTGTTTTGTTTTTTGCTTTTTGGAGGAGGGAAGGTAGAGCAATTGGGGTTAAGTAACTTTCTCAAGGTCACATGGCTAGTAAGTGTTAAGTGTTTAAGGCTAGATTTGAACTTAGGTCCTCCTGACTTCAGGGCCAGTGCTCTATTCACTGAGCCAACTAGCTGCCCCAATAGAAATGTTTTGGGGTTTGTTTGTTTTTTTGGCTTTTTGGAGGGCAATTGGGATTAAGTGACTTGCCAAAGTCACACAGCTAGTAAGTGTGTCAAGTGTCTGAGGCTGGATTTTGAACTCAGACCCTCCTGACTCCAGGTCCGGTGCTTTATTCACTGCACCACCTAGCTGCCCTGATCCCTGGTATTCTTTAGTAGAATAGACTACTTTTAAGCATTTTTAATGAAAACAACAAGGCTAAGTAATGTTTTAAAATAAAAACACAAAAATTAAGAAAAACCTAGAAAAGTCAATGTATTTGGGTAATCTGAAGGGGCAATATAATAACATGAATTCCAATAAGAGGAGAAGAAATAAGTGCCTCATCAGAATCTGATGGGTATGGAGAGAGCTAAATAAGAAAAACAGAGAAACTGGCAGTGAACTAGTTCTGAGGAGAGAGAGAAAGGAAGATAAAAGAAACACTCTGGCATAAATCAGGAGAAGGAGAGGTGTAGGACTTGATATTTCTCATAATTGGGGTGAAGCATGTTACCTCCTTCCTGACAGAGAGGACATGTCCATTCTGTAAAATCTTTTTGTGTGACCATTTATTAAGGATGTTTTTTTTTTCTCTTCAATTTTAAATAGAAAGTTTTTGCAGAGAGGAAAGAGAGGTTAGCTATGGTGGCACCAATTTTTTAAAAAGTCCATTGAAACTTTTTTTTTAATGCACAGGAGAGGATTCTGGGAAGATAACAGAAGACATCAGAAAACTTTCAGCTCTCAAAATTTCCTCCACTAAAAAATGACAGAAAATTGCCTCAGAGCAGCAGAAATAAACATAGGGTAAAAGCAGCTGTATTGCTAAGACAAAGCTATTGTACCCTAAGACAACAGCTAAAAAACCAAAATAAACAAATAAATAAACAAACAAAGAGGAGTAAGCAAAGGAGAAAGACCCAAACCATAGATATTTACTATGGGGATAGAGAAGATCTAGGTTCATATTCAGAGGAAAGTAAATGGAACTAAAAAAGTCACTCCTTTTTCAAAAAAAAAAAAGCTCAAATGGTCCTAAGCATAAAAAGAGTTTTTAGAAGAACTTAAAAAAGACTTTAAAAATCAAATGAGAGATCAAGGAAAAATTAAAAAAAAAATAAGAGCAATCCAAGAAAATAAAGAAAATTCTAAAAAGAAAGTCAATCAACTGGAGATAGAAAATCAAAAACTTAAGAAAGAAAATAATTCCTTAAACACTAGAATTGGACAAGGAGAGGCTAATAACATTCTAGGATACCAAGAAATCATAAAACAAAATCAAAAGACTGAAAAAAATAGAAGAGGAAGTGAAGCATCTCATCAGAAAAACAACCAATCTGGAGAAAAAATAGAAGAGAAATAATATAATAGTCAGACAACCTGAAATTTACTATTTAAAAAAAGAATCTTGATACAATATTACAAGAAATTATCAAGGAAAATTACCCTGAAGTTGTAGAACAAGAAGACAAAGTAGAAATAGAAAAAAAAATCCACTGTTCACCACTTGTAGGAGATCCTAGGAGGAAAACTTATAAGAATATCATAGCCAAGTTTCAAAGCTCCCAGATTAAGGAGAAAATATTGGAAGCAACAAGGAAAAAAAAACATTTATATCTCATGGAACTACAATAAGGATTACACAAGACCTAGCAGTCACTACATTGAAGGACTGTAGGGTTTAGAATACTGTATTCTATAGAGCAAAAAAACTTGGGTCATGACCAACGGTAACTTAACCACCATAGTTAAGTATAATCCTAAATGACAAAAAAAAAAAAAAGGATATTTAACAAAGTCAAAGACTTTCAGGTTTTTGTGATGAAAACCTCAGAATGTAAGGGAAAATTTGACTTAAAATATATGGGAGAAATACAAGATAAACACTAAATACCAATTATAAGGTGACTCGATAAAGTCAAATTGTTTATTTTGTGTATGTGAAGATTTTAGCAGTACTCTTATGATTGTCATCATTTTGGGGGTAGTGTGAAAGAAAGGCATGGGCTTAGCTGAATAAGATGGTGTGATTCTAAAAAATAACACTGTGTAGTTAGGGATAAAAAGGAATAATTATACACATGAGGCATAAAAGAAAAAACTGACATAGAAGAAGCTAGGAGGGGAGAGTGTTTAGTGCTGGAACCTTATTCTCATAGGGAATGGGTTTAAAAAGAAACAAAATGTATATTTAGAAGGACATAAAAGTCTTCTAAATCCAAAAAGAAATAAGAGGCCAAGGGGATAGGGTGGGTGGAGAGGATAAGGGAAAGACTCTTAGGGGGTAGGTTAAGAAATAGGAGGGCAAGGTAGGAGGTTGAAGTAAAGCAGAGGAGTGAGCAGGGTAAATAGGGTGAAAAGGAAGGAAAAATAGAAAGGAGGAAAATACACAATTTGTAATTGTAACTTTACCTTAGAATGTAAATGGAATGAATATACCCATAAAATGGAAACATATAAATTAAAATTTTGAATTCAATAATATGCTGATTTCAGGAAACATTATAAAAATGAGAGATACACACAAAGATAAAACAAAGGACAAGAATAGAATTTAGTAAGTAAAAAAAGCAGGGATAGTAATCATGATCTCAGACAACATTAAAGTTAAAATAGAATTAACATTAATCAAAAGTGAAAAATAGAGAAACCACTATATGTCAGCACTATTAGTCAATATTGCTTTAGACCATTTAAAATGACTGAGTTATATACCTGAGTATATATGTATTATGTACCTGCCAAAATGGATGCAAGAACTATATGAACATAAATATTAAAAGCTTTTTATACAAATAAATGCAAATCTAAATAACTGAAGTACTATTTACGGTAGGTAAAGTCAATGTAATTTATAAAATGACAATGTAATTTATAAAATTAGCTCTTTGTTCAATGTCATCCCAATTAAATTACTAAAAAATTATTTTACTGAGTTAGAAAAAAAATAACAAAGTTCACTTGGAAGACCAAAAAAGGTCAGGAACTTTAAAGAAACCAGGGGGGGAAAGTATAAAGGAAATAGATTCAGCAGTATCAGCTTTAAACTATATTATAAGGTGAGAGCATTGCTGAAAAACAAAAAGGATAATTTTGATTATTTTAAATAAAAATTTTCTTGTATAAATAAAACCTATGTAGCCAAGAATAAAAGGAATGCAGAAAATTGGGGGCGGGGAACTTTCATAGACAATCTCTCAGGTTGGATGTCATTGAGTTGGAATATTGCTAGAGTGTAGGAAATGATGAGCTGATTGATTTAGAAAAACATGGAAAAACTTGAGTTATGAAGATGCTATCCACCTTCAGAGAAACAGATGATAAGAGGCATATATCTATATTTATAGATAGCTCTGTGTGTGTGTGTGTGTGTGTGTGTGTGTGTGTGTATCCACACTTAATTGTAGCCTGGTGGGGGAAGGATGAGAAAAAATAAAGTAAAAATAAAGTTAAAAGGGTACAGCAGAGAACAAAAAGAAAACCAACAAGGAAGCAGAGAAAAACTCAGCAACTTTGAAAACAATGTGTAGTACTTATTATGTAGGTTTTCTTTTTTCTTGAAATGGAAATTTATTGCTTTCTATTGAATCCTCTCATGGTCTGCTGTGTACATGGCAATTGTTTTTCTTTTCTCACTTTGTATTTAAATTGAAAATTTTAAAAATTATAAAAACAATGCACAGAAGAGAATAGGAGGAAGTTCAGAAGGAAACACAGATAAAACAGGATATTTGTTAAAGCAATATATGGAATTTGTGATGTTTTTTAAGTGGTATGAATTGGAAATTGATGGTTTCATATACAATCTTTTTATTGTGCTGTAGATAGTAAATGCTTATTTTTTTGTTATAAAATTAAACAAGAAAGGTATAAAATTAAGTAAAATTAAGAAAGTAGAAGGGACATGAAGGAGTAGGAAAGAAGTAACAAAGATACCGACACATTTTGAGATGGAAAGGTGGGAAATTTATGGAGCTTCTTTGTTTTTTTTTTTAATTAAAGTAGGAGGTTATTTGACCCTTCTTTACAGAGGTGGGACATCATGGGTACAGAATACTACATAAAATGTTGGACTTTGTTGATGTGCTGGTTAGTTTAACATAATTGATTTTTTTCCTGATTTTTTTATTCTTTGTTATAAGGAATGAATATCTCTTTGTAGGAGGGAGGGAAGATGCACACTAGAAAATGTACATGATGATGGGCTAGGTGGCTCAGTGAATAGAGCACTGGCCTTGGAGTCAGGAGGACCTGAGTTCAAATCTGACCTCAGACACTTAACACACTTACTAGCCATGTGACCTTGGGCAAGTCACGTAACCCCAATTGCTCTCCAAAAAGAAAAATGTATATGATGTAAAAACAAAATATATCAATAATTTTAAAAAAACAAAAATAATTTAAATATAAAGGGATGAAAAAATTTTGGAATAGCTGCTTCAAGAAATATGAAAAAGAGTTAACTAGCCATGAATCATAGTTAAGACTACTGAAAATTGATATTATAATACTTTTTAAGGTGATCATTTTCAGTTATAACACATTCTCAAAATGAGTTATAAATGAATACAAAATAAGCAGGTTTCTTTTATGTTTTGATACTATAGCTTAAAAGTCTAACACAAAAAATGGGCTAGAGTATAACTGAACAAAGTACACCGTACTAAAAAAGTCACCTGACCTTTATCAAATACTTCTTGTAATATTCTGCAGCAGGATAAGGTGCTATAGAAGCACCAGGAAGATCTCCTGAGTTTGCTTGTCATTTGATATAACTGGGGCAAAAGAAATATTGCTAAGCAATTGAGTTTTTGAGGCACAATTCAGTCTTCAGAATTCTACTTTATTATAGGATTTCATTATTGTTTTATGTGTACTTGTCTTGAAATTTATTGCATTTTCCTAAAATATTACAAATGTCTTCATCTTTTTACACAATTTTGGTATTATAGCTTTTATAACTTTGTAGAATTCCTGATCATACCTGCTTTAAAAATTTCTTTAGAATATAAATGATGGAGATTGATGCCAGATTCCCCAAGGAATGACCTGCAAATCTCAAGAATTCAGGCCCTCGGGGGGAGGGGGAGCAGTGTCAAGATGGTGGGAGTAGAAACAGGACTTCCGCTGGGCTCTGGCTTCCACCTCCCCCAATTCATGTAAAAGGGGACTCTGAACAAACTTTGGAGCTACAGAACCCACAAAATGACAGAGAGAAGCTAACCTCCCATTGAGGACAGATGGCCGGCCTACAGGAAGAGGCCAACACAGGCCTCTGGGAGCCAATCCCAACCCTGCCTGCGTGAGCCAGAGGTTTTAGCCTCAGGGCAGGCCTGACCAGCCACTGTGTGGAGGGACTTCAGATCACCAGCAGCTGTGGTGGTTTCCAGAATTATCAACCCATAGATGCTCAGGACAAAGTGAGAGGTCAGTGCAGTGTGGACTTTGGGATCCAGTAGTTGGGAGTGAAGTAGGTCTTTGTCCCTGGGGCGAGAAGCCTCTGAGGTGCCACAGCTGTGCAGCCATCACCACATGGCAGCTTCAGCTCCTGGCCTGCATAGTGTAGGGGGACCAAGCACCAGTCTGAGGGTTAATCGCTCTTGCTTTAACCTTCTTGGATCTGGATTGTGGTCTGGGGTGGAGGTCCTGGGGTGTGTGTCCAGCCTGCCAGAGCTTGTGGAGGCCTCAGAGAGGGCACCCAAATAATACCTTTGGCAGCTGAGAAAACCCCAGAATTTGGTATGAAGCTCCCCTGTCTGGTGGCAGAGTCCTACTGTGGCAAAAAGCTCAGGGGTCAAGTCATTGAGTGGCGACATGACCAGTCAAAGGAAACAAAGTAGACAGAAGATTCCAACATTAGACTCCTATTTTGGTGACAAAAAGGATCAAAGCATGGAACAGGAAGAAGACAGTAAAGTCAGAACTCCTGCACCAAAAGCTTCAAAGGAAAATACAAGCTGGTTACAGGCCACAGAAGACCTTAAGAAGCAAATAAGAGAAGTGGAGGAAAAATTGGGAAGAGAAATGAGAACAATGCAAGAAAATTATGAAATGAGAGTCAACAGCCTGACTGAGGAAAATAACACCTAAAAAAATAGAATAATTCAAATGGCAAAAGAGGCTCAAAAAGGCAATGAGGAGAAGAATGCCTTAAAAAGACGAGTTTGCCAGATGGAAAAAGAATCTTAAAAGCTCACTGAGAAGAATCATGCCTTCAGAATTAGATTGGAGCAAATGGAAGATAATTACTTTATGAGAAATCAAGATGCTTTTAAACAGATCCAAACAAATGAAAGAATAGAAGGCAATGTAAAATATCTCATGGGAAAAACCACTGACCTGGAAAATAGATCCAGGAGAGATAATTTAAAAATTATTGGACTACCTGAAAGCCATAATCAAAGAAAGAACCTAGAAATCATCCTCCAAGAAATTCTCAAGGAAAACTGCCCTGATATCTTAGAACCAGAGGGCAAAATACAGGTTTAAAGAACCCACCGATCACCTCCTGAAAAAGATCCCAAAAAGAAAACTCCTAGGAATGTTATTGGAATATTATATTAATATTCCAGAATTCCCAGATCAAGGAGAAAATATTACAAGCAGCCAAGAAGAAACAATTTGAATATTGTGGAAAAACACACGCAGCATAACACAGGATCTGGCAGCTTCTACACTGAGGGATTGAAGGGCTTGGAATATGATATTCAGGAGGTCAAAGGAGCTGGAATTAAAACCAAGAATCACCTACCCAGCAAAACTGAATATCATGTTTCAGGGGATAATGTGGTCATTCAGTGGAATAGAGGACTTTCAAGTATTCTTGATGAAAAAACCAGAATTAAATAGAAAATTTGACATTCAGATACAAGAAGCAAGAGAAGCTTGATAAGGAAAACAGGGGAAAAAAATCATAAGGAACTTATCAAAGTTGAACTATTTACCTTCCTACATGGAAAAATGATAATTGTAACTTATGAAACTTTTCTCAGTATGAAAATAATTGAAGGGAATATATATATATATATATATATATATATAAACATATATAAATATATGTCTATAAAGGAAGGTATATGGACTTATGAATACATATGTGAATGTGTGTACATATGTTTACAGGTGTACATAGAGGACACAGGACCAATTTAATAGGAAAAGATGATATTTAAAAGGTGAAATTAAGAGGTGAGAGAGGAATATATTAAGAGGAGATGGGGGGAGACAGAATGGGGTAAACTATCTCATATAGAAGAGGCAAGGGAAAATGGTTACAATGGAGGGGAAGAATAGGAGGGCAAAAGGGAATGGGTCAACCTTATTCTCATTGAATTTGGCTCAGGGAAGGAATGACATACACACTAAATAGGGTATCTCACTCTACAGGAGAGTAGGGGGGAAGGGGATGAGAGGGGGGATGATGAAAGGGAGGGCAGGCTGCGGGAGAGGGAAGTTGAAGCACCCACTTTTGAAAAGGGACAGGATCAAAGTAGAGAATAGAACAAGTGGGAGGTGGGATAGGAGGGAGGGAAATACAGTCAGTCTTTTGCAATATATCTACTATGGTAATGTTTTGCATAGCTACACATATACAACCTATACTGCATACATGTCTTGTATATATATTTATATACTTGCTATTATTTTATTGAGATTTTTTTCCAGTTTTGCTTTTTTTGAGGTATTGAGATTTTTCAAGTGATTTATCAATCGACAAATATACATTGAGCCTTCTATGTACCAAGCACTATGTTAAGTATTGGAGATAGAAAGACAATAAGGAAACAATCCCTGCACTCAAGGAACTTACATTTTTATTAGGAGAGACAATATGTACACATATAATATGTGTCCATATGTAAAATATGGATACATTTCTCATTGAATTAATAAGTATTTTTCCAGGCTTCACAAACTGTGACAAAGACAACATGATGTAGTGGATAGAGGACTAGATTTGTAATCAGGAAGACTGAGAAAAATCAAGGCTCACAACCTCTCTGAGCCTCAGTTTCCTCCTCTGTAAAATGAGGGGGCTGGGCTAGATGACATTCTAGCTCTAAATCTATGATGCTATGAATTCAGAGAACTGGCTACAAGAGAGAACTGAGGGAGTTAAAATAATGTTACTTGGTCAAGAGTAATCAGATTTTTCTTCCCTTTCTGAAGTCTTGCTTTCTCATTAATATTTGCTGAGTATTCACAGTGAACGCATAAATACAGTAAGCATTTGATTGTGGTTGTATTTCTTATCTCAACCCAAAAAGATATGTAACATTCTACAACAAAGAAAGTAATCACTTGATTAGTAGTAAAGAGTTTACTTTTTTTCACAAGAACAATTATGTGCTTAGATTCTTTTGAATGATGGTGCAACAATTTATAAGATAGATGATCAAAATTAATCCATCAGATAACTGATGCAAGGAAACCTGGTGTTTTGTAGCTCTAAAGAAACAACTGCAGTGCACCAGCATTCTGTCTCTAGGAGTGATTTCCTGCTTGGTCAATCATTTGGAGACAAACTTCCTTAGGGCAAAGTTCCAATCACAGGGCCTTGACTGTATTTGTGCTCATTTTTTATGACATTGGATTCTTTGGGGAAGAAGAGTCATCATTTGACTGAAAGTACCTTATTCAGTGTCACCAAGAATTTCTTAATTGCCAAATCTAGTATCCTTTTCTCAGTCCTTATTCTTCTTGGTCTTTTTGCAATATTTGAGACTATTGATCACTTTCTTCTCCTGGATACTCCCTCCTCTCTGATTTGTATGACTCTGTGGTCTCTGGTTTCTCCTCTTTGTTTGACTGTTCTTCTCAGGCTGCTTTCCTAGCTTTTCTTCGACATCACAACCACTTACCATGGGTCTTTCCCAAGGTTCTGTCCTGAGCCATCTTCTCTTTTCCTTCTATTCCAGGGGTTCTTAACTCCTTTGTGTTTTCTGGACCCTTTGGGGAATCTGTTGAAACCTCTGAGTCTCTTTTCAGAATAATGTTTATAAAAGATGAAAATACACAGAATAACAAAGGAAATAAGTTATATTGAAGTAAATTCATCAAAATATATTTTAAAAAAACTTCACAGAACCCATGTTAACAACCTCTGCTCTATACTATCTCACTTGGTGATCTCATCAGCTCCCATGGGTACAATAATCATGTTTAAGCAAGACAGTTCCCAGAGCTACATATCTAATTCTAGTATCTTTCCAGAAATAGTCCCATATCACCAACTGCCTTTTGGACATCTCAAAATGAACTAAACATATTCAAAACAGAGTTCATTATCTCTCCTGTAATAAGAATGTAAATTTTAAAGATCTTCCCTGCCCCTAGGCTAATGTGCACCTGAAGCCTGGGGTGGGGGAGGCTTGTTTTTCAGTAGATACTTCTTGATTGGCCAGTGAGTCAATAAGGTTGTTACATTCTCTGAGCCAGGAGAAGGCTATATAAGCCCTGATGTGTAGCTTTGTTTTTGGGACTCACTTTGAGAAGTATTCTGTGATTTGATCTGAATTCTGGGAAGCCGTTGTTGAGAGTCCCCCGGCTTTGAAAAACCCAGAATGTGGAAACCCAGATGTTGACTGGGTATGGATGTAATGGTTGGACAGTTTGGAAATCTGTCTACTTGATGTTTCTGTCTTGATAATTATGCCTGTATACTTTGAGGTTCAGGGTGCTGACCTTTTCTCCTGAACAAGGTAAACGATATATGTCTGACTGATTAAAGTAAGCTTGTTAACCCATTTTGAGTTGCTTTCCTTTAACAAAGCAGATCCAAGAACCTGTGGTAGCTGCAAACCCTGAGGACGCTTGGGGTGCTTGCTGCTACACTACCCCCGCCCAAAAAAAAAACACAAATCACTCCTTTCTCCCTTCTACTCTTTCCAATTACTGTTAAGGGTACTATCATGTTCCTAGTACAAAGGCTCTAAATGTCAGTGTTACTCTCAATTCTTCACTCACATTCACCCTTCACATCCAACTTGCTTTCAAGTCTTGGCATTTCTTCCTTCACATCATCTCCCGTAGTCAGCCCATCCTCTTGACTCATGCAGCTGCCATTCTGATGAAGACCCTCATCACTGCTCAGCTGGACTATTGTAAGAGCCTTCTGGTTGGTTCCCCACCTCAGACCTTTCCATGCTCTAGCACATCCTGCACTCAGTTATTTAACTGCCAGAGTGATTTAGCTAAACTGTAGGTCTGTTCTTTCAACCCCGCCCCCCCCCCCCCCCCTCCCTCCACTCTCCAATTCAAGTCAAATCTCCATTCAGAAGTGCTTGCCATCCATCCTTTCTTCTCCAAGAGGACCAATGACATCAGGAGCATGATGTCTTGACTTGTACATGAATTGGATTTGAGTGAGGCATTGTTAAGCAAAGTCAGGCTCCCTTTCTCTTCCAGAGTCCCCATTCAGGAGTGCAACCTGGAAAGGAATGAAGACATTCCTGACCTGGGTGTCTGCCTTAAAATGAAGATTCTGGGAGGGAGCGGCCAATCAGAGGAAGAAGCTGAAAGGGCAGAGGCTTCCAGTGGAAGAAGTCCAGGGTGGAATGAGCTTCTAGGGTAAAGAGATTTCTGTAAGTTCCTTAAGGGCACAGACTGTCTTTTGCCTCTCCAGTGCTAGGCATAGTACCTAGTACAGAGTAGGCATTTAATATATGCTTATTGATTGGTTGGTAGAGAAAGCCCATGAGGAGTCAGAGTTCAGCCTAGAGAGGAATGAAGGAAGGAATAATTAACTCTAGTGGCTCCTTATTAACTCCCTGATTGGGAGTCTGTTTGGCATTTTAAAATTTTCAAAATGCCACTCCCTTATTCAGTAAACTCCAGTGGCTCCCTATTGCCTTCAGGACAAATATAAAATCCTCTGGCTTTTAAAGCCCTTTGTAACTTGGCCCCTTTCTCCCTTAAAACTTCCATTCCTTGTAACAATAATGCAATATTCACAATGCCCACGGTCGTTATGAATATGCTGGTATAGTTGTGAATCACAAAATATAACAGGCTCTCTACATGGAGGATAGAACTAAAGCCTTTATTCAAATACCAGAAAACTGAGTCCCAGAACCAGAAAGTCAAAGTTGTTACACATGGTTAATGTAGTGAACACCCACATTCCCAAGCCTTCACAACAGAACAGTTTCCCTCAAGCAGGGATCCTCCTCTCTCACTCATGGTAGCTCCTCAGCCTGGTTCTCAGAAGCTCTCAGCAGAAGTTTTGGCTGGTTCACAGAAGAAGCTCAGCCACCAATTTCTCCAGCCTGGGCCTCTCCTTTTCAGCCTCCATGCTGCTTTCTCCATAAGTGTCTTCAAAAAGTTCTGCCAGAAATTCTGACTCTCCAGCTTGGGCTCTTTCTTATATACAGTACTAGCTCCTCCCTGTTCCACTCCTTCCCTTTATGTCAGCAATAGAGGTTCATACCTTCTGTTTCTTTAACAGAGGCTTGACATAATTAAACTTGAAACTAAGTGCTAAGTACCTGTTTACTTGCCAATCAATGGCATGGAAGATCTTCAAATCCCATTAACATTACCTTTCTCCATCTACTCTGAGATCCAGGGACCCTGTCTTCCCAACAGTTTCTCACACAGGACATCTCGTCTCCCACCTGCACACATTGTCGTCAAACCTGTAATTCTGTCCTCCTCACCTCTGCCTCCTGCCTTCTCTACTTCTCTTGAAGTCTCAGAAACAGTCTCGCATTCTACAAAAGGCCTCTGCGGGTCCTCCCAACACCAGTGCTTTCTCTCTAAGGTCATCTCCAATCTCTCCCGCACAGAACTAATTTGTACATGGCTGTCTGCATGTGGTCTCCCTCCATTAGGCTCTGAATTGTTTGAAGGCAGGGGCTGTTTTTGCTTATCTTCGGAGGCCAACACTAAGCACAGTGCCTGGAATCTCATGGGTGATTAATAAATGCTTGCTGAAGAC
>NW_027185777.1:14703531-14722565 GCF_028583685.1 Petaurus breviceps papuanus | reverse complement strand
GAACTTCCCTCAAGACTCAGCTGGCATTCCCTCTTCATCGGGGGGGGGGGGATTTTCCTGGTCCCCCCAGCTGCTACTGCCTTCCTTCTGAAACCCCTTCCACCTACTCTGTAGCTGTCTTGTATGTACGTGGATATTAACATGTTGTCAACCCCATTAGAATGTGAGCTTCTTGTTTTTGTCCCTCCATGTATCCCACAGCATATAGTAAGCACTTTATAAATGCTTGCTGACTGATGGGCTGACAAGGGGATTTTCCTGTGGAGAATGGCACAGGATGAGCAGACATGGATAGGTTTCAATCTACATCACTGACAGGAATAGCCATATAAAAAAGATTCCTGCCCTGCTAGAGTGATTGATGTGTGAGCCAGGGCTCAAGTTCATTGTGCATGACTCCTCATTGGTCGAGAATGAGAACTCCATGTTCTGTGCCTGTGTGAGAGGCAGAGTGGACTGGGGCTTGGGACAGGAGAGATCCTAGGCTTTGGCTTTAAGAGAGGACACATAGTGCTAGGCTCTTTTCAGGACAAGGTCCCTGGAGGGAAAGATTCTGGGAAGAAGCCAACATGGAGAAGAGCTGGTACACAGATACATACTTGCCCAGTGGAAAAGTTAGCAGAGGACAAAAAGTGTTAAGTAACATGAAGGAGCAGACAATATAAATTAGAAATGGTTATGGATGATAGAAGTTGAAGAAGTCCAAGGAGGCAGCAAAAAAAAATAAAAAACATCAAAAGTAAGAATTCTCCTAAGTTGAGGAGAAAAGTTTTTGCTAGTACAATAGCTACATGAAAGTGGGTAGAAGGGGCGGGAGGAACAGAAAAGAGGAGATTCTTTTTGAACCTGAAAATCAATAAACAATCATTGTACAAGATTGACTATTACATGCATAAATGCATCTTTACCTAGGAGTAACTTCACCAAATAATGATAATAATAATAATAATAACTTGCATTAAGCTCTATTTGAAAAATCACTTCCCTAAAAACAACCCAGTGAGAAAGGTAGTAAAGGTATTAAAATCCCCAAATACCAGATGTGGAAACTGAACCCAGGGATTAAATGACTTGCCAATGGTCACACAAATCCAATTGAATTGTAAAAACTTCTTCCCAGAAGTGGCTAAGGATGGCCTTTTGCTTAGCTCTAGCTAATAAACAGCATGTAAACCAACATTTCTTCTTCTTTTCTGTGTGTGTTATAAACTCTTTTGGCAATCTGAGGAAGCTTACAGAGTGCTTCTCAGTAAAGTGTTCTTAAATGCATAAAACATAAAACTTTGCAAAGGAAATCAATTACATTGAAATAGTTATCAAAATGCTTTTTTAAAACTAAGTAACAGTGGATAGAGTACTGGCCCTGAAGTGAGGAGGTTCTGAGTTCAGATGTGGCCTCAGATACTTACTCTTTGTATAACCCTAGGTAAGTCACTTAACTCCAATTCCCTCCCCACTCCCCAAACAAAACAAAACATAAAACAAGTCCACAGACTCCAGGTTATGAATGCCTATAGGAACCTAGGGGAGAGAACATTCAGGCAGACTAGAACATCTGATGAAGCCAGACATCATCCAATAAATGGAAAAACAAAACAAACAAACAAAAAAAACCCAACAACTCACCCGATTTGGTAGAGGCAGAAATTAGTCAATTCCATGTGGTATATATATTCATATATGCAAATGCAAGTTAAATTTTTAGATTGAGAACATCTATTTGAGGACAATATTCTGGAAATGGATTGACTTGAGTTTAACAGTTAGTGATTGGCCAGTTTGGGGAAGGAGAGGTCAGTTTCAAGGGTAAAGTTGTCAATCTTCCAATATGAAAGGAAAAAGAATTGAGAGGCAAGACACATAAAGAAAAAGGTATCAGTGATATATGATAGTAGTAAAAGCTTCTGAAAGAATTGCTAAGGCTCTAGTCACTGTAGAGAAGTTCCCCATTGGGATTCTATTTACAAATTTTGCTGGGCACAACAGGCTAATTCCATTTTCACCACATTTTAAGGCTAATTATAACCTGATTTTATTTTAATTTTCACATGTTAGGGCAGGACAGCAGCCTCCAAGTCTCACACTCACTTATCAAGAGCAGCCACACTCTCCTACATTTAGAGGAAGGAAGCTTGAAGAAGGATAAGAACCTCCCAGAAAGGGGGAAGCAGAAAGCTTCCAGAGAATAGGGAAGTGGTAAATTGAGACAAAATTCTCACAAAAGGACGAGAAAGCGAAGGCAAATAAACAAGCACAAAATTAACCATAGACAGACATCTTTGGATTTATAGTTTAAGAAAAAAAGCAGACTCATAAAGCCAATTTTATAAACGTTCTTCAACTAAATTAGCTATTTTAGTCCTTTCTCATCACTTGTTACTTTTAAATTAAATTTTTAAATAGTACTATTACTATGGCTACTAATAACAGGTAGTGAGACATGAGACATTTATAGAACATTTCACTCCAGGTAAACACGAAAAAACAAAGTGTTTGCCCAGAGTAATATAGTGGAAAGGGCATTGGATGATGACTCAAAAGGCTCGAGTCTAGTCCTGGCCCTACAAACAACTATGACCGTGGGAAAGTCAATGAATTTTTGTGGTTCTCAGTTTCTTCATCAATAAATGAAGGGTTTACATGACACGATGTCCATTGCCCCTTTTAGCTCCAACAGTCTATGATCTTTTGAAGGAATACAGATATGTGTATGGTTTACATTCCATTGATATAAGCAACATAGGAGATGGGAAAGTTGTCACCATTGATTCTGCACTATTAAAGCTGGAGAGATTTTCTCCTGTTTTGAGTTAAGAGGATAATAGAACATTTATTTACTTGTAGTGGCCTGGGAAAGTATTGCTAGACTATTTTTCTCCTCCTTTTCTTTTTCCTTGTCTACCTTTTATCCCCCTCCCTAAAATATATAAGTACAAAATAATCTTTAAATATGGCAATATTTTATTTTATTTTGGAGGCAGTGGGGGTTAAATGACTTCCATAGGGGGGCACAAAGCTAGTAAATGTCTGAGGTAGGATTTGAACTCAAGTCCTCCTGACTTCAAGGCTGGTGCTATATCCATTGCACCACCTAGCTGCCCCATGGCAATATTTTTAAAACCAACCTGTCAATAGAGCACTGGCCCTGGAATCAGGAAGACCTGAGTTCAAATCTGGTCTCAGACACTTAACACTTACTAGCCATATGACCTTGGGCAAGTAAGTTAACCCCAATTGCCCTGCTTTCTCCCCTCCAAAAAGAAAAAAAAAAAGAAAAAGAAACAGCAAACCAACCTGTCCTCCCAGATTTGAGATCAATGACTACCCTCTAAAATTCAAAATTTGTTTAGGAAATCAAAATAAGATACTCAGAGCATGGTTGTTAAATCCAACTAACTTTTATTTCTTTCCTGATGATCCTGAAAAAGACAAAGGTGCCAAGAACTTGAAAAGAAGAAATAAGGAAGAGGGCTTCCTGTGTACTGCTTGGTTGAGGATAGATTGTGGATGCAAAAGATGGACACTGGTGAATTGTGGAAAGGTCCACAAGCTGCAGCTGTGGGGAAGGGCTTTCATTTGTTTATTTTGTAAATGGGCCTCTGTGTCATCCTGACCTTTCTGCAGAAAAGGTTTATGGGTCATGAAAACAGGATCTGCAACTTTCCAGACCTAAGTAAATCATTTCATGTGGATTGGATTCTAGGCCATGTCCTCAATTACTTAATTTATATAGACTTTTATGCTCCTTCAGAATACAGTTGTGATCAAAATCTGAAGGGAACTTTATATCCATTTCACATATAACTACAAATATACAGGTCCTCTTCTCTGATAAAATCTCCTTGAAAGTAGAAATCATTTTATGTCTGTTTCGGTGACCCTGGTGCCTGGTATAGCACCCAGCATGTGGCAAGCACTTTATAAATGTTTGCTGAATAGTGCAATGACCAACTTAGCCCTTCTGAGCAATGCAATGATCTAAGATAATTCCAAGAGACTCATGATGGAAAATGCGATCCACATCCAGAGAAAGAACTATGGAGTCTGAATGCAGATCAAAGCATATTATTTTCTCTTTTTTTGTTGTTTTTTGGTTTTTCTTTTATATCAGTCATGTTCTTTTACAACATGACTAATGTGGAAATATGTTTAATATGATCATACATGTATAGACTATATCAGATTTCTTGCCATCTTGGGGAAGGGGAAGAGGAAGGGGGAGTGCATTTTGGAACTCAAAATCTTATAAAAGTGAGTGTTGAAAATGAAAAATAAATAAATCTATTTTAAAAATAAGTAAATGTTTGTGGATTCATTGCTTTGATTTTGGTTTTCATATGGAATTCCATACAAGATAGAAAAAAAATGAAGTTGTATGGTGCCAGTGTACATAGGAGAGCAGTCAATGTCCAGTGACGTTTGGAAATGGAAAGCAGGTTAAACATTGAGGCAAAATTAAGTGAGTTATGTTCTAAACTTGAGATGAATACTCAGCCTGGGGTAGATATTTTCACAGGAACACAAAGACCAATTACTGCCAAAATCACACTCTTGAAAGAATAAAAATTACAACTTTGAAAGTAAACCCTACAATGCTATTTATACCAAATTCAAAAATTGTTACCTAAATGACTGTCAACAAAAAGTAAAAAGTATAAATTACTGTGTCTCATGATCTAAATTGAGATCTTTTTTTTTATCAAAACAAAACAGCATTCCCCCCAGGGTTTAACAAAGGTTATCTCAGCAAACGACCCTAACAAATAACTTTCAAGTATGTGTATATGACATCATCTGAAACCCCTAGGGCTAAGGCTGGATTGTGCAGGAGTCAAATTGCTAGTTATAACTTCATCAAAAGTTTGAAGTCTATCTTTACAGTGATTCTATAGAAGAGAAGTTTTCTGAGTGTAGGGTCTGCGTTTTATAACTTTGTATCTTCCAGTAGCGTTATGTATCAGTGAACCATAGAATATCAGTATCACAAAGGAATCAAAATTGTCAGTCACCCAAAGGTTAACAGGCAGTGGGGGTGAATAAACTATAGCATGTAACCAGTGAAGAAACACATATACAGAATTGCACAGAAGATATCTCCGGAGAGATGGATGATTGGAAAAGGAAGACCAGTCATGTAGCAATAGCAAGTGATAACAGATGGGCAAGTTGCATCCTGCATTGTTGCTGACATGATGTGCAGAGATCTGGAGAAAAGCCCCCAGCATAGGCCACCTGGGGGAGATGTATGAGAAGAGACAGACAAGAGTCATACCAGATGAGGAGGCATGGATGGGTTGCAATCTGAACCTTTGGAGGGAGTTCTCAAATTGATCAGATCACAGACAGATAAGTATTAAAATATCCATAGTACTTTGCATATGTTCTTTGGTCTAGATCTGTGATCAATAATTCCTCTGTAGCTTAGTTGCCAGGGACCACAGAGAAGTTCAGTTATTTGTTCACAGTCATACAGTTAGAATGGGCCAGAGGCAGAATTCAAACCCGAAGCTTCCTGAATCTAAGGTTGCCCCTTTGGTCTGTACATGCCAATGATTTTTGGAGAATAACAAGTGTTGAATTGTCACACCGAATTCTGTGCTTGGATAGAAAAAAAGAACTGCTAGACTGTGTAGACTCAACTCTTACTACATGTCCAACATATCTTTCCTCCAGGGAGAGGATTATGACATCATCAGAAAAACACATGATTATTTTGGCTTGGGAGGCAGCTGGTAAAGTAGTAAGTTCAGTGGCCCAGGAATCAGAAAACTTGGGTTCAAATCCTCCTTCTGATGCTAAAGGCTCAGCTCAAATGCTAACTCTTCCACATAGCTTTCCTTGGTCTCCTCACTCTATACCTACATTGCCACATTGGAGTAAGATCTTTTCTTCTTCTGATTTCACATAGCAATTTGTACCTCTCTCAAAGCTTAATTCTATTGTAGTCTGTTTTATAACTATAGTATATTTATTATATTTATAATGCTTCCTCTGGCCTGCTCCTCCAAGTCACACCCACACTAGTGGGTTGGGTTCCCTAGAGGGCAATTATTACCTTGAGTTCTGTGCTATCCTGTGGGTGCCAACTCCCTACATTATATATTCTAGGCACCCATCAGTGAGCTTCCTCTTAATAGTCAGCCAGTAGACACAATTAATGGATAACAAAGGCCATTACTAGTAAGACACAAGAAGAACAATAGTTATGAAATATAAACCTGGGGCACACTCTCCCACAAAAACACAGACTATTTTTGGGAAGAGTGGGCACAAACTTAGAGTATGATAGTATGAAAGCACATGTAGGGAATATATTAGAGGCAGCTAGGGGATATCACAGAGCATAGAGCACTGGACGTGGAGTCAGGAAGACCTCAGACAGCTTACTAGCTGGAAAAGTCATTTAACGTCTGTCCTCACTTTCCTCAACTGTAAAATGGGGATAATGATAGCACCCACATCCCAAGGTTATGGTTAAAAAGGATAAAATGAAACAATATTTATAAAGCATTTAGTACAGTGTCTCACACACATTAGGTACTATATAAATACTATCTGATGATGATAAGTCTTCATAACACTCTCTCTTAACGGCGTCTTTGCTGGGAGGGTCACACACTACTGTATTTCCAGGGTTAAGATCCTCTTTGCAGCTTGACTCTAACTACTGAGTCCACACTTGCCTCTCTTCTTTATATTTAGAATTCACATCCCTTGAAACTGTTTCTGGCCTTGAGTGATTGATTGCTTCTCTATATTTCGGTTTGTCTGGAGAATACAACTCCCTGCTCCTTCCATTGTGTCTCAAACTCCCTTAAACTGACTTTCCAGCTGCTGGATGGGCTATTTCCTTCTAAGCTCAGGGCTAAATACCATGGCCAGCGGGGGCAGGGTGGAATGAGAGAAAATTCCCATCCCATCCATACCATACTCTCTCCCCACCCCACCCAAGAGGTGAAAAGCTAAATTCTTCCCTGACCACTGGCTCTTGACAAAACTGACTGGATTGTTTTCCAAAAGTCACCCCTGGGTATGGCCAATCATTGTATATCCTGTGGCTGTTCCCTTTCTAACTCCCTCAAGGGACTTGTTCATACCTAGGAAGGAGATCATCTGGCATGGCCTTATTTTTTCAGTTGGCCCAGCTCCTCTTGGTCAGCCCCTTTTCTGTATTTAGGTTCTGGGCTTCCAGAGAACAACTCCATTATATACGATATTCAAAATGATGAAATCAAAGGTTCTGACAAAAATGGCATATTTATGTATATGATGTATACTCAAGAATTCACATCTAAACTGTCCTTGTATCTCCCCCAACACCTGCATTCTGAGCTCCGAGGTCAGGCTCTGTACATTTGTTGTTCGGTCTTTTCACTCATGTCTGACTCTTCATGACCCCATTTGGGGTTTTCTTGGCAAAGATACTGGAGTGGTTTGCCATTTCCTTCTTTAACTCGCTTTACAGATGAGGAAACTGAGGCAAACAGGGTAAACTGACTTGCCCAGGGTCATATACCTAATAAGTATCTGAGGCCAAATTTGAACTCAGGTCTTCCTGGCTCCAGGCCTGGTACTCTATCCACTGAACTACCTATCTGCCCTACTCCGTCAGTGCTTATTAAGTGTTGAGGGAAGATAGGAAGTAAGGAAGGATAGATTATTCACTGTGGGTATAATTATAAACAGTGCCTGGCACATAGCAAGCACTTAATAGATGCCTATTGACTGATTTGGAACAGTTACCCAATTACTGCCTTTTAAAAATGTCATTAATGCTAAAAAGCTGCTCATAGAATCATATACTTAGAGCTAGAAGGAACCTTTGAAGACTAGTTCAGTCTCCTCTTTTTACAGCTACGGAAACTGAAAGAAGTCAAGTAATTCACCAAACATCACACAAGAAGTAAATGGCAAAACTCAGGATCTGATCCCAGGTCCTTTACCTCCAAATCCATTCCTCTTTTTCAGTCTGCAAGACTGGCTAAGCACCGTCCCTCATACATTCTAATCACATAATAAGTATTTGATGGGGGCAGCTAGGTGGAGCAGTGAATAGAGCACCTGCCCTGGGGTCAGGAAGATCTGAGCTCAAATAAGGCCTCAGACACTTAACCCTTACTGGCCGTGTGACCTTGGGCAAGTCGCTTAACCCCAACTGCCCTACAAAAAGCAAAATAAATAAATAAATACATATTTGATGGATGAATGAATGGTATGCTTTTACATAGACTAAAAGCCCCACATACTTCAAAATATCATTGGTGCCTGAAACTTCAGTCTTTCTCTTAACTCTTTGGGGTTAAGACACTAACCACTGGTGGAAAAACAGATATGAAGACAAAAGGACAGAGCACAATAGTCATTGCCATGTTGGCCCAGAAGTTATTTTTTTTTTCCTACTCAGCTCCCTAAAAAAGAACATGATCCTGAAAAGAGAGACCCTGGGGCCAGGAGGCATAGATAATAGGCTTTTGGGTAGGGGAAGCTTCAGAGTGGAAACTCCTGCTTTTCCCAATGAGACAACACAAGGGAAGACCCTGGGGAAGGCAAGGACAACTTGAAGCAATGGGCATCTGAGGCAGGAAGACTAGTACCTAACCCTTGGGAGGTAGAAGCTCCAAAGACAAATTCCAGCTCTGTCCCAATTTCACCAAATGTCTACACTCATAAAGGCACTTCGGATTTTCCTGAATGTCGCCACTGTATGAGATAGAACTGATGCAGACCAGGAAAAAAGAGAATATGCATACATTTGAATCACATCTATAGTAATATAACTTTGAAGTCAGAATCTAGAAAATAGGAGCAGCCTCTGTCTTATGCATTGCAATCAAGGAGATTTTCTATTCTTGTCTTTGTCCTTCTGAATTGAATGTAACGGGGGTGGGATGGTGCGGGGTGAAATCTTGAAAACTAAGAAAATCCTTCTTTTGCTTCTGGCAGCATCTGGCTGAATAATATGGCCCATCCCCTAGCTGGAGAGGGCTGTTTTCTAAGAGGAACAAAAGAGGACAAGGGAGACTCCCACTGCTACCCAGGCTTTTCCCACTTCCTTCTCCTCCCTTTAGGTTCCTGAAATGTGCTATTGTAGCACTACTTTCAAATAATGGTAGCTCTGGAGCAGCCAGTGTAAAGATGGTTCTAAACCCCATTGCCTCAAGGTTACACTCTGAAGTGTGTCATTCATTCAACAAACATTAAGTGCAATGACCTGTTTGAGATGGTAAGGATGGCATAAGATAATTCAGACATAGCCCCATCTTCAAAGAGTCTATAATCTCATACAGAAATATGAAATATATATTGAATAAATATCATACAAATTAATTAGAGTATGATTATGGATGGGCACAAACATGTCCAACTCAACACATCTAAAACAGAACTCATCATATCCTTTTTCCTCAATCCTAGCCCTCTTTTGAATTTCCCTATTATTTTTGAGAGTACCACCATCATTCCAGCCACCCTTGGTGGCAATCTCAGCATCATACTCAACTCCTCTTTCTCTCACTACCCAACATATGGAAGCAGTAGACAAATCTTGCAATTTCCTTCTCCTCAATACTTCTTGTATGCATCACCATCTCCCCATTCTCACAGTCACTGCTGTACTTCAAGCCTTCATCACCTCTCACTTCGATTGTTCCAATGACTTCCAAGTGGTCTCCCAGACTCAAGGCTTTCCCTACTCTATTTTGCTCCATTCTCCACCCAGCCGACAAAATGATTTTCTTAAAGTGCAAATCTCACCATGTCACACTTCCCTCCACCCCCACCTCCACCTAATAAGCTTCAATGTCTTTCTTTCACCTCTTGGATCAAAAATCATTCAACAGGCACTCAACTCAGTACCAGGCACAATGCTAAGAACTGGGGATCCAAATATAAAGAATGAAATAATCCCTATGCTTAAGGAATATACATTCTATCAATTCCTGTTTGACATTCAAAGCCCTTAATAGCCTTGGCCCCCTCCTACCTTTCAGGCCTTCTTTCTCATGATTCCCCTCCACACACCGCACAATCCAGACATACTGGGCCACTTGCTGTTCCTCACACACAACACTTAATTTCTAATCTCCATTTTTATAATCTCTCATCTGTTCCTCACATATAACACATAATTTCTAATTTTTGCCTGTCCTGCATATCTTTTTAAAATTCAATTTAAATTTAAAATTTTTATTTATCTTACTTTTAATTTATGGAATAAAACATCTCCATAACATAGTATAATTATTTTTTAAAAAAGATGATTGCACATGAAGCTGCAAATCTGTTATGTACAACTTGCTATTCCTTCTAAATATATAATAAAGTTACCATGTCAATTTCTTTCATTTCTTCCCCCTGCCCCTGCCTTAGAGATGGCTACCCTTAAACACAAATATATATAAGAATTCTGCATGTATTTCTATTTATCAGTTCTTTCTCTGGATGTAGATAGCATCTTTCTTCATATATCCTTATATCCTAAATATTCTCCCTCCTCACCTTTGCCTCTTAAAATCTTTGATTCCTTTCAAGATTGGCTCAAGCCTCACCTGCAACAGACCTTTCCTGTTCCTGCCATTGGGGAATGCCTTCTCCCCTAAGGCTACTTTGTCTTTACTTTTGATGCATCTTGTATATCTATTTACAGACATATTGGCCATTAGACATAAGCTCCTTGAAGGAAAGGACTGTTTTCATTTTGTCTTTTTATCATCAAGAACAGTGCCTGGCACTGGTAAACTCTTGTAAGTGCTTGTCAATTGAGAATATAAAGTGTTAGATTAGAGAGAAATCTCCTAATCTTAGACATCTTTAGGATAGTCTCCATGTACCTAAAGAGTTTGCTCATTTGTTCATGTACCAGGCCCTGACCTTGACTTTTCCTCTGATAATAACAACTCTCTGATAAAGCATTTGACAGGACAGTCTACAGTTCTGGCTCTGGAAGTCACAGACTTTACAGCACTCTCAAGAAATGTTGTCAGTATTGGAGTTATGCCACATCACATCATTGTCTTTTCTGTCACTTCTAGACACAAACTGGTTGCCATTTTCTCTTGTATCTTGGAATAGTTGTAGACACCTCAGGCTACGAGTTCTCCTTTTGGGAATTTCCTCTTTCTTCAAGACCATTTTTGGTGCCCATTTTAACCTGATTCCATGACCATATAATTATTGTGGATTGTGGCTGGGGATGGGAACCACCACATGCTGCAATTTGCCCTGGGTCCTGACCTCTATTGTATCAAGTGGGAAACTGTCCAACTTTTTCCATTTTACTCAAGAGAAAACTCTGGCTCGTAGTGGTAATTGGCCTAAATTTGAACAGTAGCTTATCCGAAGATCTGAGACTAGAATTGACCAGATATGGTTCTGGGGATGGATGGTCTTTTGGAAGAAAAAAGATTATGTGTTCTTGGAACATACAGGGCCCTCCAGGGCTGATTGAAATGTTGCAGAGAAGAGTGCTTGGGATCAGTGGGAGATGGGGGCATTCCTGAGACCTAAAAAGGGGACATTTTCATAACCTTTCCTTTGCACTGTTTGCTTTCCCCCTCATAAATGCAGTAGCCTAGGATGTTCTGAATTGGTTCTGGTGTTTCAATTTCCCTACAACCTTAAGGAAAGTAAATCACTTCCAGGCCTTGGTATACTCTGTAAGATTTAAAGATCTAGGCTTAGTCTAGGCTTTCTAGTGCAAGTTTATACTATAAACATATAGATATAAGGCATAAATTGAGATAAATTAAAGCCACACAGGAGTGAAAAAACACCTTACAGCAGCCTAAGAGCTGAATTTTGTTTCCTGAAGACCTAGAACCAGAAATGGACCAGGGATAATTGGGACCATCTGGCCCACAACACAGCTTCTTTGCTGAGACAAAGAAGTGCTATAAAACTAAATTCATTCAATGTCAAAATCCATTTCAAATCCACCCAAGTTTGCTTTCCTGCACTTAAAAAACTGATGGTAGAGTTTAGCCAAATTCAGACAAACATTTAAAACTATTCCAACTCTGACTAGCTAAGACTGAAACAACTCCTTCCATAAGTTTCTTTGTGTGTCACATTTGGGGATTAGAATAGACTGTCAGGGAAACACAGCTGAAGTTTGACTGATTCTACCTCCTCAACTGATGAATAATTTATTTATCTGGGTATGGGGTAGCTAGCTAGCACAATAGTTACAGTGCCAGGACTGGAAGCAGGAAGATTTGATTTCAAATGTGGCTTTAGACACGAAGTGACCCTGGGCAAGTCACTAACCTTGTTTGCCTCAGTTTCCTCATCTGTAAAACGAGTTAAGAGAAGGAAATGGCAAACTGCCAAGAAATATTCCATCCTCCCAGATGACTGAAATGACTAAATAACAACTGGGCATACTACATCCCCCCTGGGGAATGAAGACTCCTTGAGGCCAAGGACCATTTTTCACTTTGGCTTCGTATATCACCTAACTCCTGGAATTTAGAGTTCTTTGAATATTGTGTGTACTTAATAAATGTTTGTTGGATTGGATTGGGAGCTACCAGATGACCTGTGGGGTTGAGCCCCATCCTTCCTGCTGGTATCCAGGGCCTTCATTCCATTCTCAAGTCTCCCCTTCCTTCAAACAAATGGACAATTCTAGTCTCTTTTCCTAAGTACAAAAATTACTAGTCATGTTCCTGAAAATATTCCCTGCCCTCGAGGAACTTACTTTGTAGTGGGGGAGGAAGTTGGGGCAGGCCAGGTACCCAATATCACATGAGAACTTACTGAAGTAATTGGGGTTGTATAGTATAGTCTTTAGAGAAGACTCAGAAATGGAACATGCTATCCATCTTCAATTGCTTGAAGGCGTGCCCTGTAGAAGAAGGGTTGAATTCATTCTGTTGGGTTTCAAAGGGCAGAACCAGGAATGATGGGGCTCTTGTAAAGAAGTGACCTTAGGCTTGAAGTCAGGCAAGGTTTCTGAACAAGGAGGACCATCCCAAACCTCTCTGGAAATGAATGATCCAAAAGGGAGATAATAATATTAACCTACCTCACAGGGTTGTTATGAGACACACATGAAATGATGTATTCAAAGTGCTTTGCAAACTTTAAAAGGCGATATAAATTGTAGCCATTATTATTATTATGCAATAAATACAATGACCTTCAAAATACTGATCATAGCTATATGTGGATGGGGAAAGGGATTGTCACATGATCAAGGGCATTGGATTCATCAGATGTTCATGTTGACAGAAAGACAGAGTAACCTAGCAGCAGGGGAGCCCTGACTCAGGTCATTTGTCTTAACGCATTGTTTCCACCCCTATTGAACCGGAGGTTTCTCAAAGAGAATATTTACAGGATGATATAATTTGGGGACTTTTTTGCCTGCAATGTTGGGAAGCCTTCCCTTCTCCTCTGTTGCTGTTGGTCATTGTTGTTTTGAGGACTTTACCTATTTAGTTCAGGGTCCCAGAAGAAGAGTCTTTTCTTGGAGCTTTCTGAGGCAGCAAGGAAATGGACCCAGACCCTGTTAATTGGAACCTTTCATGAGTAACTAAGAGGAAATTGATTGTGGTTTATCAGTTTAGTAAGGGAAATCCACATTAACGAGAATGGACCCAGAATACTCTACTTTGGCCCTTGGCTGTAAGTACATTCACATGCAAGTCAAGACATCACCCAGGTTGTAACATTGGTCCCCTATGAGAACAAAGGGTAAACAACAACATTCCCCCAGGCATCCCCTATCCTTATCATTTGTATAGGGTAACCTGGGGAAGGAGAAAGTACCCTCAAAGAAAAGATCTAAATAGATACCTTCCAGTTTTAAAATTCTATGATTCTCAAACAGCTAATTTATTCTACTTGCCAAGTTATTAACCCAAACTACGAATATCTATTTGTTTCCCACATACCTTTTAATAAGTGGTTATTTTGGTTTATTCTGTTTTTGCCAAAGGTAGCTTTGGCTGCTTTTCCAGTTGTAGTTTTCTGAGTAGCCCTAAATAATAATAATAATAATAATAATAATGCTAATAATAATAATAAAAACTGACTTTCCCAAACAGCATGTAGTTTTTAAAAGAAAAAAAATGACCAACCCAAATAGGTTGATCTATACAAATCAAAGAATTTGCTTACTTGTCTATTATCTACTACTGAAGACTATCACCTGATAAACACATTCTTAATCAGCAAAACTGGCAAATATCTAGGAATAAAGGATGCAAGAGTCAGGCTGTAATGAATCTACCTTTCTGTAAGGATAAGCAGGTGCCAGCAGCAGGATGAGGAATGTACACATACCTGGCCCCTACCGTATCCTTGATAATCAGACTCATTAAATTTATAATACGTCTTATAAACTAGTAAAACATGCCTGGTAGAAGGCAAACTCCATGAGAACACTATCTGGGCCAACCACATTGCCCTTCTCGCTTTTCCTCACGTATAACAGTATCTCTCCCGTCTCTACCCCCTTTGTACTAGTTGCCCTCATGCAAGGAATGTCCTCTCACCTCCACACTGCCTCTTACAACCATAAATCTAGAACTGGAAGGCACCTCACAGGGCAATGACTCTGACTCCATTATTTGAGAAATGAGGAAACTGAGGCCCATTGAGGTGAAATGATTTGCTCAAGGCTATACAGGCACTAAGTGTCTTAGGTCTAATTAAAATCCAGGTCCTCTGACACCAGAGCCATTGCTTTTTTTTTTTCCATCTACGATGGGTGGCTAAGTGATGCAGTGCCTAGAGTCAGGAATAACAGAGTTCAAATCTTGCCTCAGACACTTACTGGCTGTGTGACCCTGAGCAAATCACCCTGCTTGCCTCAGTTTCCTCATCTCTAAAATGAGGGTAATAATAGCACCGACCTGCTAGGGTTTTTGTGAAAATCAGATGAGATCATAATTATAAAGTGCCTGGTACTTAATAAATGGTATATATTATATAGCTACATATATACATTTATGTATGAATAATTATCTATTGTTATTGCGGTATCATGTTGCTTCTTAAAATCCCTTGATTCATGCAGATCTCTGAGACATTTGTTTTTGTTTTGTTTTGTTTTGTTTTGCTTTTTGGAGGGGGGAAAGTAGGGCAAGTGGGGTTAAGTAACTTGCCCAAGGTCACACGGCTAGTTTTTTTTTTCTTTTGGGTGGTGTCTGAGGCCAGATTTGAACTCAGGTTCTCCTGACTCCTGGGCCAGTGCTCTATTCCCTGTGCCACCTAGCCTCCCCCGAGACATTTCTTATGTGAAACTTTTCCTAATTCTCTCCTAACTGCTAATATTCTCCCTGCCCCCAAATTGCCTCATATCTATTTTGTGTGCATATTTGTCTATGTGTAGGTTCTCTCAACAGAATGCAAGCTCCTTGAAGGTGGTAATAACTTTATTTTTGTCTTTGTATTACCAGTGCCTAGTTCCAAAGTGCCTCTCAGATACTTAATAAATGCTTTTTGAATATAAGCCTGAAGAGAGAGTGCTCTGTGATTCAAAAAGTGTTGTGCTTACACTCATTCCTATGATTGTACACTAACAACCTTGTGAAGTGGGTCATTCAAGTATTTTTTGGCAGGGCATGCACACGTGAGTACATTTATATTGGAAAATCTCTGTGTGGCAACTCCCTCCACTTATACAGATTGGCAGCTCATCAGCAATTTATCATCTTAGCGACTTCACTGCTGCATGGAGAAGGTGGTGTTATGTTATATTCAGACGTTATGAATCAGAGAAAGAACTGGAACCCATGCTGCCTCTGCATCCAAGCATTACTATCCCCATTTTAAAGATGGGAAAATTAAGGATTAGAGATTAAGATCACATAGCTCAAGGTCCAGTTTACCCAGCTGGTAAATGGCAGACTCAGTTTTTTATCATAGAGCATTGTAGATATTAAGTTGGAATGGTCCATAAGGCTCATCTAATCTAATACTCTCACTTGACAAATGAGGAATTGAGGAGGGGTAATTTGACCAAGGTCATTCAGGTACCAAGTAGAAGAGCTAGTATTTGAGTCCAGATCCTGGGACTCTAGATGTCCAATTCTTTTCACCAAACCACACTGCCTTGGCAAGATAAGTTGGCCCTTCAAAATAGGTAGAAGTGGGTAGGTTTCTATATATGTCATAACATACACATAGAGTGTTTATAAAATCTTGGTACAATTTGTACAATTTTAGTTATACATGTTAAAGCCAATTGCAAACAATGCCCTGAAGCATAATTTGTAACTCTGGAACTGAATGAATTGCAGATTTCTAGGCTTTAACACAAATACCATCTTTTGGGAGCCATTTTTCAAGCTTGTTTCCAAGTCACTGGAATCATTTTTCAGTTACTGCTGAGCAATTTCATAAATTACATGCATACTCTTGAACCTATGTTGCTTCAAGTAATATGGTTTTTTAAAGTAAACAGTATTAGTAGGATCCTCTAAAAGCAGTTCAATGGAACTATGCCAAGTGAAGAGTTTCACTGGAACTATATATAACTGAAAATAACCTATAAAAAGGGTTTAGAATTTTTGGACCTGACAATTATTTGGTATGGATGGTACTAGTCATTTTGAAATCCTTTTTAAAGTGGGCAAATTTGGCAATCATGTTGCTTCAATGAGATTGTTGATACACTTAAAAAAAAGCTGTACTAACTATATTATTGCATGTGTTCTATAAAGGAATGACTTTGGATTCCTGTTTTAGCTAGAAATAAGCATGGTGATACATAAACACACATGTGAGTGTGTACACACACATATATATGTATACATACACACATATATCCATATTGCTATTGATATGTGATGGATGGAAGGGGACCATATGATTTGTCAAAGTTTTTTTTTTAAGGTTAACCAAATGCCAATTCTGTACTCTTCACTATTCTGTCTTAAGCATTGCTCTCAAACTATAAATTGCAGAATGGTATTAGTTATGTATTGGCAGATACCATTTCTTCACTAGAGTTCTCTACACCTATGAAGTAAGAGGCCCAGGTTAAAATGAAATAAAATAAAATTACAAGCTACAATAACATTTATTGGGTTTAGTATTTTTCCTGTGTAACTTGAGGTTTTAGATATCAAAAAAAGAAAAAGCCTTCTGTTGACTGATTAATGACATAATGAGGTTTTTGGCAGCCTCTTTCTAAAGTTATCTTTGGCTTTCATAACATACACTCTCCACTTATGCAAGACCATCTGATGACAAGGTGGTTTTAGTTGTCCTCCATGCCTGGCATATGTGTCTTCCTTGACCCGCCCCCCCCCCTTCCAATCCTTGGTCTCCTTTAAAATTCAGCTCAAGTGCTTCATTCTACAAGAAACCTTTTCTTTCTTTTCAGCTGCTTGTGCCCTCCCCCATATAAATCACCTTGCATCAATTTTGTGTGTTTTTTTTTAATATTTCTTTATATATATGCATATTATCTCCTGGGATATAGTGAGGATCTGTTTTATCTTTGTATTGCTTCTCCAGCCCACAGTACAGTGTCTATCCCATAGGTGCTCCTTAATAAATGTTTATGATTACTTAATTAAACTCCTGGTCATAGGATCCAAGGAAAAGCTACCTTCTCTACAATCTTCTCAGCAGGTAATAAAGTTTTGAGGCAGAAGGCTCAAGAATGTTACTGCTCCTTGAGTCACAAGACCTATATTTAAGTCAGGGTTCTGAAATTATCTCTGGAATCCTGAGCAAATCATTTAACTGGTCTCAATTTTCTTATCTGTAAGACGGGGAAAATAACATTTACACTATTTTTCAGGACAGCATTGTTTTGAGGAGGAATGTAATGTGTATACTGTAAAGTCACTTGATTAAATATTTGTTGCATGAATGAATGACTTCAGAATTCCCATGCTAGTTCTATAGCTATATATAATGCTCTCCTAAAATATCAAATCCAAAGGAAAGAAGAAAAATCTTCTACTTCATAAAAATGTTAACAAACTAGGAGGCAATGTAGTGTCTGAAATTGCAAGACCTGGGTGGAATACCAGCTTTACTGCTTACTATCTGTGTGACTTCAGGAAAGTCATTTAAGCTCTCTGAACCCAGGACTCTTCATCTGTAAAATGAGCAGGTTTGACTGGATGGTCTCAAGGTTACATCAAGCTCTAATTCTGTGATTTATTGAGTGTGTACTACATCCAAGGAGGCAACCAACTCGAACTTTCATGCTCTTCTGCCTCCTCCTCCTAAAACAGTACAGCTTGGGGGTGGCTAGGTGGCTTAGTGAATAGAACACTGGCTCTGGAGTCAGGAGGACCTGAGTTCAAATCCAGCCTCAGACCCGGGACACAAGTTGTGTGACTTTGGGCAAGTCACTTAACCCCAATTGCCCTGCCTTCCCCCCTCTAAAAAAAAAAGCAACAAAAAAGAAAAAGAAAAAAGAGAAAAAAATAGTTCAGCTTGGCCAACAGGAGTCCACTACACTTTAAGTGGGATGATGTTAGTCACCTGGTTTATTTATGGAAAGAAAAAGAAAAACAGAAAATACTGAGTGACTTCAACCATACTAAATACTCCCCATCTTTCCTTGGTGACTGGTTACCGGAGCATTGCTTGTAAGCTCAAGCACCCTGGGCATCCTTCTAGGGTGACAGGATAACACACTTTATGCCAAGAAGTACAACAGCAGGGGGTATAATGCCAGCCTTTTTTGACTCAGTTCCACAAACTTATAGATTTCAGGCTTCTTGCTCTATATTTTTTTCCTTTTGCTTCTTTTGAAAGAAATCCCCTCCCCCCATTCCTCTCTGCATTAAAGAATATTTGTGCCCCCCTAGAAGGGAAATTCAGAAACTCTGTTGATTATTGATGGTTCTGTTCCCCAACCTTTAGTTCTTACATTGCCTGAATAAGTGCCTGAATTAGGATCAGTTCACAGGATTGATTTATCACTTCATGCTCACATAAAATATAGGTAAGAAAGCAGAGAAGCCAGTGTGGGGTAGATTTGAATGAGCAGATATACTATAAGTAGATATTTATCTATCTATCTATCTATCTATCTATCTATCTATCTATCTATCTATCTA
>NW_027185777.1:14699795-14703521 GCF_028583685.1 Petaurus breviceps papuanus | reverse complement strand
CTATCTATCTATCTATCTATCTATCTATCTATCTATCTATCTATCTACTATAAGTATATATATACATGCATATATATATATAGACTTATAGTCCTGGCTTTCAATTAATAGCTATATGATTTGGAATGACTCACATAGTCTGCATGATCCTCAGTTTCCCCATCTGTAAAATGAGGCTAATATTACTTGGACTATCTCCCTCCCCATCAGTTGTTTCAAAGGGCTTTGAAATCAGGAAGTTCTAAGTTAATGTTAGTGATTGTGATGACTCAGTAGTTAAGCTTAATATATATGGAGGATTCAACCTTCCTGATGAGCCATCAAAGGAAACCTGGACCCAATCTAAGTACCCAAGAAAGAATTTCTGAATTGATAACAGCTCACAAAATATTTCCATATGTAGAGAAACTATGTATGTTACATTAATTCAGGAATTCTTAACAAGGTGTCTGTCAACTTTTTATTTTATTTTATTTTTTAAAGCCATTGGGGTTAAGTAACTTGCTCAAGGTTACACAGCCAGTAATTTCTGGGTGTCATGCTAAGTATCTGAGCCCGGATTCGATCCCCAGGTCATCCCAACACTGGAGCCGGTGCTCTTACTTGCCGTGGCACCTGGCCGCCCCATGAACTTTTAACAAATGGTTTAATAAAAACATTTCATTATAATTTGTTTCCTTTGTAATTCTGTGTTTAATTTTGTGTGTTTAAAAACATTATTCTGAGAAAAGGTCCATATGCTTCATAAGACTTCCAAAAAGGTTCATGATACAAAAAGATTAAGAGCTCCTATATTATCAGATTAGATGAGAAATAGTATGTTTGTCTTCCTGACCTGCAAGTGAACAATAATGTTATTACACTTGTTCTAAAGATGCTTTTGTTTCTGTTAACTTCAAAGGATGGTCCTCACCTTTCCCAGCCTTTGCACTAGCAAATGTTTTCTCTTCCCATACCTACCCTCACTCTCCAGATCAGAAGTTCAAGTAGTAATTCTTGGACCTAGAGCAGAGGGTTTGAAAGAAAGGAATAGCTTTGACCACACCTATGTGTAAGTGACAAACTAGAAACAGAGGTCATGGGAGTTGAGGAGGCTGAGGGAGTGTGATATGGATGATAAGCTATCAAAGAAGACTTAGGAGTGGTCAGACAGGTAAAAGAACCAATAGAGAATTGTGACATGAAAACCCAGAGAAAAAGCATCCAGCAGGGAAGGGCACTAGACAGTGTCAAATGCTGCAGAGAGATCAAGAATGACAACTGAGAAAAGATCAGACTTGTCAACTAAGAGATCATTGGTAACTTCATAGGGAGCAGTTTCAGTTGAGTGATGAAGTTGGAAGCCAGAATGCAAAGGGCTGCAGAGTGAGTTCGACTAGAGGAAATAGAAGCATGGAGAGTATCAGCTTTTTTCTAGTATTTTGATGGTGAAAGGAAGGAGAGAGCAGATACCTCCTGAGAAGATGGTAAAGTCTGGTGAAAGTTTTTAAAGTACTACATGGAAGGCTCAATACAGTAAGAATTCTTCTGGTGGTGGTCAATAGTGGTTGGTAAGACATAGTGAGTTTTGGTCAGTAAAGTTCATTTTAGGTTATTTAGAACAATTAAACAAACATTTATGAAATGTCAACTATTCGAAAGGGATGGTGATAGGAACTGGAAATAACAAAGACCCTACCGAGCTTAAATTTCATTTTAGTGGATACAAGGACCATCCACAACTATAACATATACTACCAAGTTAAGAGAGGCAGTACGGCCTAGTGGACCGACCAGTACACTAACAACTGGGGAGATTAAAGCTGTCTTTGAGAAGGTTGTGCCTGAAGCTGTGTTTTGAAGGAAGGTAGGAATTCTACCAGGCAAGAGAGAGGAAGGAGTATAATTGAAACATGGGGCATCATTTGCGCAAAGGCAAAAGAAGTGGGAGATGGAACACTGTACTTGGTGTAGGGGAACATGTAAGGGTCCAGATGGAGTAGGACGTGGGAGTAGGCAAAAGCGAGTAAAATGAAATAGACCGGAAAGGTCAGCGGGAGCCAGTCACTCTTTGGCTCAGCCAGACGTCAGTAAAACCCCCCACTGCTCCCGTACTTGCACGATCCTGGTCTCGGCCACTGACATCTTGTGAAGGAGGCAGTCAGGCTTATCTAAAAGGGCAGTGAACTTGGGGTCAGAAAGGAGCTGGGCCCGACTCCTGCCTGCGAGTTTTCTTGCGTGTAAAGCGGGGAAGGATGCTCATACCTGTGCCCTGGTCCTCAGAGATGGTGTCAGATAATTATGTAAAGCCCTATAATAAAAGTGCCAGCTGCGATGATCGCGCCCCGTTTCTTCTCCTCTCTCCGGCAGGCAGGTCCCTCTCCCGTGGCTTGTCTTCCCTGGACTTACCCGTGGGGTGGGGGTTTCCTTCTCGTTCCGTCCCCCCTCCCCCCCAAGCCTCACACCCCCGCCCGGGGCCGCGTTCGCGCTCGCGCCCGCTCCTCTCCCCGCCCCGTCCCGGGGGCGCGCCCCCAGCCAAGAGCGCCTCGGCTCGCGCCCCCCCCTCACTCCCCTCGGCCCCCCCCCACCCCCCCACCCCGTGGCGGCCCCGCTTCCCGCCCGCCTCGTGCGTCATGACGCCAGCGCCCAACGCGGAAGCCGCTCTCGGCGCGCCTGGTCCAGCCGCGGGCTGAGCGAGGAGCGAGCGGGCGGGCGGGTGGACGCGGACGCGGCGGCGGCTCCTCCTCGGTGGCTGCGGGGCCCCCAGTGCGCGCGGGCGCCCGGCGCGGGAGCCGGAGCGGGAGCGGGCGGAGGCGGCGGCCGCGGAGAGCGGCGGCGGCGGCGGCGGGGCGCGGGGCCGGCATGCGGCCGCGGCTCCCGGCCGGCGGCGTGTGAGCGAGGGCGGCTCCCCGGCCTCGGTGGCGCGGCGCGGCGCTGGAGGGGACCGAGGCGGCGGCGGCCATGGCGACCCCCGGCAACCTGGTGTCCTCGGTCATGGCGAGCAAGACCAAGACCAAGAAGAAGCACTTCGTCGCGCAGAAAGTGAAGCTGTTCAGAGCCAGCGACCCGCTGCTCAGCGTCCTCATGTGGGGGGTGAACCACTCGGTAAGGGCTCCGGCCGCGGGGGCGGCTGCTGCTCCTCCTCCCCCGTCGTCCCCCGCCCCCCGCTGCAGGGGGACACCCTCCTCTCCCCTCCCCTCCCCCAGCCTGGCCCGCGCATCCCGGCCCCTGACGCGGCTGCAGATAACGGGGCCGGGAGGGCTGCGCCCGCCGCGCCGGACACGCACACTCCCTGTAGCCGGGGGGTGGGGGGGGCGCCGGGGCTCCGTGGAAATGGGGCTGGGGGCTGCTTGGCGCGGGGGAAGTTAGCGGGCGGCGCTACACCCCCTCTCCCCCCTTGTGTGTGTGCGCCCGCACCCCGAGCTGCGGGGGTGGGAGCTTGCGCCCACCCTGCGGGCACCGGTCCCCAGACAGATGGAGAGCCGGCCAGCCTGGGCGCAGTGGAAGCTGCTCCGGGGGAAGATAGAGAGATACCTGTCATTGCACTGGGTGCGTTCTGTGACTTCCTTGCAAGAAGGAAATACCGAAGTCTAGAAAGACGGGGCTCATTTCTTCAGTTTGAGCAGTACTGTTTAACATAATGCGGTTTGGAGGGGGGGGGGCGATGCGGGGAGGAGAGGCAAAGAAAAAGACAGCATAGTTACGGCAACTTAGTTTTGAGACCCTTCCCCTCCTCCACCGCCTCCC
>NW_027185777.1:14689910-14699785 GCF_028583685.1 Petaurus breviceps papuanus | reverse complement strand
AATAACTGGACCTAAGTCACGAGTTACAGAAGATCAGCATAGAGGGGTAAGGATCTTGAGGCAATGTTTCCGGGCATACCAGCATCCTGCTTGTTAAATATTTGTTAAATTGTTTTAATGTCTCACTTAAAGTGGTAACCAAGAGAGTTGGAGATGCACTGCTGTGGGCTATGCGGACTGCGGTTTGAGGGTCTGAAATAAGCCTCATACTGATCTGAGAGTGTGAAACTCCTGCAGTTTTAATCTACTTAGAGTGGATCAGGAAACATGATAGTAGCTGTTGACAGAGCCAGGCAAGTTTAAATGTCTGAATTTTGTTCCTGAGCTAACTACAGTTAAATAATCATCTGTGGTGGAAAGTGAAAGAAAGCTCTCCAGAGTTTGAATTTGGGTTGATTTTAAGTGCATTCCCTTGAGTCTAATTGAAGGAAAAAGTAAACAGCTTCTTTAGATTGAACGTCTTTTTAAATGACCCCAAATTACTGAGTTTCTAACTTGCCTTTTTAAGTGGAGGTTAGGGAAAGGTGATTTTGTGTGTACAGGCATAGGTCCTGAAGCATATATGGATTAATTTCGTGGAATTTAGTTTTAAAGAGGCCAAGTAAAATGGTGACTTCTTTTTAGAAGCTGAGGATTTGAGATGTGACTAATTCCATTTTAGCCTGACAACTTCTTTTGGTGTTACAGGTATAAGACTTCATAACTTAGAACAGAAAATACTCTATTACGCAAAAACTCCAGTTTCTTCACAAAAAAGTTCCTCTGGAATGAATATAATTTTCAGGGTGATGTTTTTGGTGCCATAGGAGTATCTTGGTGACTGTGTGGGACTGTGAAGTTTCAACTCAGAGTTTCTAGATTCTACACATAGACTATATTGTGGTTTTGGTTGTTTGTTGATAGATTTCTCCCTCAGAGGTTCTGTTTTTATGGTTGAGATTGTCAGTGTGAATTGGCTTGTTTAACATAGTAAAATGGTAGTAATTTTACTTTGTACTTTGAAGCAATGTTCTTTCATCTCTGCGTGGCCTTCAATTGTAAGGCAAGTGTTCTAGGGAAACATTGTAGCGATGTTTACATCAAATGTATTGTAACTGTTTATATTGTGACTTTATATTCATATGACTGCTACATTTATTTTGTAGTAAGAGAAATTAGCTTGAAGAACTTTGGCAAGCTTTGGGTTGGTTTTCTGGGAAGACAATTTAAGGCATTTGATTTTGGGGATCAAATATAGTATGACATAATTGATGTATAGAAAAATTACTGTTAAAACGAGTCCCATATTTGTATCTACTACATAAAAAATAAAAATTGCTATGCATGCTAACATTTCTTCATATGTAATATATTTATTTTGAAAACTTGGCATTGACATAGGAAGAGTTCTTGTGTTTATTTGGTCTTAGTTTTTTTTTTTTTAAGTGTCAACCTATTTTCTTTAATTGTATTAAAAAAATGAAAATAAATTTGAAATAGAACCACTCTAATGCCAATTTTATATCCGTGGACAAGACCTGTATGATATTTTGTATTAAAAGTAATTAGTTTTTATAAGCTAGTATGCATAAAATTATATAACATGAGAACTAAGTGACAAAATGTCAACAGAATGAATAAAAGAGTAAGAATAACACTGTCAGTTCATGGGTATAATGACTGGAAAAGATAGAGCAGGGAAAGATAAATGAGTCTATGAGTAGAGTCCCTTCTCTACTTTTCTAACATAATTGATATTGAAAGAAAATATATTCACTTTAATTGTTTTGTTTTAATCTGACTCTGTGTTTAAGCGTCCCTGCTCCATGTTAATTTGGACTGCTAAAGAAAAATGTACATTTGTTTTTCTGCTCTCCTCAGGCATCAAGTTATAGTAAAAAGTTCATTATACCTGAGCCCTTATGCAATCTTTGCTAATTAGTTTTGCAGTCTTGCAAATGCCTGGGAAAGTCATTGTGCCTAAATACCCTTATTTACAACTAAGAGGATTGGACTAGAATATTGATCTAGTCCCTTTCCAGTTTTAAAATTCTATGTATAACTTGATAGCCCTAGGTATATAGTATTATACTAGAAACCATAGAATACAGATCCCAATCTGTCCTGCTGTTTTGAAATGCTGCCTGGTTACTTGATATAATCTTGCAAAAGTATCTTTAGGAGAATTTGTAAGTCATTAAAAAAAGTTGAAGGAATGGAAGGAAAAATTTGGTAGACTGAGGCAGATGCAACTTCAGAGCAGGACAGTAATAGTGTCTGTTGACTTATAAACGATTTGAAATGTAAATTGAAATGTAAAAATTGGAATACAAATTTATTTAAACTTCATTTAGTAGCAGGGATAAATGTGGCATTATATTCACTTCATGTCTAACTGCTTTCTAATTTAAAGTATCCGGCAGAGAAAAGATCAGTGCCAACTTTCAAGTATTTTAAGCAGAGAATATAATTAAAAATTTAAGGAAAAGATAACTTGAGGTATTTAAATTTAATTTGAAATTAAAGTAAAAATGATCTGGGAATTGAACTTTTGAAAATATATTTTAATAGTATGTGAAACATGTGAGTGCAGCAATATGAATGAAATCTAGGAGCTGTCTTAAAAACAGATTTTAAAATATTTGTATGCAAGGTAATCTGAGGTACTTAGTAATTGGAATTTTAATGAGATTCTTACTGATTAAAGAAAGAGAAGAAATCCATTAGCATGGTAGATATTTTAAAATGTTGACATACAACTTAGAAGAAATGTAAACAAGGACAATATTTAGAAATGGTTAAATGGGAATTTCTATTTACTTATGTTTATTTAATTTGTATTGATTAACTTTTCTGTTAGGTCCATTATGTTGCATTGGGCACTGTAAGTAATGAGCACAGTGTGAAGATTTTAGAGCATTATAGGAAAAAAAACCTAGTCGTTATGTGAGATATGGAAGGAAATACACTGAAAAAAATGACTTATAATTAAACATTTGGACTGACTTAATAAAATCTTAACTGGGATCTGACTAACCAGAATCCTCAAATAGAACATTTCTGGGTTTTTTTTGTTTTTGTTTTGCTTTTTGGAGGGCAATTGGGGTTAAGTGACTTGCCCAAAGTCACAGTGCTAATAAGTATGTCAAGTGTCTGAGGCCAGATTTGAACTCAGGTCCTCCTGACTCCAGGGCCGGTGCTCTATTCACTGCACCACCTAGTTGCCCCCAAATAGAACATTTCTGTACTCCATTTCCCCCTCCCCCTTTGGAAAAAAAGTGGCACAATACAAGAGAAGATCTTATAATGGATTTAGTTTTAAAAAAAAAGTAAATAGGAGGATGTCCTGGTGTCATGACACATTCTTTTCTATATTAACAATAGAGAAAGATGAAAATTGGTAATCTGAAATATTTTCATATAATAATAATAATAACTGATTTGGAAAACACTTTATAAACATTATCTCATTTTATCCTCACAACATCCCTGGGAGGTAGGTGCTATTATTATCCTCATTTTGAGGGGAGAATAGATGAAGAAACTGAGGCAAACAGTTTACTTGCCCAAAATCATGTAAGTAAGTGTCTGAGGCTGGATTTGATGTCAGGTCTTCCTTTCTCCTAGAGGACTACGTCATCAAAAGAAGATCTCATACAGGGTGCTCATATACTTAGATCAAGAAAAATCTACTTAGCATTTTCAATGAGTGTCAGGCCTTCAGTTATTTCTGAAATTCAACAAATTAGAATATCCTAAAGCAGATCTTTCATATGACTGAAGTTTTATGGCGTGTTATTACTTCCCTAACCACTCAGAATGCAAAGAAAAAAGGAGAATGATCGCTGGCAAGATTTTGCTTGGTTACTTCTCAAGGCAATGTGGTTGGTATAGTGGAAAGAATACAGGATTTGACATAAGAAGGCCTGGGTTGACATTCTGGCTCAGCTGCTTGGTTACCTGTGTGACCGGCCTGGAGCACATAAGGCCCTTCATCTCTCTGAGCCTCTGATTCTGTAACCTTTAACACGAGGAGGCTGAACTACTCGACTTACAAGGTCTTTTTCAGCTCATGATGCTATGAAGTGATCATTATTAAAGATCATCAGATGTCATGTAGATTTGAGAATCCTTAGTGAATTTGGGAAGGCTGACATTTGAGTCCAAATTCTGATGTAGGACGCAGGATAAAACATTAATAATAATTTCTTACAATGTTTATTAATGTGGTTGTGAATAATTTGACCTAGGGCATTTAGTATACTTATAGAAATGGATATTTGAGGTTGAGATGAGATAACAGTTTAACGAATTGCACTTGGAGTAAGATTACTTGATAGGTGTCCTTTCTCTGCCAATTAGCTTTGTGATCTTGGGCAAGTCCTAACCTCTCTGAGCCTCCACCCCTTTACCCCTTTTGGTCATGGATCTAAAATGGAAAGGATCTTAGAAATACCTAGTTTCATCCTCTCATTCTGCAGTTGAGGAGACTGAGAAATTAAGAAATAGAAATTAAGTGACTTGCCCAAGGTCTAAGTATCAGAGGCAGGTTTTGAATTCAGATCCTCTCAGCCATTTGCCTCCCTCTGAGGATAACAATACTTGTATAATTAAGAATTAGAAATTAAGTGACTTGACTAAGGTCTAAGTATCAGAGGCAGGTTTTGAATTCAGATCCTCTCAGCCATCTGCCTCCCTCTGAGGATATGGTGCTACATAAATACTAATTTGATATAATTTAAATTAATATTATTGGGAAATAAAAGCAGTTGATCAAAATTAGATGAGGGAAAGTGGAACTTGTGCTGGTGTAATAGAAAGAGCCCTGGAAGACTCAACATGATAGGACCTACCATTCAGATCCCTCCTCTGATACTTCCTGTCTAGTGGGTAAGTAAGTTACCCCAACCTCCCTGGGCCTCAGTTTCAACATCATGAAGAGACTATATTAGATAGTTTTTAGAGGTCCCTTCCAGTTCTACATCTGTGGTTTTATAATCCTATGAAGTTTGGCATTCATTCAACAAGTTCTTATTGAAGGCTTATTACTGATACCAGTTGCTGTGTCCAAGTTGCACAGAATTGATTATGGGGAGAATGGTAAGGAGGCCAGGGCACTAGTATACTACTAATAATTTAGAGACAAAGTGTGAAGACCCTGAATTAGCATAATAGGAATGGGGGAAGGGAAACAGATACAAAAGAAATTCATAAGGAATAATTGACAGATCTGGGTAATTGGAAGAGGGGAAGAGAAGACTTGAGAAGGCAAGTAATTTTCATTTTGAATACTGGTGACTAGGAAATGTTGGTGTTATTAATAGAAAAAGAGAAGTCAGGAGAAGCTGGCTTTAAGAGGAATGTGGTATTAAATGTTGAGTTTGAGCTCATGGAGCATTGTGTTGAGTGACTACTAAAGACCTAGAATTGAGGGAATGAAGCACTGGAGAGAGATCAGAGCTGGAGACAACACTTTAGAAATTTTCTGCGTTGGTAGTCCTATTTGAAGCTAGGGGAGAAAGAAGGCTGGAGATGCTGTGAACACTACTAAGCATGCTTTGCCATCCCTTATAAATACTGCACTGCAGTATTTGGAGTCATCAGACCTGGGTTTGAATCTTCTAGCTCTGTTACTATTTTATCTGTGTGAATACAAGGAAAATCACCTTACCTCTCTGGCCTCTGTTTGCTAGAAGAGCAAGAACTAGAGTGGGAAAGGGAAGATTGGCAAAAAACTAAACACATTTTGCAGAAATTGAGGTATTACTGGTTTGAATAGCTGGGAGAGGAAAAAAGAATGGAAAGGTGGCATGGGGCATTTTTTGCTATGACCTTCTAGTACTGCCCGTATAGAACTGAAAGCCTGTGTACTTTTCCCCACTGGCTTAGTCAAATCAACTGAAATTGCAATTAATTTTATTTTTGCTTGTCTTTGTAGCCTGTTCCTTTTACTGTGAAGTCAAGTTGATTTTTTTGCATTTGAAGCTAAATGCTAGATTTGAAGTTCATTGTTTCCCCCCCCCCCAAAGTGAAAGGTCAGTTTTTGAAACAGGAAAGTCCTGCTGTTTTAACAGTTTGCTCAGTTTATAGTTACATGGTTCATAGCTTCCTGTCTTTTTGACACATAGTAAGCACTTAAATGCTTTATCTATCTTTTCTAAGACCTATTATCCTTTTAGAGGTGATTGGTGTGTGTATTATGAATTATTACCCACCTCTCTCCCCCATTCTAGGAATCTAGAAGATAAAAGAAGTATCTGTTTATATTTAGAATATTAGGAACCTCTTAAAAGAATTCAAAGACTGAGCTTTAAGATACCCTTATATTTAGGGGGCAGGAGGAAGAAGAGAACCCAACTAAAAAAGATAAAAGAGGAAGTAGTCAGAAATGTGGTAGAAGAATCAGGATGGGTGTAGCATCGTGGACTTAATGGAGTTTTAAGAAAGAGTAAGATAGATAACTGTCTGTGCTCCAAAGAGTTGGTATGGATGAGGACTGCTGGGGAAGGCCAGATTTTGTGAAGAGGTCATTGGTGACCTCTGAGAGCAGTCTCTGGTGGTTGGGGTGGAAGGAGTTAAGGAATCCTTGAGTGATGAGGAAGTGAGTAAGTATGATAAGTGGAGGAAATGAATGCCTAGGTGAGAGGAAGAGACAGAAAAGCAGTAAGTTATAGGGTAGCAGGATTAAAGGAAGAGTTTTTGGTTGGTTTTATGTTGGGAGATCTTACAGAGTGGCTACAGTCCTTTCTAATGCATCAACATGAATATGCAAGCTCTGCTCCTGGACTAAGGCAGTATCCTTCCAGTGGCTTCTTTGCCTCCATTCTCTGTGTCCCTGCACAACCAACTCCATAACTTATGGAAAAAAGGAAAATGAAGTTAGAAAATATTGTTAAATGTTTTCAGCTTGAATCAAGTTAAGTCAGTGATGGCAACTACAATTGTGAACTATTTTACCTGTACCCCCAAACTCCCCTGTATCTTAATAAAGTTACATTGTGCATTTGACCACATATCCATGTCAGATTATTGTAGACAAAATGGTTGTCATAAAAAGTAGGAGGGAAGGCTGAGAACCCAGCATAATCTTTGGAGAAATCTCTGTCCTAATAACTCTAACCCCTGCCTTTTTAACCCTTAGATGGTAGCAATACCAGATCTTCTAGGCTCAGGATAGTTCTGTGTTGTTAGTAGTACCAAACTAAAACTGAAGTTCTTTCTCCCTGAAATCTGAATAGTAACAACTATATTTATTCTAATATTTTTCTTCCCTTGCATTTAAGAACTGTGCTTAAGCAGAATATAGTTAATTAAATAGGGGAAAAATATTGTTTGATCTACTGTTTTTTTTCTTTCAACTTAAATTTATATTTAGCATATTCAACATGCCAAAAAAACAGAATTACTGAAACTGTTACTTTTTACATTTTTTTGCTTTTTGGAGTGAAGTTGGGGTTGTGACTTGCCCAAGGTCACATGGATATTTTTTGTGTTAAGTGTCTGAGGCTGGATCCCAACCCAGGTCCTCCTGACTCCAGGGCAGGTGCTCTATTCACTGCTCCACCTAGCAGCCCCCTAAACTGTTACTTTTTACAGAGTTTAAATTAGTAAGGCCACTGCTACAGCTGGTATTCTTACTGTAGCATGAATTGATTAATTATCCAGGATTTTTCTTGCCTCTTTCCTCCCTCATTTTGTTCTTTTGTCTTTTTCACTCATCTTTAGCACCTTCACAAGTATATTGATTCGACTAATTCATTAGTACCACACCATAACCAACTGCAACATTTCTGTTCCAGGGAACTCATAATATGATGTCTATCTATACATTTTCATTTGTCTCTGTCTTATGAATAGGAAATGGAAGGGAAAGCAGGTTAGATAAATTAACAATAGTTTCAGTATTAGTAACAGACTATGTCTATGAAAATGGAAAGAAACTGATAAAAAGGCCTTAAGTCTGCTAATTGACAGGTCTTGGTGATTGGAGGAGGAAAGGGGAAGACTGAGGAGTCAGAAGTCACTGAGTTTCCGAACTTTAGAGACCAGGAAATGGTTAGATCATTAACAGAAATAAGGAGGTCAGGAGGAGAATCTGGTTTTAGTGGGAAGATTATTTTAGGTTGGGATATTTGATTTTGAAGAGACTGATACATTCAATTGGAAATGATTATTGAGACCTGGAATTGAGCGGCCAGAGTGTAGGAGAGTATGGGAGATGAGAGATGGAGATAAAGACTTGGATATTTGCTTCATGGTGGTAGTGGGGAAGGGTAGAGGTGTTGAACAATTTCTTTCATGTTATGTGCCATCTATTTTGAATATTCTTCACTAGAGTATTTGGAATCATAAGATCTACATTTGAATGTCAGCTCTGCCATTGCCTGTTTGAACATGGTCAAGTAACCTCTCCAGGCTTCAAATTATCTTATTCATTGTATGAGGGGGTTAAATTAGATGAGCTTCCAACTCTAAAACTCAGTGATCCCAATTCTGAAACAAAGGTCTTGTACCCAGTTTTCTGGTGAAAGCATATTGGACAATGCATGCCCCTTTAGATGATAATTAATGTGGAAGTTTGTTAAGAGAGGGACTGTTTACACCTTGAAACATTTACTTTGGTTGGCCCAGTTTAGTTCATTGCACCTTGTAGTAGCAGCTTGGATAGCCTTCTATGATATAGTCTGCATACCTATCCAGCAAATAGAGTTGTGCTGCAGCAAAAATTGCTTCAAATGTGAATATTTCTGTAGAACTGATCCTAGTATCAAATCTGTAATGACAATGGAAGGAACACTGTTACCCCTCTAGGTAGAGCTTTATTTTGGTGTGGTATTCAGTGCTACATCGTAAGGCTTTTTCTTGTACATGTAAAAAGAATAACCACCTTAAAAAAAAGTACCTCTGCTGGTTATTTTGAGTTTTTCTTTAAAATTTGGTAGAGCTAGATACATTTTTTGAAATCCAGTTGTTCCTATCATTACTTTTAATACTTTTAATTTAAGTGAAAATATTTGTGTCTGCTCTTTATAAGGCATTGTGCTAGAAACTGAAGGGGATACAGAGGTAGATAGGACACAGGCACTGCAGTCAAGGACTTTATAATCTAGCAAGTAAGATAAGACAAGTACTCAGATGAGTAGAGTGCAAAGCATAATGTAGGTATGAAAGACACATATGGAATTCTTTGTGCGTTTGTAATGTAATGCCAAAAGAAGGCAACTTCCCAGGTTCAAAATACCAGCATAGGTGCTCTCTATTTTATTTAGTGACAAACCAAGAACAGAGAAGATCAAAACATGACATCATTCAAAATACAGCATTTACTAAGTGTGATTAAACAATCTCCAAGTACTACCCCACCCCAGGATCTTCCAATCATTCAATCAATTACAAAGTCTCTGTTCTAAATACTTCTCCACCCCTAGGCTATACCTTCATTTGGTCCACCACAAAACCCCTCTTCTCAAATGGAGATTAGTTTCCAAACATAGGTAAAATACCTTCACTTGTCAATCACAGAGCACAATAAGGTCAAAAGTTCCCCACCCCTGGATCACAATTGAATCTACCCCAGAGTTACATCAAGTTTAAACACAGTACTTAATACCCAAATGGAGGTCTTTTCTTCATCTTGACACGAGGCAAGTTCTCAGCAATCTTAGTTCCTGGAGAGACAAGGCTTAGCAAGGCCATAAGATACATTGCCAGTCCCTTCATGAATTTGTCCTCTGTCTGTAGAACAGCCCTAGAACCCCTGAACACATTAGCAAAGCCCTCTCCCAGGATTTCTGTAAACATACAACAAGAAAATCCTTCTTCAGGGCTTCTGAACCAACAGAAAGGCTCCCAGACCCCTGCAACAACAGTACTGTCCCTCACCAGTGGACAGTATT
>NW_027185777.1:14518728-14689900 GCF_028583685.1 Petaurus breviceps papuanus | reverse complement strand
CCAGACCCCTGCAACAACAGTACTGTCCCTCACCAGTGGACAGTATTCATTCTGTCTGCAGGACAGTCTCCAGACCCCTGCAACAACAGTACTGTCCCTCACCAGTAGACAGTATTCACTCTCTGTCTGCAGGACAGTCTCAGGCCTTCTTAACCAAATGCCAGGTTCCAGGACTTCTTCAACAGGACAGTCTTTCACCAGTGGACAAATCTGGCAAAATAACATCAAAACAGACAGACAAAGTACCAGCAAAACAGCCATGTCTCCTCAGTCCTTGGCAGCTCAGGGGACAGGTCTCAAAAGTCCAGGGCAATTCAAAGCGGCCACCAGCAATCCTCTTAGTCTCTCTCTCTCTCCACGAGGTGCTGCTTCCAAAAAAAATCTTCCGCCTCTCTCTAGTGTCTCTCCAAATCTACATCACCAGCTCCTCCCAATTCAGGACTTTCTTTTCACATCAACAAGTCCATCCCACAGGTGGGATTAACAAACTCTGGGTTTTAACACAATCAATTTGAAAACCAAGCCAATACAGGGGAATCTTTAATTGCCATTACTATCACAGCGTTGAGAGAGGAAGGTACAAGAGCATGAATAGGTAATTTGGAGCATGGAAAACACTGGTGGTTGTTATCCTTGGTTTTTGAGGAGGACCAGGACATCACAGGTGAGGTCTTGACATACATGTGGATTGGATTTAAGTGAGGCAGAGTTCCGCAAAGTTGTCAGCCTCACTGTCTCTTCCAGGGTCATCAGAGTTCAGTAGCAGGACAAAAGTCAAGAAGACTGGCTATGGTCTGTGATGGAGTGGATGGCTTTGGCATCTTCGATGTCTGACCAAGCTCTTAAGTTCCACAGCACCTGCTTCAGCCACCTTCACGGCCATTGGAACAAACTGTTCTCATTTGCCCATACCAGGGGAAATCTTCATGTGCTTAGGGGTTTCCAACTTCACCCGAAATATTGATAATAAGGTTCTAGAGAGGGGCAACAGAAAGAGAAGAGGGACGATACTGTAAACCATACCTGTTTTTGAAGTTTGGCCTAGGAATGACCTATATCATGAGGTATCCTGAAAAATATTTTAAAATATTTCATTTGGGAAATATGTAGCTTTTTTCTTCTGAGAGGTCAAACATCTGCTAGGTTTCTGTGGTTCATGAGAAAACATTATTTAGAATAGTTTTTCCTTTCAGCAGGAATCAACTGACTGATTTTTAGATATTCTTATAATGTAGCTAAAAGTCTTCATTTATATAACCATTTTTAACTATTTGGTAAATCATAAAAACAGGCAAGTTCTCATTCATCAAATAGTGTAACAATTACTTCTTGGCATTCTGGAAGAACCTTAAGAAACAATAGAAAAGGATCCATAATCCTTTATGAAGATGGGAGAGAGCTTGCTGGCAATCCAAAGCTATCTGGCTGAATTTTTCTCCCCTTTTATATGGAAGCATTTTATTGTGATAGAAGTAATTATGGTTGCCAGTTTTTATAAGGCCCAAATTAGTGGTTATTTAAAATGAAAATAGGTTTAAAAGTTAGTCACTTCTTCACAATTCTGAATAACTCATGGTAGAAGTGCAAGTTCTTTCTCTCCTCCATTATGACCAGGAAATTCAGACTGTCTAAAATTTCCCCTCCACCTTATAGGAAGCTAGGTATAGGTGTGTGATTCAACTATCCATTTTATCCCCATTTTTCTCTTGGATAGGGTTGGTCTACTACTGTCCAAGGGCCAAATGTGTTATGGTTGGGGTTTTTTTGGGGGGGAGGATGTGGTAGGGGGTTTTTAACATCCAAACCTTTCTTAGCTTGGGTGCTTGCATGCCCTCCCCACCCCTCAAGAAGGTTAGGTCTGGAATTCTAGTCACTTCTTCCATTGTACTCACGCAGTCCTCTCTTCTGAGGCCATAGAGTTCCCTGTCCCACAGTTGACCATATCCAGGACCTAGGTATTTCTTACTGACTTACCCCAAGCTCTCTTAGTTGCTACCATCTTTCTATCAGAGAGACTCTGCCACTGCCTTTTCTATTGCTGCCATCTCTGAGGATCTGGTTGAGGTGAGTGGGTAGTGTTCCCTGGGGAGCCATGCGAATGTACAAACTTTATCCCTGAGGATCAAAGACTGCTCTCTGGGCTTTGATGTATGGATCTGACTTGTGGTTTTGTTTTGTTTTGAAAAGTAGTGGTGCTAGTTTTTTCTTTTGATTAAAAAGTATAAGCCAGAATTCTAAAAAATTAAGTCAGAATACTTTTAGTCATAGATTTGAATAATAATTTTGTCTTTATATTCCCAAAGCCTAGCCAGGCTCTTTGCACATAATACATACATACATAATACACACACATATACATATGTATATATACATACACACACATATAGGATTGAATTGCTGGCCATGTAACTACTCCTTATTTTCCCAAATTTGAACAGAAAGGGACCCCGTCTTGAATCCTCTTATAAAGCAAATGATATGCAGAATCTTGGAACCCGAGGCTGAAAAGTTTATCTTATATATAGTTTAGTTCAGTGTTTTTCAATATGTGGTCTGGGGGCCACTGGGAGCCCCCAGAGACTCTTTTAGGAAGTCCAGGTGTGTGAGGTCAAAACTATATTTTTTTTTTGGCCTTTTGGAGGGCAGTTGGGGTTAAGTAACTTGCCCAAGGTCACATGGCTAGTTTTTAGAAAAGTTAAATGTCTGAGGCCAGATTTGAACTCAGGTCTTCCTGACTTCAGGGCCAGTGCTCTATTCATTGTGCCACCTAGCCGCCCCCAAAAACTATTTTCATAATAATATTTTGTCATTCAGTCACATCCCATTCTTTGTGACCCCATTTGGAGTTTTCTTGGCAAAGATAATGGAAGGGTAGCTAGCTCGTTTTACAGATGAGGAAACTTAACCAAATTGTGTTAAGTGACTTGCTCAGGGTCACACAGCTAGTAAACATTTGAGGCCACATTTGAATTTACGAAGATGAGTCTTGCTGACTCCAAGCCCAGCATTTTATCCATTGGGCCACTGGGGCGCTGGGCCCGAATAGTGATAGAACCCACATAAAAAAAACTCTTTAGGGGAGTAGGGTCTTAAGAATGTAAAGGGGTCCTGAAACCAAAAAGTTTGACAACCATTGGTCTAGTTAGTTGTGATAGAATGTTGGAGCTAGAAAAGCTATTAAAGACCAAGCCAATTCAAACTAATTCAAACCAGTGACAACCAGAGAGGCCAGTAATTTGCCACTAGTGAAAAAGTTGGGGCTAGAACCTAGGTCACTTGATTATTTTCAAATCACTATGATCTTTCTTTTGTAATCATTTAATCAGTCAAAAGCATTTAGTATATCTAAACTGGAATCCTTTCATGTAGATGAAAGTTTCAAGCAGACCTCCTTAGATGAGAGATTTTTATATCTTACCTTCCTCAGTCATTTCCCTTTCTGAAATTCTTCACCATTCTTATTACCATACTCATACTTTTGCTGCCATGCATATGATCTTGAAATCAGCTTTAACTTTTCTCCCTTCCTCTGATTCTAACAGTCTATTTGTTGCTAAGTTTTTTCAGCTGTCTCCTTGTAACCTTGACCTTTTTCTTCCTTTGCATTTCCATATCTCCTCTAGTCTGGGTGTTAATTACCTTGAAAAATACTCCTACAGTGACTGCCTGATAGCCCATCTCCTGTTTCCCATACTTCCTAATCTGCTCCAAACAGCATTTAAAATCAGCTGCCTCAGTTATGGTTGGGGTTATGCTACTCACTCCCAACTTTGTACAATCCTTCACTGGTTTCCACCTATATCTTTATTTCAAATGCTGCCAGACATTCCACAGGATGCCTTAACAAACTTTGACTCTCCATAGAGTGGGGTCTGTGGTATGGCAAAAATGGCTAAGGCATTAAAATTTAAGGGACAACGAGAGAGCACTTGTATTCCTTTGTCAGGGAGAAATTGGGGTGCAGTACCTGGTTAGCCAGAATAGTTATGAAAGAAGTGGCAGCTAGTTTCTCTAGCTTTGTCTTATCCTAGAGTTACCTCCTCAGGGCTTGTGTCACAAGGTCTCTTCCTTGACTTAGCTTTGTGTCTGAGGTGTCTCCCCTCCTTCCCCTCACTGTGCTGGCCATCAACTTTGCTCTTTATGCTTCTGTTTCTTATGTTCCAGTTCATGACTTCTGCTCTAGACTAGCAAACTGAATGGTATGCTTCAAGAGGAAAATGGAAGTGTGGGTGTATCAGCAAGTAAAAGTTAAAGAGTCTATTGGGGTGGGTGGATGGGGGGAATGAGAGGAGGGAAGCAGCACTCCAGTCAGGGGTGAAGGCCAGTAATGAAAAGTGGTCTAACTTATATTGGCCAAATTAAACAGATTCATTCTGGAGTTTTATAATTCCAACCCTCAGGTTACCTTTTTAAACTTTTTATCCCAAACTTAACACCAACAAAGAACATTTCTCAACACAGTAGAACACAAAAACAAGATGCTGTATGAAACTATGAATCTCCATTTCATTCCACTTACTTAGAAAAGTATGTAACAAATTCTGCATGTTACTTGCAAAACCATCCTTCTTATCTAAATGTTTCCTTCTGGTCCTGTGCATTTCAGAAAGTGTTTCATTGGTCTTTTTCTTTTAAATTTTTCATCATTATTGCTACTCTTGCCCTAACCAAAAGAAGCCCCCTGCTTACAGACAGGTCCTTTTCTGAATAGTTGCAGTTAGTTTGCAACTTTTTAGTATGATGCATTTTCCTATATTGATAATCTCATAATTGGTGGCAGAGTTTCTAGGCCATTCCTAAAGCCTATTTCACTCAAAATGAATTTGTTAATAATACCATAGGTTATCTCATTTGAGACTCAGACTAGCTTAGTAGGGCAGGTGGTACTATCAGATTTTTCAGATGAGGAAATTTAGACCCAGCAATTTGTTTAAGGTCTCCTACTTGGTAAGTTGTGAGTTGAGGCTAAAGCTGAGGTTTTCTGATTATTAGTCCAGGACTTTCCCTGCTATTGCTGTATTCCGTGTTCTACTTATATAATGTAATTGTTAAGTTTGGTAATATTAGTATTAAATTTGGTATGATTAGTATGCATATAAACACATAAATATATAGACATATAAAACTTTCTGTGGGGAAAATATTCAGACTTCCCACTTGAGTTCATAATGATAGAATGTTGGAGCTAGAAAAGGCATTAAAGACCATTATCTAATTCAAACCAGTGACAACCAGAGAGGCCAGTAATTTTCTGCTAGTGAAAAAGTTGGGGATAGAACCTAGATCACTTGACCATTTTCAAATCACTATGATCTTTCTTTTGTATTCATTCAGTCAATCAACAAGCGTTTAGAAGTAAGCCCTTCTATATGTTAAGACACTGTGCTAAGGGTTATGGGATATGAAAATCTTAAAAAACCAGGTCTCTGCTTCCAAGGGATTCATGTTCTTATTGGGGAGATAATCACTGTGTACCTACAAGATATAAAGGATATAAATGGAAGGTAATCAGTAATGTGGTGTGGGGGGTGGGAGCATGCCAAGGAAGGGCCCTGGAAAGGTCTTTTATAAAAAGTGGGATTTGAGGTGAGTCTTGAAAGAATCCAAGAGACCTAGGTGAGGAGGGAGAGAATTTCAGACTTGGGACAGCCAGCCAGTGTGTAGAGGCATAGAGTAGGACAATGGGAGTGTCATGTGTGAGAGATGGGAAGAGACTGGGGCAGAGTATGTAGAAGGGAGTAAAATGTAGTAAGACTGGAAAGATAGGAAGGAACTGGGTTGTGCATGACTTTAAGAGCTAAACAGAATTTTATATTTGATCTTGGAACAACTAGAGTTTGTTGGGGGTGGGGAGGATGGGGAGAGTGTTACATGGTCATGCCTATGCTGAATGGAGGATGAATTGGAGAGAATTGACCCAGGGATATGTGAGTAGAAAAAAGGGGACATATATGAGATACATTGTGAAGGTAGACCTAACAAGACTTAGAAACAGATCAGAAAATACTGAAGAGAATTTGAGGGCAGCACCGAAGCTCTGAACCAGGATGACAGGGAGGATAGGATGATGGTGGCCTCAGTAGTAATAGAAAAGGTGGGGAAAGGGAAGGGTTTTTTTGTGGGAAAGAGGAGTTCTTTTTTGGATATATGGAGTTTGAGTTATCTACGGGATATTCAGTTTCAGATATTCAAGAAGCAGTTGGTAATGCTGGATACCTCAGAAGGCTGGGTACATAGATCTAGGAATCACCTGCATAGATAGAGATGACCTGGTGAGATCATCAAGTAAGATAGTATAGGGTAGAAAGAGGCAAGGGCCCAGGACTGAGCCTTGGGAAATATCCAGGAAATGACCTGGATTCTGAACTACCTAAGGAGACTGAGGAGTGGTCAGACAGGTAGGAAGAAAACCCCGAAAGAACTATATCTTGAAAAATTAGAGGAGAGGGTGCCCAGGAGAAGAGGGTGATCCACAGTGACAAAGGCAATAGAGAGGTATGAGAATGTAAAAAAGACAGTGTTTTTCACTTAAGAGGTGACTTTGGAGAGAGCAGTTTGACTTGCATGAAGAGAATGGAAGCCAGATTGCAGAAAATTCAGAACTGAGTGAGAAGAAAGGATGTGAAGGGGCAAATGGCTTTCTTCAAGGAGTTCCACCAAAGAGATGAGACATATAGGATGATAGTTGCAGAGATGGTAGGATCAAATGAGGATTTTTTAAAGGATGGAGGCTGGGTAAGATATATTTAATATTTATAAGCAACTGAGATATTTATAAGCAACTGAGAAGGCTCCAATGGATAGAGAGATTGAAGATTAAGGAGAGAGGGAGATGATAAAAGAGCCGGTTTTGTCCATAGGAGTGGGTATTCTCAAAGCTTTAAACCAGATAAGGCTCCAGGGGATCAGGGCATGGAACCCCCAAAGTGAAGTGTAAGGCCCAGGGACAGCAGGGGTGGTGTGAAGATCTTTAGGATTTGTGTTCTCCTTTGTTCCTCCCATCTTCTAGTTTTCCTATTTTCTCTTTCCACTTCGGTTTTTTTTTTCTAAGCAATCAGGGTTAAGTGTTCCTCCCATCTTCTAGTTTTCCTTTTTTCTCTTTCCACTTCGGTTTTTTTTTTTTTTAAGCAATTGGGGTTAAGTAACTTGCTCAAGGTTACACGGCCAGGTGTTTCTGGGTGGGTGCTAAGTGTCTGAGCCCAGATTTGATCCCCAGGTCATCCTGACACTGGAGCTGGTGCTCTTACTTGCTGTGCTACCTGGCTGCCCCCACTTCTGTTCTTAAGGGATGAAATGGGAATGGTTATCAATAGGTATTCCTTCCTCAAACTATTTCCCACAAACTGTCAGTAGGGCCAGGTTCTTAACCTTTTTTTTTTTTTGTCTTATGGACTCCTCTGGTAGTCTGATAAAACTTGTGTACTTAGAATGTCTTTCAATGTATAGCATACATAGAATTTCAAAGGAAAACAAATTATATTGAAATATTTATCAAATATTAAAAAATTAAAGCAATTTGGTGGACCTCAGGTTAAGAATTCTTGCTATAGGGTCAGATATGAAGCAGCAAGGGTGAGACAGGTATAGGATGACTTGAAGGAAGGGAAGAGGACTTGCTATGGCCTCCTTGCTGGGCAGCTGTTCACATAAGAGAGATATATATTAAAATGGAAAATACGAAAATGTATAGTATTTTCTATATCCATTTGTATTACTAATTGGGGAAATTCAGGACCCTGGAAAAATGTGAAGTATATTTTAACAGTTTTTTAAAAACTATGAAAGATACTTTCTAGCTAACTACTCAAAAATATCCACTAAAGAGGTTATTTGTTAATATTTCACTTTTTAGACAGCCGCAAGCAGTTGCAGAATAGTGTTTAAATGTGTGTGGGTTTTTTGTTTGTTTTGCAAAAACCACCCCCACAAACTATTTTTTTTGTATATTACTTTTTCATTATGTGCTAAATATTAAGAGCATTGTAATAATAAAATCAGCATGATCTCTTCTGATTTAAGACAGGATATTGTCACATTCCTAAAACATGTTTAAAATACATACATTTAAATAAAATGTTAGAAGAAAACTTAGCATGGCCTTAGGCAAAAAAAATTTAGCATGACACTTCTGGGCCTCAATTTCCTAGCATATAAAATGAGAAAGTTTGTCCATATGATCTCTGAGATCCCTTATTAGCTCTAAATCCAGTGATCCTTATCTGATTATAAAGTCCTACTACTGAGTTGAATTCTTGAAACATCTTCGAAGCTGAGCTATATATTTATCCGTCTACATGAAAAAAAATTTACCCTCTTCAATGCTAAAAAATAACATTTACCAACTCATTAAAAGTAATAACCATGAAAAATTATCACTATTTAAAAAAGAGAAAATACTCATTGTGACATTTTAACTAAAAGGTTAATAGAAAAAAGTATAATTAGTCCTATGGAAGATGAACATTCAAAGTATAGAAAAATCTGTTTCAGTCCTGGAAGAGATGGACTTCATTTATTCTGCCATGGTTTCATGAAAAAAAGAATTTAGATTAGGAAAATGGATTGTTCTCCCCTAGGAATTTGCTGATATTTGCTCATACTTTGGCATTCTCTTAACCATATGTTTTATATTCAAACCTAGATGATAATCTGGTATTTTATGTCCTGCTCGTGTTATCCCGATGATTTTATATTGTTTTCTAGTAAGGCACAAGTCACTGTATACAGATATTGAAAGGTCATTTGTTAATAAGTGTCATCTCTTGTTAGAGGAGCCTAACTTATCTCATTGATTTCTTTACCTTGTTCATGAAGAAGATTTTTTGGAGTGATTCACTATTATATTAACCTTTTCTGTCTTACTCATTACTTGTCTTGACATTTGCTGACCCCAATAAATAAGTGCATACCTATTGATAAAGCAGTTCATCTGTTTTCACTTGTTATTAAAGATAATAGTCTTTCAGAAGAATCCTTTAAAAAGAAGATAATGGAAATTTAACTTATATCTTATTTTTGTGGGTAGAAAATTTTGACCCACTGTCTTTTGGTAAAATATGAGTTGATCTTGGTTTGTATTTTCTATAGGGTTTGCAGAATGGTTATGCATTTAGCATACAATAAAATATTTTTCTATTTTCTGTTTTTGATCAGGCCTATGATTTTATCAGTGGAGGTAACTTCTGTTAAGATACTTATTCTACCAATGCAAATCTGTGCATTTTCTGCAATTTATAGTCTTTTGAGGGTTGCCTGGAAAGCTGAACTAGTGATTTGCCCAGGGTCAAATAGTATATAGTGGAGGCTGAGATCTAGGTTTTCCTGACATGGAGGCCAATTTCTTTCTTTTTTTTTGCTTTTTGGAGGGCAATTGGGGATAAGTGACTTGCCCAAGGTCATATAGCTAGTTTTTGTGTTAAGTGTCTGAGGCTGGATTTGAACTTAGGTCCTCCTGACTCCAGGGCCGGTGGTCTTTTTACTGTGCCACCCGGCTGCCCCATGGAGGCCAGTTCATGAGCTCCCATGCCACATTCCTTCTCCCTTTTTTGTTAATACTTAGGAAATACAAAGATGAACAAGTAACATCAGGTTTTAATGTGATACTTTTAAACAATAATAGGAGGAAATATGATGTGGTGAAAAGAATTGTGGGCTAGAAATGCCAAAGCTTGGATTCTAGTCCCAAATTTACCATTAACTGGCTGGGAGACTTTGGGCAATAATTCTTCCCATTTTTTTAGGCTTCCTTTCCACCCTATAAAATGAGGGTGTTGGCCTCAGCTGGAATTAAGACATTTCTTTCACCCTACCCAACTTTGAAAGTTAAATACCTCATCTGTTATTGTCCATCAGAGGCCTTGAGACTTCCATGTCCCACAATGATTTTGATTTATTCCAGAGTACCTGTGTGCCATGGAATGTTGATTTTTCTAGCATTAAACTTGTGTATTTACAAAATGCCATGTTGAAAATCATCCCTTATCTTACCCTTTCCTTCCACATTTTTCCCTGGTGTTGTGTCCTAGGGGATTGCTTACTTCCTGTACTTGAAGCTCTGGCACTTGTTGTGTTCAGTGATTTCTCTATAGCCCCTTGGGGGGAGGGAGAGGAAAGAAAATTGTGCTGTAATTTAATTCAAATAAATTCTTCCTTAAAGGTTGAATATCTAACCTTTACATGATCTACATCTTTTGTTTCCCTTGTTTTATTCCCTTTTAGTTCAATGCTCATCAGTTATGTTCACTGAAGAATTATTAAAGGGACTAAAAGGAGATCCAACTTAAACTATCACTAAAATTATATCTCTTTAGAAGGAGGGAAAAACTTAAGTGTATGCTGAAAAATTATTCCTTCCCACCTGTTTTAGAGACAGTTGTTTTTGGCTTTCTGGAGGGCAATTGGGGTTAAGTGACTTGCCCAGGGTCACACAGCTAATTTCTTTGTTAAGTGTCTGAGGTCAGATATGAACTCAGGTCCTCCTGACTCCAGGGCCAGTGCTCCACTCACTGCGCCACCCAGCCGCCCCTTAGACCCCAGAATTTAAGTAGACTTTTCATGGATAGGTGGATTCCTTTCACACTTTTCTCCCTTTCTGCCTTCCTTCTCCACCTAGGGTTGTACCTGCTCATTTGTGTGCAAGGCATGGTAATCTACCTCTCTTCTGGGGTTGTTAACCCTTTTTTTGTGTTATGAATCCTTTTGGCCATCTAGTGAACATGACTGTCCCCTTCTCATAACAGTGTTTTTAAATGCTTACAATAAAATACAGAAAAAATAAAGTGCAGTGAAAATCAAGATGTAATTTCCCCCCCGTCCAGTCTCGCACTTCTACTGAGATTGACCCTGGCCACCAGTTTAAGAACCTCTGCTCTCCTCCGTGGGCTTTACCAGTCCAGCCTCGCCTCCCTCTACTTTTGCATTGTGACACTTAGCTTTCTATTGGAATTAATCAAAGTCTGTTGGAATAGACTTTGTAAGTTGGGAGAAATAGTAGTGTCCTGATCAAGCTATCTCCAAGTGGGAAAGCAAAGGTTTAGTGAGGTGGAGGAGGAACTGGGACAGAATATGAACTCCTTGACAAAAACAGATTGTTGAGGGTCTTTCCCTGTCACCCAGCCTTAGCAGTGTGCTCCATTCTGTGGAATACAAAGAAAGGGGGGAAGCTTGATGGGTTTTGCATCCTAGGAAATTTTGGGGGAGAGGTAGAAGTGAAGAGGGGCCACAGATTTAGAGATGGAAGGAACCTCAGATACATCTTGTATTCTAGTCTAACTCATTTCACAGACTAGGAAATGGAGATCTCAGAGGTTAAGTGAATATTTGGGGTTACATAGGCAGTAAGTGGGAGAGTCAGGATTTGAACCTAGATCCAACACTCTGCAGTAAGAACTCTACCATTGCATGTCAGGGAGAAGGTGCTGGTTTGCTGCTGAGGAGACTAGATAGGCATGATATATACATCTTTGGTACTAAATGTGATCACAGGCCATATTAGAGTTTATATAGAATTTGGGGGAATGGAAGTGAAAGTGCAACCTGTTAAAAGATTTGGCAAAGATTTTTGTAGGCTTTTAGGTTGAAATGACCCTTACCTTATGTTAATGTGTGCTGATGAAGGTGAGGATTGACATAAATTATTAAAACTACAGATTTCTGCTTAGCTGATCAAAGAATGTGCCAAAAATTACATCTTGCCCTTTATAGCAGTAAAACTCAGAGGCTCCAATCCATCCTGGGAACCAAAAAAAATACCCTGGTACGAAGATATTTAAGATGGAGAAAGGTTCTCAGAAAAGCTTGACTAGAATTGGAGTTTTCTATGTTAGAATTATCTATCACTCAGAGCAAAGTAGCTACCTGGCAGGGGACCACTTAAAAACTTTTTCTGGGGGGACGGCTAGGTGGCGCAGTGAATAGAGCACTGTCCCTGGAGTCAGAAGGACCTGAGTTCAAATGCGGCCTCAGACACTTAACACTTACTAGCTGTGTGACCTTGGGCAAGTCACTTAACCCCAATTGCCCTCCCCCCTCCAAAAAAAAAGCAACCCCCCCTTTTTTTAGTCAACAAGAATTTATTTTTTCCCTACTTCCTCTCATCCTAGTGGAAAAAAAAAAGAACCTCCCAATTCCCCAGATAAGCATACATAGTCAGGCAAAACAAATTCCCATATTGTTCGTGTCTAAAAAAATGTGTCTCATTCTGCTTATTTAGGCCCATCACCTCTTTGTCAGAGATGGATGGCGTGTTTGACCATGGGTCTTCTGGAATTATGGTTAGTCATTGCATTTGATCAGTCTTGCAAAATTGTTTGTTTCTACAATATTTATTACAACAGATATTATTCTCCTGCTTCTGCTTACTTCACTCTTCATTAATTCACATAGATTTCCCCCAGCTTTCTCTATAATGATTCATTTCACCTTTTTTTTAAACTTCCAAATAGAATTCCATGACATTCATATACCATACTTTGTTCAGCTGTTTCTAAATGAGTGACCACTGCCCTTCATAGTTTTACAGTTCTCTTTTACAAAAAGAGCTGTTATAAATATTTTTGTAAATATGTGCCCTTTCCCTTTTTCTTTGATCTCCATGAGATATGGGACTCGGAGTGATTTAACTGGGTCAAAGGATATGGACAGTTGAGTAACTTTTTGGTGATAGCTTGAAACTGCTCCCCTGGAAGCTGTGCTGCTCTGTCCTTGTGATGATGTGGCTGGTCCTCCCCACGGTTCTTGTTACTCTTTTTCTTTATCTTTGTCAGTTTGATGAGTGTGAGGTGGAGCCCCAGTTGCTTCTATGTCCACTTCTCTAATTATTTGTGATTTGGAGTCATTTTTCATGCAGATATTAATACTTTGGATTTCTTTTGTTGGAAGCTGAATCTTCATATGTTTTGAACATTTAAACATTGAGGAATCAGTCTTATTCTTATGAGTTTGAACCAGTTTCTCATGTATATGTGTTACATACATGTACACATACACAGTACAACACATACATATGTACATATACATAAACATATACTTATGTGAAAGAGGTATGGAAAAAAGTGAATATGAAAGAAAATAAAAAAGAATATGAAAGAGATATATAGACAACTTCCTGCAAAGATTTTTTCCCCCTAGATGTTTTCCTTCTCATCTTGACTTCCCTGATTTTGTTTAAAAAAGCTTCAATTTTATGTAATCAGGATTGTTATTTCTATCTACCTTGATCCTCTCTACTCTTATTTGGTCATGAAACGATTCCTCTATCCATAGACCTGAAAGATAATTTATTCCTTGTTTCTCCAATTTTATAGTTTATGATATGACCTTTTTATATTGTAAGTTACATATCCATTTGGAGCTTATCTTGGTATATGGTGTGAAATGTTTGGTCTACACCTAATTAATGTCTGACAGACTGCTTTTCAGTTTTCCTAGCAGTTTCTGTCAGTTATTGAGTTTTTACGCATGTGGATGAGATCTTTGGGTTTATTGAACACTGGTCTTGTTTGCTTCTTGTATATTATTTATTTAATCTGTTAGGGGAAGACTTCTTAAATACATGGATAATCTACTATTAATGCTTTGGATTTACACAGTGCCAATCTTCCTGAGAACTCAGATTGCTTTTTTGTATATTATTTTAGCCTCCACATCCTTGTTTTATAGGGAAGGACAAATATCCTCACTTCTATCTTATACCTAGATATTAGTCTTTAGAAAATATGTTGTTTTTAGGTTAAAACAGAAAGTACTGTCCTGAATTCTTTGTCTCTTTTGAAGAAAAAACTTTATAGAATTAGATGGGGATTTTTTCCTTTTTTATACTTTACCACAGTTGTAGGATAATAAAAAAGCTTAGCAATTTTATTTAAAGAATTGTAAACCATTTAAAATAAAGGGATTGATTATACTAATGCATATTTTCAAAAGTAGAATATTTGGACTGTTTTTAATTGAGCGGGAAGAACTGATTAGTTGAATATGATATGTCATAGTAAGGTGATATGAATAATTACAAAGTGAGACAAGCTTTACTATGTTTAGAGTAATAGTATTATTAGCATAGCTTAATTAGAACATATTTTCTCATAACGTGAATTAAAAGACATTACAACACTTTTTTTTCTTTCTGCAGGGAATCAACTGTTTTTGAAAAGAGTAAGCAAATTCTGGCCTTATCAATTCAGTGATGTACTTACAGTGATCCTGCTTTTGTTCATCAGTCTCTCTTGACATGGAAACGATGTAAAAGAAACCATGAGCATGAGCAGTCAGTGGACCATACCACAGAGTGTAGTTGCTACAACCAACAGTTCACAGTATTTTTTGTTTAATTAGCTCCTTATTTACTGTTATAGTTTTCCTAAGGTATTCAAAAATATTGTTTAAACTTTCCATATTGAAAAATTTTTAGTGTTGTTTTCCCATGCAGAAGTAATTCTAGTATTTGCCCATCAACAAGGATCAGTGGTATTATAGATTGAGAAACTGCTGAAGAAATTTTTTTAAAAGGGCCAGTATTTTAGTTAGAGATAAATGTACACTTTAGAAAAAGTTATGTAGTTTTCTGATCCAATTAATGGTTAGTGTCAACCATTTACTTAAAAAATGTGGCAAATTGTAATTAGACTGGACTTTTTTATTCCAAGGTTAAAGTATTCAGATATTGAAAAGGGAATTCCAGATAATGAAAACTCAACAAATTTTATAATATTCAGTTATCAGTCAGTTGCTATATTAACCTTATAAATAGAGAATTAAGATAGGGAGTCAGAAAATTAATTTTGTATTCCATCAATAAACATTTTAGCTCCTTCTGTGTGTCAGACAATCTTCCAAATGCTGGGATCTGAAAAAAGGCATAAAAAGTCACTGCTGTAAAAAACTGCACTCTAATGGGTGACATGAAAACAACTATATAAACTATGTGTATGTATGTGACACACACACATTCACACGCATATGTATATATGCACGATAAATTGGAGATAAACAACAGAGGGAAGCCATTAGTGTAAAGTGGAATTGGAAATGGCTTCTTATAGAGAAGTTGGGATATTTTTGAGACTTGAAGAAACTGAGGGAATTGAGGAGGAAGAGAATTCCAGGCATAGAAGACAGTCAGTGAAAGTATATGGACTTGCACGATGAAACATCTTGTACAATGATAAGGAAGCCAGTGTCATTCCATTACAGAGTACTTGGAGGGGAGAATTAAGGTGTAAGGATACTGGAAAGTTAGAATGGGACAAGATTATGTTTGGCTTTGAAAGACAAACAGAGGATTTTATATTTATTCCTGGAAGTAATTGGGAATCACAGGAGTTTATTGAATATAGGGGGGAAACATGGTCACAGTAGCACTTTAGGAAGACCAGTTTGGTGGCTGAATGGAAGATAGACTAAAGTGGGGAGAGATTCAATAGCAGATAGTGAGAGAAAGTCAGGATTCCAGAAGGGAAAGATAATTTTAAAGCACTGAAATTTTAGAGACTGAACATTATGGGAAATATTCTTACCTCTGTGAATGAAGCATGTCACGGTAGGGTGCAGCTTTCTCACAGTGTGTTATCATTAACAGCTAAAGAAAAATGTGAGTAAATTCATGTGGGTTATTTTTGGTTATATGAAAAATGTTTAAGCATTGTATTTTTGTATTGATTAGGTGTGGTACTTCATTTTGTCTCTGTATAGTGTACTTCATGCTGTTAGTACTGTGTATGTTGACCAAATACTGCAGGATTGCTGATTTTATGTTTCCATTTGTAGTATCACATTGCTTTCCAGTTCTGAAAAGTTTAATTATTTAAAAAATATTTCATACTATTTATGCTATTTGTGAATATTTTGTTAATTTCTAATAAAACACAAATATTGAATTATTCTCAAGTGCACATATTTTAAATCTTTGCTAAAAGTTGAGATGTCTTCTTTCCTAAGATTTTCTAAAATAAAGATTTCCAGGGATTAGCATAGTCTGAGATCAGATCATCTGAAGTTAACCTTCTCTTAGCCTTTTTATAGATTTGGACAGAGATTTCCTCATTCATTTGAACCTTTTGATCAGCTAGAATAGTATTATGGTGTTTATGAACTACTCACGTGTGTCCAGCAAACTTTTGCTGGGCCTCTCTATTTCAGGACACCCTTTGAAAGTGCCCCATACTCTTTTATCCCAGAATCTTACTACTTCAAGTGATTGCTTGATAGTCTTATGTAAATAAGAAAAACTAACAGAATATGACTTAATAATTAATACAATTTTACTACATGAAGTCCCATTGAATCAACAACTCGAGCTTATAAATGGGGAAGCCTGTTTAATTCAACCACACTAAATATAGTTGGGATTTTATGACTACCTATGCAGAAAATGTTTCCTAAATTATTTAATAGTGTGGATTGTTATGGGATGATCTTAAAATTACTAAAGAGAACAAAGTTTTCCAATATTTAAAAGACCCTTGTTACATAAAATGATGCATTATTATGGTAGATTTATCCCCAGTCACTAAGAAAATCCCCTTAAGAACTACTGTCAGCTATCATTTGAATAGTAACACATGATGGTAAGAAAACTGAATTTCTGCAATAATATTCTGCAATTCAAACTTCAATCTCTTAGTGATATCTCACCATACTGAATAGCAGAGTTGAAATGCTATTCCAAGTACTTAAATGTGACTTTAGTTAACATGAATTTCTGTAAGATAGTTTCAGAATTACATTTTTAAATGGAATATTTGTTCAGTAATATTTTAAAAATTTATGCAAGTGGCAATTCAAATTAATTTTGTTGTACATGTTTTAATAATATGGGGTAATCATTTAAGTTACCATATTGTGTCTTACCAAATGTAGGTTAAAATTGTATTATTCTCTTTTGTCATGAGTCTTTAAAATAGTTAAAGATTAAATTAGGGATAGTCATTTAGATTACCATATTATGTCTTGCCAAGTGTAGGTTAAAATTGTCTCTTTTGTCATATGCCTTTAAATAGTTAAACATAAAATTATAGGAACATTCTGGAAATTTTGAGGGTTTTCTTGAGTGTTTTATTTCAGCAAATTCATGTCATATTGAAATGTAGTTATTAGCATTTATTGGTATAAATTTTATGTATAAAAACACCTACTTCAGAGTAAATGTGTAAAGGTCTTGGAAATCTTTGATAAATAAAATGATTAAGTAAGAAGTCTCCTAACATCATTTAGTAATAAGCACAAAAAAAGTTTTAAAATTAATCTTTCTGGTTCATGGGAAATTGATGTGAGTAATTCTGATTTAGTATATTCTTTTGTATCATGACCTGTAGTATTATTTTGGGAGTTCAAGATTTAACTTCTTTGAGGATAGTCACCAGTTTTGTAATATATGCCTCATTTTGTGTTAATCTTAATTCTATATAAGGCTTCTTCATCTGATTTATGTAAGGCTGTTTCATTTGCAAGGGAGCTACTAGAAGTAAGTCAGGTGGTGATGAAGATGATGATTGCTATACATCACTTCCAGTGATCCTCACTGAAGTAGGTGCTGCAGGTATTATCTTTGTTTTGTGGATGAGGAAACTGAGGCTCAGGGAAGTTAAATGATTGCCTGTAGTCATGGAGCTAAGGAGTATAGGAGGCAGGGCTTGATGGAAGCCAGTTTTTCCTCCAAGCTGAACACTTTCCACTTTATCACCAAGTGAGGCATTTACTCATCATTAACCACAACTATAGTAACTTTATATAGGGATATTTCCCTCACCAATATTAAAGAACATCTACATTCTTTACAACCATCAAGCTTTATGACTACCCTTTCACTGTCTTCCTTTTTAATCTTATCATTAGTTTGTATAAACAGTGTCTTATTTCCACTTGTTCTTTTCTTAATCAATTTCTCCTTTCCCTATAGCTCTACTTTTGCTTCCTACTTTCCTCACATTCTATTTTTAAATGGAAGAAAACCATTATAATAATCTGCCCATATCTTTCAGTTTCTCATCTACTTTGAACCCCCTCTTATTAGCTAAAGTTATTAGCAAGCTATATGGGACCAATTCAGCGTAAACCCATTTCGTACAGCACAAAGATTTATTTTGTCTTAATTTTAATTTACATAAGCCTAGTTCATCTGGTTGCAGAGAAGCAGTATAGGAAATGGAAGGGGGCAGACAGAAGGAAGACAATTGGCATATTGTCAAGTAATGATAGTGATGGTGATGATAGCTGACATTTATATAGTACTTTAAAGTGCTCAGTTAATTTTATAGATGAAAGTGCCTGTTTAGTTAGGCTTAGCCCAAGTCAATTCAGTATACCTGAAATGTTTCCTAGTTACTTGCCCATCAGCTTGCCACATATCATTTATAATTTTTATTATGTTTATATATACATTTTATTATATTATTTCTCCAATAAATTCTACTATAATACCTCTTGATTACCTGGAGATGACCCCCAGGTTCTCAAAGGCTATATTTTCTGTGGCTATTTGCAAACTATATAGGACCAGTTTCTTGTAACTCCCTTTTATACAGCACAGAAACGTGTTTTTCTTGATTTTAATTTATATAAAATAAATTCATCTGTTGTAGAAAAACAATATAAGAAAAGGGGGTACAGAGAGAAGTAAGGCAATTGGCATTAATTAATTAGTAAGTTGGTGGAGCTTTGGCAAATCCAAATGGATTGTGAATTCAGAGCTTTTTATTTCAAACAGTTAGTTTAGCTATGATTTTACCTTAAAAAAAAAAGCTTATTTTGTTTCCTCAATGTGAATTATCTCTCCACTAATGCAGAACATAGCTTCCTCACACCTCATCTGACCTTCTGGTGGTAAGTCTTTTAGTTGGTTTGATTCTTGAATGGCAGGCATAATGTCCTTCCTTGGACTTTGAATTTATTCATAATCCATTAGTTTATGTAGATCAGTGACAGTAAGAAAAAATCATTTTTAATTGGAATCATAGTGGAGAGGAGGATCTGAAATATTGTCAAGCTTAATATGAATTAAAATTCTGAAACTTTATTTTTTTGATTTTTTTTTTTTTTTTTTGCTTTCTGGAGGGGAGAAGGTAGGGCAATTGGGGTTAAGTGACTTGCCCAAGGTCACACAGCTAGTTTTTGTGTTAAGTATCTGAGGCCGGATTTGAACTCAGGTCCTCCTGACTCCAGGGCCGGTGTTCTATTCATTACGTCACCTAGCCACCCCTGAAATTTTATTTTTTTAAAGTCTAAGGTGTATTCAGGGCTTATCTTTAACACTGAAGTGAACAAGTGCTTGAGTGTCTGCTATATGTAAGGTAATTTCTTAGGTGATTGACATCCATCCGTCAATCATGAGGAAATACTTATACATTCTCTAAGAGTTTATAATCTCTAAGAGTTTACAATAGATTGTAAACTCTTAGAGAATTGATGAAGTATTTTTAGAAGGTAAGACTCCTCCTAAAATACTAACTGAACACAGTCCCAAGGAGTGAAGTGACTTATCCTAGGTTATGTGTCTGGATTCCATCTAGTGTTCTTCCCATACATGGTACTTGGATGTCTGTCCACATTTTAAAAATGAATTTTGGTGTTTTATTTATTCTAAATTAGTGCAAGAAACTCCGGGGTGAGCAAATTCCCTTTATGCCTAGAGTGCCGAGAGATTATGTGACTTGCCTAAGGCAATAGCCTGTATGTATCAGAAGCGGCACTTGAACCCAGACCCTCTTGACTTTGAGGCCCCTTCTCTGTTCACTACATCTCAGTGGTTCTCCGGTGACTAGAAGATAGTGACATCTGAAAGGGTGAGACTTCACTGGTAATGTAGTTGTGCTTATTAGATAGAGATGATGGCGCCATTAACTAGGCTGTTTGGTTGTTCTTGACCTTAAAGTTTTCCACACATTTCTGAACCTCATCTTCAGTTATTTTATAAGTTGACTTTTGACGTTCCCTAAAAGAAGTGGAGCGATGACAGCCATGCCAAATATGAAATCTCAGCTACAAAGAACTCTTCCAAAATAATGATTCAGCATCAGTGCCCAGTTCATGTTGGGCATGAAAAGAAGTGGTAAATCTGAGATCTCTTTGTCCATTTATTTCCAGGGTGGCCTGGAGATGAGCATCCTATTATTCTTATTTGCACAATTTCTGCTCCTCAATGATGGGAAAAATATTCTCAGTGTACTGCACTAGTTCTCAACCTAATAGAAAAAAAAATGAGACAAAAGATACATTTAAATAGTAGAGAGTTAGCTAAGATAGCCTAGCTGAAGAAAAAGCTTGAAATGCTGTTGTTATTTTGTAATGTGAGACTTACTATAGATATCTGAACTTAGAACAACAGCTTCTTTAGTCATCTATGGGAAAGGTAGATTTACTTCAAATCAGAGCAGTTTAAATCTTGACAAGAGAAGCAAACCTATTAGAATTATGTTAATGTTAGGGAACTCTAATGTCCATTCTTGGTAGATACTTCTAAATTTTACAGTAGTGCTTTCTTTCATAATTTTCTAGGTTAATTTTATAGCTGCATCACAAAGCTCAATTTTCATCCAGTTATCTTATTTGCCAAATTAATTGAAATACATGGAGACTTTTTGAGTCATTAAGAGGTAAATTATCCCTAATTCAACACGTTAATCTGATGTTGGACAGTTCTTGGTGAAAACAAAAGATACAGTTCATATATACATGCTTCATCATAGTCACTTGAGCAGTAACAAGCATTTCCCCCCTCTGGGAGGTATTGTTACACAGCAGAAAGAGCACTGGCTGTGTAGGAAGAGAACGCGGGTTCAGCTCCCACTGGGGGGTGTTTCCCTGTAACCTTGGACAGGTCATTTAACATCTTTAGACTTCAGTTTCCACATTTGTAAAATGAGAGAGTTGAACCAAATGGCCTCTGAAGATCATTGGTCCATGATGCTTTGTATTCTGTTTGTTTTTGTTCAACTACAAATGTCTACTTCTTGGAGTACAGTAGATAAATCTGTTGACATTTTTACATGTAATTTTATATGTAATTACAAATTACATGTAATTCATAAATATGAAATTAAGTACATGTTTTAGCCAAATTTACATGATAAACTTAGACTATTAAAGTATCTAGATAACTCAGTCTTCAGCTTTCATCTCAATTCACAGACTGGAATAGAAAGATGAAATTTCTATTAAAATTCTCAAGTGATTTCCCAATTTGTAATGAAACTACTTTATTTATTACTAGAGGAGAAAATGGTTCCTCTAACACATGTATAAGAAACTACTGCTATTTTCACTTGTATAGTTTTAAAAAAATTAAAGTTAATTGTCAGTTAATTGGTAAAACTTTAAGGTTTAGTTGCAAACTTATTTCTTGAATGATTCATTTCCATCTGAAATTTTTTATTTTTTAGAATTAGTATTGTAGTGAAGGAGGAAGTATTTGCCAGGGCCCCAGTTAACTTTGTGTTTAGTAGTTAAGAATTGATTGTGGTAAGAAGGATTAAGACCATTGGCCATTAAAAATGAGGCAGAGTTTGTAAATAATTTATTCATAAAATGTTTCCAAACCCATGAATATATTCTCACAAGCATTACTTGTGCTAAATTATAAATTACTTGAAGATAGAAAATGTCTTTTTCATTTCAGTGCTTACCACAGTGCCTTACATTTAGTAGTTGCTATATAAATGTTTTTATTATTATTATTATTATTTCTGTATGCCTAAATTGTCTTACACATAGTAGGCACTCAGGTGTTTGTTGAATGAATATATATGTTATATGTGTTTAATATGTTATATGTATCTGACTATAAATTGTCATAGATCCAGTCTGGAAGCAACACCCCTAGTATTGTGTATTAGTTACATTTTAGGAATTATATAATTTAGGAATACAAATTAGGAAATTGTGTATTACTTACCTTTGTCTCTTGTCTGTGCCACTACTACTATTAACCCAAGTGCCTAATTCCTCTTAGCCTGACAAATATTGAGTATGCCCAAATAATTGGTAATTTTGTTAAATCAGCAACCACTGATTAGATTAGTTAGATTAGCCTGGATACTAACTATCAAATAAAATGGTTGGGAATAGAATGCTCACTACAGCCATAGTTTATTACTTTTTTATGTTTTCACATATTATTAGCCAGTTTTATGCACTACTACTCAGAATTCATACATGACACCCCTTGGTTATAATGTGTCTTATGTTATAATAACTCTATAGGTGTTAACGATAAAAATGTCTGAAAAGAGGTTCTAAGTTCAAGTGATGGCAAAAGTTTAACTAAAAGGTAAGATAATTAATTGTTTTTGATATAAATTAAGCAAATTTATAACAATTTGATGCTGTTGAAAAACAGTTATGTTGCTAAACTTTTAGATACTATTTCTTGTATGGTAGAACATCTGTTAAGGCCATGATTATATTGTAAGTGATTAATGCTATATTCTATATATTTTCACTTGAGGCTTTCTTTTTTCTTTTACCATTTACTTTGATTAAAACAAAGGATTTATACTTTGGGTAGCTTTCCAGTTATATCGGGAAATTAACATTTCCCCTTTTAAGAATGTAATTCAAAAAGTTGTTTCATTCTCAAGGTGATTTTATTTCACAAAAGAGCTGACATTTTCTTTAATAGGGTGGATCTCTGGTTTCATAATGGAAAACCATGGGGAAAAACGATTCAGTTTACATAAATTTGTTTTATAGGACATTTTACTAACATGTACCTATACCATCAAGAAAAGGGGTACTTTTATGAGAAAGTTTTGGGTAGCCACGATGGAATTCATTATTTTAGTGAGGTGAGTTGAGGTGAGGAAAATACACATCTTTGATAAAATAGTTTTCTTTCTTTTATACATATTTGTCTGAGTTTTCTTAGTATTTTTCAAACACTGCGTTGTTGTAAGGTTTATAGTCTATTTCCAAAATGAAATGTAATGCAAAAAAAAGCAATTAAAAAAATAAACTCAGAAAACATTTGAGAGCGGCAGAGTTGTTCCTAATACATATATGCAAATAAATTTAAATTAAGCAATACCCATTTGGAACTGAGTGGCCAAATTTATTGAAATTCAGCTTACCTAGATAAACCATTATAGCATCTCCAAATTTAATACAATCCTGCATGCTGGGGAACAATCAGAACAACTTTCTTTGTTAAAGAGAGGCTTCTCTCCCTAGTTCTCCTTTCACTGAAAAGATTTATCACATGAATTGAAATCTAAACACTGTACCTAACCGCCCCAGAAAAAAAGGAATATGAATCCACAGGAAAAGAGCCTTCAAAATACAGCAAAAGTTGTCTGATGAGTAACTTCGTCTTATAAGCTTAGCCAAGAGCAACTTGACTTGATCTACTCAACAATTTGCTTTCTTTTCCTTCTTCCAGATGGAAGAATGAGAGGGATCAATAGAATGGGGAAGTGGAGGAGTTAGAGAAGATTTGGGGGTGACTAGTTTTGAAGCTATGATGATCTTATCTATAGTTCTGATAAGATTTTTCTTAAAGTCTTATGTGTGTATCTATAATATGTATACATGTGTACATATATGTGTATGTGTTCATGTGCTTTTCCACTTATTTTTTTTTTGTGGCATACATATGACCCTGGGTTTTCAGAAGCCATGCCATTGGAGCTTTGGCTGGTCCTCCTAAACTGGAAAGACTGAATTTGAGCCTGGTGATGGACCAACTGTTTGTGACCTGTCCGAGAACCAGCTCTAGCTAAGTTCAAATAGGTTCATCACTCGGTTGTCCATAATGTGATGAATTGTTTCACACTCCTCCCCTCACTCTGCAGTCCAGTGACCCTGGCCTCCATGTTTTTCCTTGAATAAGACACTCCATCTCCAGCCTTGGCATTTTCAGTGACTGTGACTGCCCCCTTTCCCTGGAATACTTTCCCTCATGTCTACTTCCTGACTTCCCTGGCTTTCTTCAAGTCCCAGCCAAAATCTTTCAACTACATGAAACCTTTCCTGAGGTTTCATTCCAGGAGCTTCCCTCTGCTGATCATTTCCAGTCTATCCTGTACAGATGTTTGTACTTAAGCTATTCATGTTGTCTCCCCCATCAGACTGTAAGGTCCCGGAGAGGAGGGACTATTTTTTACCTTCATCTCCCTAGCACTTAGCATAATGCCTGTGCACTGTAGGCACTCACTCGCTTATTAACCAACTTCCCTGATTTCCTTTCCCAGTGAAAAATATTACTTTCTGCAAGAATCCTCTCCTCATCTCCCTTAATACTAGTGCCTTCCCACTTGAGATTATCTCCCATTTATCCTCTGTATATTTTATTTGTACATAGCTGTTTGCAAGTTGTCTCGCTGTTAGATTGTGAGCTCCTTGAGAGCAGGGTCTGCATTTTACCTTTCTCTGAATCCCCAGCACTTAGCATGATGACTGGAGCATAATGGGCATTTAATAAAAGCATTTTGACTTGACTTCATAAGAAACTCAAGTTTGTTGCTAGGTGGTGCAGTGGATAGAATGCTGGACTTGGAGTCAGGAGGACATGTGTTCAAATCGTGCGTCACATACTTATTAGCTATATGACCCTGGGCAAGTCACTTAAGGTTTGTCATTTCTAAAATGGGGCTAATAATAGCACCTACCTGCTCACAGGGCTGTTGTAAGGATCAAATGAGATCACATATTTACAAAACTTTGTGCACCGTCAAGCTGTACAGATGCTAGCTCTGTTATTAGTGCTGCCGGCCTCAAGACTCGCAATCATGAGCATGTTTCATTTAACTTCCATTTAACCATGCAGTCAGAAAAAAGGCTTTATTTGGAGAAGCACTATCATGTACTTTTGTTATGTAAGGGTACAAAAGACCAAAGAAATCCCACAGATATTTTGGGCTTAGAGAGTGTAATATTATATCATCATAAAGATAATTATGATATAACAATATGATACCTAGCTATATCCTGCCACTAAAAACATAGCTTAAAGATAGTTTTCTATTGATACAAACATAATAAAAAAATCAGAAAACGAAAACTCAGTGTTATTAGTAGTCTGCAAGAGTAAGTCTTCACCATCTCATATTTTTATTTTCATCTATAAACTTTGGTTGCAGCAGATAGGGCAATCAAGTGCTGAATTAACTTTTGTCTTTTTTTTTCATAGAATTATTCTCATGCCAGTATTCCATTTATTCTTATTGTTATTCAGTTGTGTCCACCTTTATGTTATTCCACTTGGGGTTTTCTTGGCAAAGATACTGGAGTCATTTGCCATTTCCTTAATTAGCTTATTTTACAGATGAGGAAACTGAGGCAAACAGGGTTAAGTGACTTGCCCAGGGTCACAGAACTAGTTTGTGTCTGAGGCCAGATTTGCACTCAGGTGAGTTTTTCTGACTTCAGGCCGCATTCTCTATCCACTAAGAAAATTATCTTAAAGCTGTATTTTGGTAGTTATTTGTAGTTATTTGGTAGGATACAGGTAGGTATTATATTATTATATCATAATCACTTCTAAAAAGTAGCCTTCAAAAGGAGACATCCACTTCTTGAAGCTGTTTATTTTTCCTTAATGATTTGTTTATAAGATGATTTCTCAAATCTTCTTACCTATTTTCCTTGTTAGGTCTGTAAGAGCAAGGGTTTGGTGTAGTGAAACTGTTGACTCCAGGTACCATGATAGCAGAGAGGAGTTCCTTAGCTTACCGGTGTTAGTGTAGGTGGCATTTGCTGTACACTTTTTGAAAGTCATTCACTCAATAGTGATTTAGTAATTGTGAATTCTATGCCAGTAGACCCAGCATAAAACTCTGCTGGAGATTCAAAGAAAGGGTAAAACAGTCCCTGCCTGCTCTAAAGAAGTTTATGTTCTAATGGGGAAGAGAACTTGTAAATAACGAGGTATATATAAGATGTGCAGAGTAGATGATAATCTCAGGAGAGAAGGAGATGCCAGGAAGTGCCTCTGGTAGAAAGTCGGACTTGAGCTGCCTTAAAGAGAAGCCAGTAAAACCAAGGGGTGGAGATGGAAAGGGCAGAACATTCAACGCATGGAAAGAAGCCAGTGCAAAGTCTTGGAGAAGGAAGGTGGAATGTCATGTCCAGGAGCTACACAGAGACCAGTGTAGCTGGATGGTTGAGAATGTGTGTTGGGGGGGGGGGATATATAGTATAAGAAGACTGGAAGGGTAGAATGGGGTCAGGTTGTGGAGATCTTCAAATACCAAATAGAGGAGTTTGTATTTGATGCTGGCAATAATAGTGAACCTGTAACTCATTAAGCAGGATGCCACACCCCAGATGTGGCTATCCTAGAGCCATTTGCCATGGAGGCAGCTTGATCAGTTGTCTTTGATTTCTTGATTTCCTTCTGATGACTCCTAAAACAAAAAATAATTGAGAAGGTTGACATTCAATACAGAATTTCCAAGTAGTTAATATTTTTAAAAGTTGGGGAAATATATGTATATGTAATGAGAAATTTGGAATTGTAAGGTTCAGAGTACTATTCTCCTCTCAGATAAGACACAAAATGGAAGCACTCTAGGGGCAATGCCAGTTTTAGAACACACTCTCCTTTCTGCTCATAAATACTCTTTGATAATCATGACTTTGTACTTAGTCTAGAGGAAGCCTGGTAGAGATAAGCCATGGGAACAATTGTTTTGGAGAGGTGCCATTAACAGACTGATGAAAAGAAAAGACAACCAGGATCATTTGAAAGGAATAATGGAAGATGGTGAGTCATTTGAACATTTATTGAACATTCATTGTATGTAAATCTATGCATTAGACTGGAACACTAAGGAGTTAGGAAATAGAAAACAGTCTTTGTCCTTAAGATATTGACTGATGGCAAATAGAGTTGGGGTATATAAATACGTGGGGGAAAAGGGAAAGAGGATAGGGAAAGGAAAAATGGGGGATAGAGAAAATCTTGGGAGGTCAGATACAGAAGCCTCTTCATATTTTGAAAGTTCTTAAAGAAAAATAATGTTGGTATTTCAGTTGGTAAAATGACTGCTCATTTAGCTGTAATATCCCTTTGGGCTAGTTCTGCGAAATCAATAAAAACAAAGCTAAAGAAAAAGCTATTCTGTTTTAGGCAATATGTAATTAAGCCATAGAAATCAGTGCCATCCAGAATATTACCACGCCCCAAAGGATTAAGTACTGGTATGAATAAAAATAGTACCAATTATTGTTCTCACTGTAGTGAAATTATAAGGATTGTCAATCATCCTCTTTCAGGGGTAAAGTTGATTATTGGCTAGGTTCAGGAATATCTCCTCATTTTCTTATTGCATAAGGTTGGGAGTTTTAGCTTTGTCTTTGAAGGGTGTGTTGGCCTATAAGTAATGGCATTAGATTTGTTTTCGTGTGGTGTTGCAGAACTGCAAATTAGTCAGCTAGCCAGCATTTATTAAGTGCCTGCTGTGTGCCAGAAACCATGCTAAACACTGTGACTACAAAGAAAACTAGAAGACAGTTCCTGCTTTCAAAGGAGCTTACAAATGTAACGGGGGAGAGAATACTCAAACATGATTTATATAAATTAGATTGGAATCAATCATAGGAGAAAGGCACTAGAATTAAGGGGGATTGGGAAAAGCTTCCTGCCGAAGGTGAGGTTTCAGCTGGGATTTGAAGGAAACCAGGGACACCAGGAGGCATTGATGAGGAGGGAGGGTCTTCCAGAGTTAAGGGGTCCCCTGAGCTTGTCTTTCACAGACATTATGGACAGTCAGTGGAAATGCTCGGAATCTGGGGATGGAGGCCAGTGTCACTGAATGGTAAAGTATGTATAAGGGGTGGTTGGGTATAAGTTTTAAGAAAACTGAAAGTCACACAGGGGGTTTAGATTTGATCTTGGAGGCAGTGGGGAGTCACTAGAGTTGATTGAATGGAGGCTAAGGGTGCTTTTGACATGGTCAGATCTATGCTTTAGGAACATCAATTTAATAGCTGATTAAAAAGATGGAGCGTTGTGGTCTGGAGACCAACTAGATTATTGCAATAGTGATGACTGTTTCTGCACCTCTGTACCTGTACTTCTAGTTCTTATGATTGATAAACTCACCATCTGTCTACAGTAAAAAACACCAGAGTAATGGTGTAGGCAGATAAAGAGAATGAATCTTCAAGAAGGTTTGATTGTTATCATGTTATCTTGTTATATTGGTCTCCAGTGTTTTCTCACTGGCTTCAAAATATTAGACACTCTTCACAAACTAAGAGTAAAATGCTAAGAATTTTGGAACTTTGGCCATATTTATCAGACACCAGTTGGAAATTTAGAACCTGTCACAGGTGCTATATGTAGAGAAATGGTGCATACATAACTTAGAGAAACCACAAGTTTGGGTTTGTATAAGCTGAAAAAAGTTTATGTGAAGTAGGCAGTAAGATGGGGATGGAATGAGTCCATTGGCCTTGTGTGCCTACCATTGCCTTTTTGAGGTGGATTTTTATCTTTGCTCTCTTTGAATCTTCTTAAATATTTGATCATATATTTACAGATTGATCAAGTTATCAAAACTGTCTCCTTAACTGTGCATGTCAAGGGATTCTTCTCCTGAGTAAAGGGTGTCATCAGTTGAATAAAGAAGCATGTAAAGCCCCTAGTTTCTATTCCCTTTTTTGTATATGTTCGAACAAACTTTTCACCATTTTGAGTGGTTGTCTCCAAAACAGCAATCTGTAACTAGTAAATAATAATGTGATATAAAGAATTTTTGTAGGCCTGAATATTTATATTACAAAGTTCTATTTTTATTTCCCCTGGGAATTGATGGTGTGATAATGTAAAGGGCAGTAAATGAAGCATTTTTTTGTACGTATTGTTTCTTCATGTGTAATTTTAGATTAGCTATGAATATCATAGAGAAATGAATATTGTAAGAAGGGTGCAAATGACCTTTACATTTTGTCCATTTGTCATGCACAGGGGGCCATCCCAGGGGTTTAAGGCCAGATAGGTAGATCTGCACAAATGCACGCACACCTAAGTGGTGAGGGCCACTGCAAACCCAGGACAGATGCAAAATTATGTAGGCTAGAGGGGATAGAGAGGAGAAGAAAAGGCAGTCCTTATGGCATTGAACAACTGTTCTGCTGGCCACCTTTATATCAGTAGATATGCCAGAATATCCGCTCGCTGGTGGATTCTGGAAGGTTTGTAAATCACTCGAGGTCAACTAAATTTGGAGTCTCTTACAGTGTCTAACTCTGCTTGTAATTGCACCTTTTAAATAGCTTCTCATCAGTCAGTCAATAAACTTTATTACCTACCTGCTATGTGCCTGGTTCTGTGCAAGTGACTCTGTGCAAGTCACTTCACCTCTGATTGCCTCCATTTCCTCATCTCTAAAATGAAAGGATTGAACTTGAAGACCTCTGAAGTCCTTTCTGGCAACAAATTCCCAATCCCTAGAATGAAGGAGGTGACTTGTACTACAGACTAGGGGGCACAACATAATGACCAAGACTGAGTTCTAATAAGTCATTGATTTTCTTTGAAGTCATTTCACATGTGTCTGTTAGTATGCACACAGATATGAAATTGAGGTTAACCTTAAAAACTCAGTGTAGGACAACTCTCAAGAGAACATGTTAATCATGAGAAAAATACCAGACGTGAAGAATTATGGCAAGAGCCCAGTGGCAACCTTTCTGAGGAGAGGACCTCGTAGACCATCTATTCCAGTTGAGTCATTGGACAGATGAGGGAAAAGGAAATATTGGGAAGTGACAGGACTTCTCTGGTCACAAGGGTCATAAGCAGCAGAACTTGGGAGTAGAACCATGGTTCTTTGGTCTCCTAATCCAACACTACTTTGTCTTTTTTCCCTCCATATTGTTTATAGTCATCCCAGTTTGCTAATTTGGGTTGGGGTGGTAGGGGGAAGACTTGCGAGCAGAATCCCTGTCACGAATGGAATATGATTTTAGGTGAAGATGGGTTCCTCTAGAGACTTAACAAAAATGAGTTGTAGTATAGGAAGAGAAAAATGAGAAGGGTGTTCAACTGCACCAGGATGGGGCTGCATGCTTGGTTAAGGAAGAGGGGATGTAGACCCCTGCTTTCCTATCACATGCCTTTGCACATAGCTTGTTGAATAAATGATTGATGAGTGAGAGAGTAAATGATCACTATAGTCTGGAGTATGAGCATTCTTGAGTATCTGTCTTCATGCTTTACACTTTGGCATTTCAGAAGTGGTTTTAATAGTTCCCAATAGGTTTTTGTACCTGCTGTTTTTACTCTAGGAACCTTTTCAGTACCTCACAGATTTTGGTGACCTATAGTAATATATACCTATATTAATAGGTATATTATTAAGTAATATTTATAATATAATAATAATTAAATAATATTAAATATCTAACTTAATTTTGTTGGATCCTTTCCAATCTTATGTGCCTTTTGATAACAAGGTTACTTCTTTCCTCATTTCCTACAGACTCATTTCTTTATTTTCCCATATTTTGAGCTCCAGTCGATCTGCTTATTTCTAGTCTTTTACCCAGGCAGAGCAAAAATCAGCTTATGGAATATGTCCCTTCCTGCTGAGATCCCTTCAGTGGCTACCAGTTTCCTTTTGCTGACTCCTGATCAAATGCTTTGAGGCCTCCTCAGTATTTCCCGGCTTTTGATAAGCATCTTCATTACTCTAAAACTTTCTATCCCAGCCAAATAAATGTTATTTTGTTGTTTTCTTCAAACCGCCTTTCACTTTTGTACCTAGCATTATGGCATCAAAGATCTCACGTTTAAGAGAGCTGGAAGGAGCCTTACACATCATCTGCTTCAACTTTCTTGTTTTTTGGAGGAAACTGAGACCCACAAAACCACCCAGTCACACAGATGACAGACAGTAAACAGCCAGGTGGAGCTCCGCCTGGCACTCTCTCCTTTATGCAGAGCCCAGGTTACATCTTCCTGCTCCGCCCCTCACCTGCACCCCTCTTTCCACATTAGGACCCAGTTTAAACTCCAGGAAGAATTCTTTATTGAACCCCACACATTGATTCTAATTTTGCAAGTGAATCAGTCTCATCTGTTTCTTTAAAAGGTTCATAAAATGTGCTTTTAAGAAGTCCTGATATATGAAAATCTAAACTTGTAAATCAGATGAATTGCTCTTTTCTTAAGGGAGTGGAAGTCACAGGAAACTGAATAGAAAAAGATCAGAAGACTTAAGTGCTCTCTGCTCAGAAGCTGCCTTTCTGAACTCATCACACAAAAGAAAATACTTTAGAAGTCATTTTGAAGTATTTGATATATTAACTACAATCATCAAGGATCATAAAGCTTGGAATGTCACATCTTGTCTGTTTGCAAAAGCAATTTGAGACATAGGCCCAACTTACATTGATTGCTTTGTAGTTGTTTTTTCATTGTGACCCCATGAGTTGGTTTTTTTGTTTGTTTTTTAAAGAGTAGACCATCAGAATTTGCCACGCATAAAATGCTTAAAAAATAGCAACAACACTACACAGGTTTTTAAGCACTGGGATCAGTGAAAACCTAATAAATTATATCTGTATAATTATTGTCTATATCCCATCTTCTTTAACCAAGCATGTATCAACTGTACCTGAGTTTTTGTAATATGCAGTTGAACACTCTCCTCATTTTCTCTTTCTGTACTCCAAGTCATTTTTGTCATGTCCCTAAAGGAACCCATCTTCACCTAAATCATATCCCTTTTGTGACAGGGATTTTACTTGCAAGTCTTTCCCCCAACCACCCCAACCCAAATTAGCAAACTGGGATAGCTATCAACAATATGGAGGGCAAACAAAACAAAACAAAAACTATAGGAATGTTGGATGAGAGGATCAAAGAACCATGGTTCCTCTCCCCAAGTTTTGCTGCTTATGATCCTTGTGACCAGAGAACTCCTTTCCCTTCCAGACATTTCAGTTTCCCTCATTGTACTTATTTTCAGCCAATTAAAAAAAATCCTGCTTTGGCACGTGGTTAGAGCAGATGTGGCCTATTCAAGAGATCATAACCTCTTGTGAACCTTTAGCAGGTTGCCACTAACTAGTTTTTTTTTTAATGTTGTGTTTTTGCAACTACAGGCATATATAGTTGTCGACTTGTAGTGAAACAGAAACTTTAGTGTAGCAGAATATTATAATATGTTTATAATATAATATACATAATATAACATTGTAATATAATATAATATTATGATATATTATATATTATAGTACTATAATATATAACATTAGAATATAATCCTGATCATGTTGGTTGACTGAATTATTATTCTTATTAAAAGGATTTATTTTGCTGTATTGTTAATGGGATTTAAGATCTTCCCTGTCTATTAATAGACCTCACATGGAGTCCATTAAGAGAAGCTTGCTTGGGGGGGGGGGGTGGAGGCTTGCTTGTAGGAAGATTTTCACACCTTTTATTAATTTCTAATTAGGCATTGAGTCAGGAGGGTTGTGATGCTCTCTGGCTCTAAATGGGTATATATACTCTGAGGTTAGCATTTTGGTTTGGAGAAGACTCATTGGAAGAGTGTTCTTGTGATTTGCCCAGATAAGACTGTGGGTAGCTGTTAAGGAGCTCCCTAGCTTTGAAAAGCCCAGAAGTTGGTGCTTCTCTCACTGGTAACTATGTATGTATTGCCTTGGTCAGACAGTTGGATCTGTCTTTTGATCTGCACTAATTTCTCAGACAGAAGTCCTTCTGTTGGTCTTTATTTCTCTGCTTATATTTTCTGTTTTCTTTGTTTGGATTTTCCCTGAAGTTCAGGGTGTTGATTTTTCCTCTGAACTAATGAATGTAATTAAAAGGTATTGTTGACCTCTTGAACAGCTATAACTATCTTTCCTAGTAAAGCAGATCTAAGAACCTAGGCTAGCTATCATCCTGGGTATACCAGTGAAATTGCCACTACATTTGCTTATAAAAATTACCCCAGCTTTCTTTAACTATGGATTTCCCAGGTACACTGAGATAGTGTAGTGTTAATAAGCAAGAGATCGTTAGAGCCATAGCATCTTAAAGTTATGATGTTAAAGTTACTAACAATTGAAGATAATAACTAATAATAAAAAATAAACAATAATAAACTAACACTTAAAAGGGCTTTAATGTTTTAAAAAACAAACACTTTACATTAGCTCATTTGATCTTCACAGGAATCCAGGGAAATAGGTGCTGTTATTATTACCATTTTACAGATGAGGAATGAGGGCTTGCTCCAGGTTACACAACTAGCCAGTGTCTGAGGCAGGATTTGGTCTTGGGTCTTTGGACTCCAAGTTCAGTAATCTGTCTACTATTTCATGCCACTTTTTTGTGGTTAGATAAGGCATTTAGATAAAAGCATCTTGGAAACTCTTAACAGAAGTCAAGGAGATAATGATTAAGTGAAGAAAAATTTGATTTACATGTTGTTAAGGTATATTTCTTTTTTATATAAGTGATATCCCTTATACATAATACGCATTTCATGCAAGGTCCAGTGAAACTAAAACAATTTTCCTTAAGAGCAGGGTTCATAAACCCCAAAGGAATCTATTCTTTAATAGATTTACAGGGGTGAGGGGAGGGTCTTAGATGGGAAGAAGGCACATTTTTATTTTCACTAAGCTCTATTTGAAAATGAGCATCTTCTTCAAGCATTGAAAAATGTGATTGCTTCACCACAGTGTCATAATGGTTCTGTTATAGGATTTAACAACAACAACAAAAAAAATCCTCTGTTCTGGAGACATGTGTATGAAAAGCTTAAGTTTGTATTTTGTCATTATCATAGTCACCAAAGTCATCACCATAACCAGTTATTCGGTAAGAGAGAGGTCTTCAGCAGATCTGTGCCTTAGCATTGTTTTATAAAGACTTTTCTTTTTTGGCTATGGTGCACATAGCAGTTTGATGTCCTTTTGTTGATCTGTCACAAATCTAGATGGATGGGTTCAGGCACCTCATCTGGCTCTGGCATGGGAAAAAGAAAATGGGTCTGGGGAGCCACATGAAACTAGATTTTCAGATTATGGTACCACTTTCAATAGGAAAGCCCCAAATCAAGATGTAGACCTCTGTCCATAGCATCTTTGCTCTACAAGTAGCCCCAGCAGAGGCACAGAATAAGGGTGGCTGGTTGTATCACCAAACTTGTAGTTTCTTAAGTCTTTGAGATTTCATGCCTCTTTCTCTGAATAGCTTAGGTAGGGCACATCTCTTTGTTGCCATGGTTGCATTTGAGTTCTGATATTCATCCCCGTTACTGCCTTTCTTGCTTTTGACAGCTTAAATTTATTACCCTTCTTAATTTTTCCATGTATTGACATCTGTTTCACACATGATATTAAAGAAAATGGCCTCAGATTTCTATGCTTCTAATTAAATCTGGTACCAGACCATGGCTGACTCACAGCTAGTAACTGTACTGGAGTTCATACTCCTGAGGCAGTCTGGTTATGTGAAATGCATCAACTCTTTCTAGGAAACCTTTACTTCCTGAATGCCAGGCTTTCTTCCATTGCAGTCTCAGCCAAAACTTAGCACATTTGCTTTAGTTTCCCTTTATGCCACAATTTCTTTTTTTTTTAATCTAATTAGGACTTTTTTTTCTTAAATGGTCTTGTATGGCTGTATGGCATTTTGCTTGAATTTTTTTCCTACCACTTCTAAAATAAAACTAACCTTTTGAAATGTGTACTCCGAGTTCTGAAAAGATCAACAAGGAGAAAACGATTTTCATAAGATTATTTCTAAGGAAAGTGAAGACTCCTTATACATTATTCATAAGAAATTGCTTAGAAAAAAGTGTATTTATTTTTCTTTCAGCATTTCTGGAAGTATTTTTGATGGTGGATGTTTCAGAAAACCTGTCACCGGGGCTTTGAATTGAAAGAAAAAGTTCTTAATATCCTAAATTTCAAGTCAGTTTGAGGATAACTTTCCTTAATGTCTACCCAAAAGAGCATTTAATGAATCTCAAATTCTTCACAGACATAACTAGCAAATTTGCTCTGCTTAACTGTCTCTGGGACAAATGACATAAAATATGTCTCCATTTCAGTTGAGAGTTCCTAATCTTGTTAATTAAATACTAAGCCCAATTGTTGCAGTACTGTTATTGTGAAAGTGCTGTCAGTACCCCCTCTTAATTTTGATACCGAGGGACTAAGCTCTGGTAACTCTCCCTAGGTAGGGCTCTGATGTATCCTCTTATGGGACTGGCCATTCGCAGTCTATGGTGGTACTGATGAGAAACTATGTTCTTGTTGTAGGCAGCATGGTGTATTGCAGTGGTTCTTAAAACTTTTTGGTTACAGGATCCTTTTACTGTCTTAAAAATTATCGAGAACTTCTGAAAGAGATTCTATTTGTCTGGGTTATTTCTATTGATATTAACCATATTAGAAATGAAAATGTTTCAGAATTATTATTAAAATAGTTCTGACTTCATGGACCCAAAAGGGACTTGGGGGGATCTGCAGATCATACTTTGAGGATTGACTTTGTGCAGGAAAGAACTTGCCCATGGACCCAGGAATGGAAATCTTGTGTTTGAATCTTGACTCTGATATTTCCTAGTTTTGTGGTCATGGGCACTGAATCTCAGTTTCCTGATTGGTGAAGTAGTGATAAAAATCTAACTTCCAGGATTGCTATGGAAAGTGCTTTACAAAAATTTAAAGCACCATATTTGTGATGTCATTATCCCCAAAGGATTTGTGCTGTTATAGATGTGACTTTTGCCCTCAGAGATGCAGATCCCATTCTGTCCATGCTTGCCCATCGTGTAACTTTTATTCATGCTTCTCTATAACTTCATCACAATATCTCCACATGATTTGTAGGAGACTTTTTCTGGGCTCACCTGACATCAAGTGAACATCCGTTTGATATGTGGGCTGCCTACTAGTTAGTTCTTGCTTTCATTTCGTGACTGGTCCCGCTTTTTTTCCTGGCAGTATCTTCTTGATGACATCTTTTGCTCTTCCTGCATAATTCCTTTTAATATATTGCAACCTGCTTATGTCTACCATGTGCCTCTTCATTGCCCTTTGATTCTTAACTTAGATTCTAAAGTTTAATCTTTTTAACCCCAGTACTCTTCCAGAGCTGTAACACTACACTCTCTGAAAATTTAAGTTTAATATTATTACTATTTTTAACTCTTTTTTATCCCAAGTGAAGTAATCAAATTACTTCCTTAGGCACTGGAGTGAGACTGAGCTTAAGATCTTCAGGTGACCATTTGTCCAATCCAAAAGGCTTTTCCAGGGTTCTTATGCAATGAAAAATACATTTCCTGAATTCTCATTCTGAGCATTGTATCTTTTCTTTGGCAGTATTCTCTTAGAAGACATTCAGATTAAAAAAGCAAAACAAAGCAAATAAGATATGCACAAATGCAATGTTTGCCTTTGTAGCTTTTAAATTTTATTTCAGTGGCTTCTGCTGTCAAAGCAGAATCTTCCTTCTACCCAAGAGGAGGAAGTAAGATTAAAGCCATGCTACTGAGATCCTCCAGAAAAGATTAAAGCTGAAATTGGTCTTCTAGCTTCAGTTGGCAAGTAATATCCAGCAGTCGGGGTGTCTGCTTCATATCCGCCAAGGGGTTGTATTTCTCCAAACTAAAAAGCACTTGAGAAATTTTCAAAAAAATTAAAAACCAGTCTCTTAGACATCAGGGTATTGAAGGTAGGATAGGGGGTAATGTTTTGAGCTTTATTTCCCAAAGCTATTTATGGCACTATGTGATTTTTTTCCCTAGCTGTTCTGTCTACTAAATTACCAGTGTTGAGGAAATATGAACTATGGGGTAAGAAGATACCACAATTCCATTAGAATTGCTTTGGCTAACGTGTGAAGGTGATGATAAAGTTATGATTGTTATGAAACGCTACAAAATGGTGTTTCAGAACATACATAGGAACCACTTATTTAATCGGGTAGAGCAATAGAAAGATCAATAGATTTGGATTTAGGAAGACCTAATTAAAATCCTGACAGGGATATTTACCAGCCACGTGACCCTGAACAAATCACTGAAACTCTTTGTGATTCAACTTCTTCATCTGAAATGAAGGGGTTAAACTCTGTGGCTCCTAAGATGGAAGTCAAGTCTAGGACTGTGATGCTGAGATTGATGATTGAATGCTTACTGTAACTTGGGACTGACTCTTGGGGTCAGGAAAGCCTGGATTTAAGTTTTGCCCTTGAAACACATGAATGTTTTAAATCACCCATTGCCCCCAGGCAACTCTCTTAAGACTTAAAGTGATGGATGGTTTGTGGATCTGTCCAGGTGGAGGGAGTTTCTATACCTGGGAATTCCTCACTGACAAATAACAGATCCAGAGTCCTCCCCACTTCCCCAAATACTATGTTCTTAGTGCTGTTTTAGGTACTTTTCAGGATGCAAAAGAAATACGACACAAAATCCTGTATATCACAATATATATTTAGCACAATATATACTACATGGGAGGCAATGAGGGAATAAAATATAAGTGCTTAATGTGTTGCTTTTTGTTCAGTTGTTTCAGTGGTGTCTCACTCTTCATGACCCCATTTGGAGTTTTCTTGGCAAAGATACTGGGGTAGTTTGCCATTTCCTTCTTCAGCTCATTTACAGATGAGGAAACTGAGGCAAACAGTGTTAGGTGGCTTGTCCAGGGTCTCATAGTCTCTGAGGCCAAATTTGAACACAAGTCTTCCTGATGCTTGGCCCATGAGCTATATCCATTGTTCCCCCAGTTGCCCTGCTTATTGTATAGTAATATATTGTATAATACAGCTAAAAAGTACTAGAAAGTCTCCAGTAGAATGTAAACTTCTTGAGGGCAGGGGACAGTATCATTTTTCATTTTTGTATTCTTAGCATAAATAAGTCTTGCACACTGCAGGTACCTAATGTTTGCTTAATTGATTTGAAATCAGTGGGAAGAGAAGTCGCTGCAGGATGAGGTGGTCCAGGAAAATCTTTTGGAGCTTACTGGACATAAATAGGACCTCAAGAATGCTTGGGACCTGTTTGGCTATCCATAGAGTGAACAGATGACTAGCTGGTTGTGTCAGATTTCCATCTGACTATTTGTGCTTCTCCAGTGTGGAATGCTGTTAACATTGTGTAATAAGTTTTGAGAATGCAACAGGAGACATGGAAGCTGAATTCTCTCCACCTGAATAGGCTGTTAACCTTCTTTAAAACTGGGGGAAATGATGGCTATTTGAGAATTACTGTAAGCTGATTACTTTGCTTGAAGTTTGCTCTTCAAACACATGATGTCAAAGCACTGCCAGTTTAGCATTGTGGTCTGCCACTGAAATGGAAACAGTGGAGAGGACAGCCAGCTGCGTGCCTGGGAAATGCTGCAGGTACCAGACTTTTTATCAGCAAAGCAAAGCTAAACGTTGTCACCCAGACCTCCTTCCTGGGGAACCTGCTGCTGGGGCTGCCTTAGTTGGAAGACAGAGAAACCTGAGCCAAAGACAGCTCTTTCTTTGTGGGTTCTGCCTGGTGACGTGCCACAGATACCGCTTCACCTTCTCCAGAAGCAGCTAAAGCCTGACGAACAGTGACCATATGCATGTTTGTGACCGGGGTGCTGGACCTGCCGCAGACATCATAGCAGGCTGTTGCCTGCTCATCCAACAACAAAAGCAAAAACCCCACACACCTCAAGTGCCTGATTTTCCAGGCTAATATATATGATAGACACTGCATGAGGACAGAATGTAGGCTCGGTTCTTATGCTCTGAAGCGCTGACAAAGATAATTTCACTTCCACATGGTGCTTCAAGGTTTGCAGGACGTTTTCTTTGCTGCACCGTTGGAAGTTGGGTGTCCCCAAAGTCCTGGTGCAGTTTAAAGTTACTGATGCACATGACTTTTGAGATACCTTGTATATAAACACTTTGTTTTGTGAATGTCATTTTATGGCAAATAAACTAAGGCTCAGAGAGGTTGATTCACAACTAGTATGTAAGAGACCACACTTGAACCAGTGAGTTTTTTTCCCTACTATACCACACTGCTTTTTTCCCCCACCTTTTACTTTTATATATGCCTATATTATGATTACTTAATTTGTAGTATACTTTTAGTACTAGAGAATGTACTCTCTGTACAGTGTACAGAACATTGAATTTGGAGTCAGAAGACAAGAATTCAAATCCCATTTCTATTACTTGACCACTTTGGCAAACTTGGGCAAGTGATTTAGCCTCCCTGGGCCTCAGTTTCCTCATTTGTAAAATGATGTAATTTTATTACATGGTTTCCCATGTCTCTTCCAGGTTGAAATCTGTGTGAGATAAAGGAATGATGATGATGTTGATAGCAGCTAGTGCATGTTGTATAGATGTACCAGACTCTATCCTAAGCTCTTTACAAACATTGCATTTGAGTCTCACAGAAGCCCTGGGAGTTAGGGGCTGTTATGATTCCCATTTTATAGTTGAATATATGGAGGCAAATTGAGGTTCAGTGACTTGCCCAGGGTCATACAGCTAAAGTAAAAAGTGTCTGATGCCAGATTTGAACTCAGTTCTTCCTGGCTCCAGGCCTAGCACTCTGTCCACTACTTTACGGTCTTCGTTCTGGATGTAGAAAGATCTGTGCCTTTAGCAGTATAGGATAGGCCTGGTGTGGAAACAGCCTCTACCAATACATATTGAGCTACTTTCAAACAACAATTAGGGATTAATAATTTTAATTACTGTTAAGTTATAGTGTTATGGTGAAAAGGGGGCATTTGATATTAGAATGTGTTCTGTAGCTTGAATAACCTGTCTCCCTAGTGGATTCCTTCCCTTCCCTATATTGGCTGTGGCTCCCTGTTCCTTTCAACCTGGGTTGGGAGTAGTCTCTTCTTTCTATAAGTGGTTTCTCTCCCAGACCCCCGATCCAGAAGACCAACGTGATCTTCAGCAGGAGGTGGTATCCCTTCTATTTCCAGATTCCAGCCTGGCAGTGGGATTAGAATGTGTCCCTCCTTCAGCCACCTCCCAGCTCTGAGCTGCTCATGTTGAAGATACTAGACTGTTAATCAAGCTCCTCTCTGCCACATTGATTTTGTTAAAAATGGCTCTGTATACCTAGAAGATCTGATAACCAGCATATCACTTTATTGTTTTGAGTGGGGCTTTTTGCTTTAATTTTTGGAATCTCCCTCATTTCAATAGCAGATACTTTATTATATATAGGAAAGAGTCCTGGATGTGGAATTAAGAGAACTTGGTTCAGATCTGGACCTTATAGCTGTGTTACTGTGAGAAGACCACTTAACATGAGGGTGATAAGAATATACCATCTTTCTCATGGGGTTGTTGTGAGGAAAATACTTTGGAAGGTTAAATTCATTGATACAAGTTATTCGGTCATTATTGGAACCACTTTGTCACTCCACTTTCCTCAGCTTGTATTATTTTCCCAAATTTCTCAAGGTCACTCAGTGAATAAGTATTTGAGATGGTATTTGAACCTCTGTTTTCCTGACTTCAAGTACATTGCTAAGCATTTCACATAAATTATCTCACTGAACCTCCCAGCCACCTTATTGGATTATCACCCTTATTTTATAGACAAGGAACCTGCCATGCAGAGAAATGAAGCAGTTTAGAGGAATGGTGCATCTCGCAGCTAATAAGTGCCAGAGGCAGGGCCTCTTCTCGCCAACCAACTGGCATTTTCCTTAAAGAATTCCTTGTTACTTTTTTTTTCTCTTTTTGGAGCGGGGAAGGCAGGGCAGTTGAGGTTAAGTGACTTTCCCAAGGTGACACAGCTAGTAAGTGTGTCAGATGTCTGAGGCTGGATTTGAACTCAGGTCCTTCTGACTCCAGGGTCAATGCTCTACTTACTGTGCCACTTAGCTGCCCCCCTTATTGTTCTTTATTTAAATACATTGAACAGTTGTATTCTGCTTTACCCACAGTAAAAACCATCATGCTGAACCTTGAGGGGAAATCAGTAATGCCTCCTTTTGTAGATCATGAAATCATGCCTCTAGCGTTGGAAGAGACCGTAAAACAAAGTCCAGTGTCCTCATTTTACAGATGAGGAAGCTGAGGGCCGGAGTGCTTAAAGTTTAAATAACTGCTTCTTTGTTACGCAGCTCATATGACTTAGTTTGGACTCAAGCTCATTTGTAGATTCTGAGACTCCCTCTGTACCCACTGCTTCCCTGTTTCTGATCTTCTCTCTGCCTGGATTTTTCACTTATATATATATATATATATTTTTTTCACTTATATTCCTAAATAATGATTGCAATATTTATTTCTCCCTCAATAGAACATAGACTCTTTGGAAGCCATTCCAAGATCTGAATTTTTCTGTTATCTGCCTATAACATGCAGCATGCACACGGTTGGAGTCCAGTAACTTTGAACTGACTGATTGACCCTTAGGCAAGAAGAGCCTCTGCCCTATTTTCTTTTCCTTAGCATTTCTGCAAATAATTATGAAATGAAAGCTTTGTGATTGTGGAAGTTCCTGCTGTCCAAACCTAAGGTGGAAAACGTTCCCAATGTTAGACAGCTGCACCATGCTGAAACCTGTTTCCCATTACCTCACCCTAACTTCAAAAATAGCAGAAGGCTTTTTCCTATTCAGTGCCATTAACTGTGTCCACTGTAGAATACTGAAGGTTTTTGTTCTTCACCAACAAATATTGTTGACTGGTCCTAGGGTCCCCCACTGTTTTATCCTCTTTCCGTGTGACCAGGTCCGTTAGACAGTTTGTTTGGTGATGCCATTACTTTTGGGATGTCTTCGATGCAGGCAGACCTTTACCAAAGCTGGGACCAACTTTAGGACTGAATGATTGATAGGGTAATTTCAGAAATAGCAAGTCGGGGGCTCCCAGCATTATTCTTTAACTAAGCTGAAGAGAATCCTGCTAATGTAGTATATTTTCACTCTGACAGCTCTTGAATGAGAATTGTTAATGAGAGTAATTACTGAAGAGCATCAGTGACTAAGGCCAGCCTGTGATGACTTAGTTGCTAGTGTCACTAAAAGTATGTGTTGCAGTAGTTAAAGTGGACTCTATGGATATGAAAAGGGTTTTGTGTTTAAGTTTAGGCAGAAAAAAAAAAAGTTCCATTTTCCAAGGCTAGCTGTTGCAAACAAAGCTGTTCTTAAGGATTGGTGGATGAGAGCAAGTGGTCCAGGCCTGGTGCTTCTCTTCCCTCCGCCCACTCCCCTCCCACCTCTTCACCCTCTGCTCTTCCCCTCCCCGCTCTCCCCTTTTCTCACTGCTGGGCAGTGTTCAAGGTGCTGGAGAGAAGATAGCTGAAGATGGTAGTTAAATAATAAAAATCCTCTCTTTCCCTTGGCCAGCCAGAGCAGAGTGATGGGATTGTCTCTCCTCTCTTCTACCCACAACCTTCCTTTGAAGGCTGCCCTTTTGTTACCTGTTTAAAAATATCCTATTTCAAGGCTACTCCTCGTGTTCATTTTAAACCTGGTTTCACATGTATACAAATGTTTGGGGCTCCATACCCCCCAAGAATAGCTATGCTTGAAACAGGCTTTTCTCTTGAATGCGGTAACAAGGCAAGGCAGCAAACATATATTAAATCTTTACAATGTGCCAGACACTGCTAAGGAGAACACAGATTCAAGCAGAAAGAAAGTTTCTGCCCTCATGAGGCTTAAGTTCCTTCTGATGGGAGCAGACAGCACACAAAAAGAAGCTGTAGAGGCATGGGGATAGTAAAGATGTCTTGCCCTGTTGGCCCCTTCCTCCCATTTCAGTTTTGAAGTCCAGAAAGTCAGGGGCATCGCTGTGAAGCCTGGGTCCTTCCCCAAAATGGAAACCCCAAGAGGAAGGGGATTAGCCTGTGGTCCACTGTGAGAGGGTTAGTCAGGGTGGGTGAATGTTCCAGGGCAAAGAGGCTCCAGGCACTGAAGGAGTGTCCAGCATGAGATTGTATCCGAGACATGATATTGAAGTCCAGAATGTTGGAAGCTGAAGCAAGGAGGAGAGTAAGGTAATACGGAGTGTTCCAAAAGTCTTGGTGCAGTTGGAGGCATTAAAACCTAAAACTGTACCAAGACTTTGGGACAACCAGTATTTATAAATTACTTAGCAGACATGTAAGTGTTATATACATGTTTAGTTGTTATTAGTATTATTATGCCCATTAAATCATTGTTGCAGTAGTGAAAGGACTTACAATTGGAATTTATCTGTATTCTATGAATTGTAAGAATATTACCTATTGCATTGTGACCTGTAAGAATAGCTTATGAAATCAATACTCTGGAAAGCACCCCTCATCAGTATTAGCTCCCAGAAGAGAATTCATCACACAGTGAATAATGCTTTTTTAGTTTTAATTATATTTGGTGCACTATTTAATTGGCTGTCTTTAAAATGAAATGTTACCCATTCTTCTTATGTTTAGGCACAGTGATTTTTATTGCAGGTGCACACAAGTGTTCTAAGTTTTTAAATACAGAATAATTATTAATTCTTTAAGTAAAATACAATGTCGGTTGGCATAAAAGATAGTAACCATAGAAACATAATGTTTTTAGGGAAAAAACCCCACAAAATAATATGATAATTTCAGTGGTCTGTAAGATGTAATTACCGTAGCAGATTAGACTAAAATGTTAGCTGTGTTGTTAGTAGAACAGATGGCTACATTAAATGATACTTGCTTATATAACAGCATCCTTTTAAAAAGTAGATATTGTACTGCAAAAATAGGGAGGGGAGGAGTTGGGAAGATGATAGGGAAAATTATTGTTCTAGGTTCCAGTTGTCTTTTAAGTGAGTGAAGAAACCTTGAGGGCTTCTTTCTGTAACCAGCAACAAATTCACTCTCTAGATTGACTTTCAAAGGCTATTTCTTCCTAATTGACCCAGTTAACATTCCTTTAAAATTAAAAGAGAATTTGTCTGTAAGTATCTTCTAGATTGGGATTTTTAACCTTTTTATGTTTGTGGACTCCTTTGACTGGTAAAGTTTATGGACCCCTTTTGTTTTTAAATGCATAATAAACGTAGAATTATAATCAAAATAGTTATATCTATATAATTCACTGACTTTTAAGAACCTCGGCTCTAGATTCAATAATTAATAACCTTTGTGTTTTCTAGGTCCTTAGTTCAGAGTTATGTAGTGATTTGCTTCCAAATGCTTTGTAAATGGAAATCAAAATAGTTAAATATTTGGTTTACTGATTTCTAACATGTTTCAGCCTTGACCAAATACACCATCTTCATCATTTTTCAACTTCTAACCAAATCCCTGCCACCCTGCCAACCCTACCTCCCAGCCTAAGCTTCAGGATTTCCTCTTTGATTAAATAATAACTAGAATCAAGTGGCAGTATAATAGTATAAAACTGTATACATACCTTATTCATTCAAAATCACCTGTAAACATTTTACTGCAAGTAGTTCCTGAGTCTTCCTGAAGTAAGATTCCCCATCTGTAAAATGAGGGAGTTGGGCTCCATGCACTCTAAAATCCAGCTTTAAATTCATGATCCTAAGTGTTGATAGACAGGCTACTTACATAGTGTAATTTGAGGGAGGTCTCCCCCATTGCTAGTTACTTCCCTCTGAGATTACCTCCAATTTACCCTATATACCTCTTGTATGGACATAGTTGTTTGCTCTCTTCTCCCTTAGGCTATGATATCCTGGAGGACCAGGATGATTTTGGGCTTTTTTTCATGACCCCAGACCTTAGATCTGTGCCTTGCACATAGTAAGTGCTTGATAAATATTCCTTGACAGACTATGGTTAATTAGCTGTCAAACTGCCTTCTTAATTGATCTATTATGAAACTTGAAAAAGACTGTCAAAAAGAAAATTCTACCAGTGAGGCGTTAACACCCCTTTAAGCCATTGGTACCCTTATTAACTTGTTAGTAGGATGCATTGAACAGACTAGCTTTCACCAAGCATGACCCTGAGAGAATGGTACATGAGATGCTTAGGTTGTTTGGGTTTATTATATTTTTTGGAGATCATGGAAGAGTGGGTAGGAAACATCTAGAGTAGGCCAGTGAGATTTCATTGGCAGGGATGCTTCCTTCACCAGTGCAGACTACCAACCCCTCCACAGACCTTAGATGGTTTCAAGAACTGTTGGAACTAAAAAGGTTTTACTGCCAGCAGCCAGCTTTCTAGTGATGACCTCATTGAATTAAGCTTGCCTGGTCCTCAAAAAATGGACACAGAGCTCTCAGGTCTGTACTCAGAGCCTTTCCAGCAGGCCTCAGGTTATATACATTAGTATAGCCTTTGAGAGTTCCTGATCATCTCTGCATAGAAAATTTGTGTGAAAAATCCTTATGGGGTTCAGGGTATCTTTGCTACTTCAAAATGTTATCAACCAACAGATACTTATTTAGTTTGCTATGCGCCAGGCACTGAAAGTCTCCTCAGATACAGAGACAAGAATTAAACAGTTCCTTCCTTTAAGGAGTTTATATGGTAGGTATTAGAATAAAGACTATATCTCTATCATCCCAGATATATCTTATCAACTTGGGTTCTGTGACTTTAAAAAAAAATTGATAACTGTATTTCAATGTAATTTTTTTCCTCTATAATCTTATGAATTTTATTTTATGCTTTCAAACATATTATGCTGAAAAGGGGCTCATATGCCTCATCAAACTGTACGAGGGAGTCCATGACACAATGAAGTCAGTTAAGAACTCTTGCTATGTAACTTCTTGTACAGATGCCAGGCAATATTTAATGATTAATTTTGTATAGGAAAGAAGTGGATTCTTAAGACATATTTTCTTTTCTTTTTCTTTTTTTTAAGCAATCAGGGTTAAGTAACTTGATCAAGGTTACACAGCCAGGTGTTTCTGGGTGGGTGCTAAGTGTCTGAGCCCGGGATTCGATCTCCAGGTCTTCTCAACACTGGAGCCGGTGCTCTTACTCGCTGTGCTACCTGGCCGCCCCCAAGACATTTTCATAGAAGCAGAGAGCTACTAATTAGAGGCTGCCTACCCCAACCCTCTCATTATGAAGATGAGGAAACTCAGGTTTAGAGATGTTAAGTGAATTGTCTAGGGTCATACAAACTAATAGTAGAAATGGGATTTAAATGGGCCATCTGGTTCCAAATCCATTGCCTTTTTGTATTACTGTTCTTCTCCATTCTGTGTACTATCTTAGATTCAGAAGTGCACTGCCCCTTTTTGAGGGAAAAGATTGATTTGACAGCCAATAGTCAATGTTAAAGTGTGTTAATTTAGAATATTTTTTTTCAACTGTGAAAATCATAAGCAAAGGATCACCAGTCTTGGCTTACAGACTGATTTGATGGTCAGCGATATTGGGGAAAATATTAAATAATTCAAAAAGTGTTTGATAGGTTAATGAATGTACACTGGAACTTTTAAAACCTGGTAAAGACTTCTAGATAATCCATTAAACAAATACATGTAGTGATCATCTTGGAAGATTTTTAGAAAAATTTTTCATCCTGACCAGATTATAATGTAAAGTATAAACTCAAATTGCATGGTGGTGAGAAGTGATATATAGGGCTGAATGATTTGAACTGTATTGACAACATTGTTGAGTAATTCCTAATAGGGTTTTTCACTTGTGAAAATGGGATTTCAAAAAAAATTAGAAGGGCCTATTACTGAAAATAAGATCTTTTTTGTTAATCACAGTGTGTATGCATGTGCACGTGTGCATGTGTGCGCGTGCACATGATATGAAGGAATGTGAAAGAAAATGAAGATAGTTACTGCCACCAAGTGTGTCAGAGTTTTTCCAGAGTAAACTGGATGCAACTCTTTTGTTCGCTTTGTGTTGATTCTCTGTGGTTGATCATTAAGAATATGGATTATTTTGGAAAGACATTGATAATTTGGAGAGCATCCAGAGGAGGGTAGTTAGGTTAGTGAAAAGCCTTGAGTACCTGTCATTTATTTATTTTTCATTTTCTTTTTTTTTTAGAAATTAATTTATTTTTAATTTTCAACATTCATTTCCACAAGATTTTTAGTTACAAATTTTTCTCCCCATCTTTCCCCTACCTCCCTACCCCAAAATAGCAAGCCTACTGAATACCCCTTCCCCCAGTCTGTTCTCTCTTATATCCTCCCTCATTCTCCCCCCCCCAACTTTCTAGTAGGGCAAGATGGATTTCTGTACCCCAGTGACTGTATATCTTATTTCCCCGTTATATGTAAAAAGCAATTTTTTTCTATTAAACATTTGGTTTTAAAACTTTGAGTTCCAGATTTTTTTCCCTTCTTCCCTCCTCACCCACCCCCACTGGGAAAATAAGCAATTCAATATAGGTTGTACATGTGTAGTTACCCAAATCATTTCCATAGTAGTTATATTCTGAAAGACTTAACTATAATTCCCTCCATTCTATCCCACCCCCCACTTATTCTGTTTTCTCCTTTGATCCTGTCCCTTTTCAAAAGTGTTTGCTTCTAACTACCCTCTCCCCCAATTAGCCCTCCCTTCTGTCATCCTCCCTCTTTCCCCCTTATTTTCCTGTAGGGTAAGATACCCAAATGAGTGTGTATGTTATTCCCTCCTTAAGCCAAATTCAGTGAGAATAAGGTTGACCCATTCCCTTTCACCTTCCTCCTCTTCCCCTCCATTGTAACAGTTTTCCCTTGCCTCTTTTATATGAGATAGTTTATCCTAATCTATTGCTCCCTCTCTTCTCCCAATATATTCCTCTCTCACCTCTTAATTTTATTTTTTTAGATATCATCCCTTCATATTCAACTCATCTTGTGCCCTCTGTCAAGAATGCTTGAAAATCCTCTATTTCCTTGAATGACCATATTTTCCCCTGTAGCATTATACTCAGTTTTGCTGGGTAGGTGATTCTTGGTTTTAGTCCTAGCTCCTTTTATCTCCAGAATATATTCCAAGCCCTTCAATCTCTTAATATAGAAGCTGCTAGGTGTTGTGTTATCCTGATTGTGTTTCCACAATACTCAAATTGTTTCTTCCTGTCTGCCTACAGTATTTTCTTCTTGACCTGGGAACTCTGGAATTTGGCAATAATATTCCTAGGAGTTTTCTTTTTGGGATCTTTTAAAAGAGGCAATCAGTGAATTATTTAAATTTCTATTTTACCCTCTGGTTCTAGAACATCAGGGCAATTTTGCTTGATAATTTCTTGAAAGATATTGTCTAGGCTCTTTTTTAATCATGGCTTTCAGGTAGTCCAGTAATTTTAAAATTTTCTCTCCTGTATCTATTTTCCAGGTCAGTGGTTTTTCCAGTGAGATATTTCACATTGCCTTCTATTTTTTCATGTGTTTGGGTCTATTTTATAGTAACTTGATTTCTCATAAAGTCATTATCTTCCATTTGCTCCAGTCTAATTTTGAAGGAATTATTCTCTTCACTGAGTTTTTGAAATTCCTTTTCCATCTGGCCAGTTTGACTTTTTAAGACATTCTTCTCCTCATTGGCTTTTTGGGCCTCTTTTGCCATTTGAGTTAAGTCTATTTTTTAAGGTGTGGCTCTCTTCAATATTTTTGGGGGTCTCCTTTAGCAGGCTGTCGACTTGCTTTTCATGATTTTTTGGCATCATTCTCATTTCTCTTCCCAATTTTTCCTCCACTTCTCTTACTTGATTTTCAGAATCCTTCTTGAGCTCCTCCGTGGCCTGTAACCAATTCATATTTTTCTTGGAAGCTTTTGATGCAGGAGTTCTGACTTCGTTGTCTTCCTCCTGTTCCATGCTTTGATCCTTTTTGTCCTCAAAAAAGGATTCTCTGGTCTGTTTGTGCTTCCTCTGCTTGCTCATATTGCCATCCAATTACTTGACTTTTGTTCTCTCTGTCACAGTAGAATTCTGCCTCCAGAGAGGAGAGCTTTGTCCCAAATAGCTGGGGTTTTCACAATGGTTTTCATAGCTGCTGGAGCTATTAGGAGGGTGCTCTCTCTGCAGCCCCCACACAGGCCACACATCCCAGCACCACCACCCAAGACCATAATTCAGATTCAGGCAGGTCGAAGCAAGAGTGATTACCCTCTGACTAGTCGCTTGATCCCCCTATGATGTGCAAGCTAGGAGCTCAGGAAGCAGCCAAGTGGCAGCAGCTGCAGCCGTAGTACCTCTGCTACTTCTCACCCCAGGAGCAGGCGCTGGACTGTGCTCTTCTCCACCCAGTTCCAACAGAGTTCCCCTGACTGATCTTTTACTTTCTTTTTCTGTTTATGGTTTGAGAATCCCGCCACAGCTGCTGGGGATTCACTTTCCCAAGGTCTGCTATGGCCGCTATTGGTAGGAGCCACCCTGGGGCCGGAACCATGCAGCTCACTTGGGACTGCTCTTGGCTCCCACCTTGATGCGGTAGCCCCTTCCTGTTGGCCTGCCAGGCTGCCTTCAGTGGGAGATTTGTTTCTCTCTGCCACTTTGTGGGTACTGTAGCTCTAAAATTTGTTTAGAGTCCTATTTTTACATGTATTGGAGGTGGTGTGAACCCCACGGAAGTCCTGTTTTTACTCTACCATCTTGGCTCCGCCCCTTGAGTAGCTGTCATTTAAAGACTGGTTATAGGAACTGGGAGTATTTGCCCTGGAGCAAAGACTTTGGGGGGCAGTACAGTAACCGTCTTCAAGTATTTGAAGGGCAGTCACTTGGAAGATTATCTCTTATGTTTGGCCTTAGAGAGCAGAACTAAAAGTGATCGATGGAAATTCAAAGGCGGGACAATTTTAGTCTTGGTATGAGGAAAAACATTCTGGCAAATATATCATCCAAAAGTAAAAGGGGCTGCTTTGGGTTATAGTGAGTATCCTCTCACTGGCATTGGTGCAAAAAGCCTGGATCTTGTAAAGGGGCCTCTTGTTTAGGCCTCTGTGCACAGCAACCCCATCATGCACCAAACACCTCCTGCCTTAGAGAATGCCTTCTCTCCTCTCCTTTGCATCTCGAAATCCCAGGTTTCCTTCAGAACTCAGCTCAAGCACTTCATAAAGCCTTTTGTGGCCCCCAGAGTTTGTTCTGCTTCCCCAGCCTCCCCTGGTTACCTTGTCCTTCCTTTTCAGAAGAGTTGTGCTAAAATAAAAGATTTTTGCATGCCCCTTTGTTTCTTCTTCCTTATTAATGCATTGCATGTATCCATCTGTGATTTATTAGCTCTTTGTGACATCTATTTACGAAATGGTTTCTCTTTTAGTGTTAGAATAAAGATATAATGAAGTTAGAAATACTGATCTTCAGCAGATTATCTAGGATAAAGCAAAGAGAGCTTTGCCCCAGGGAATTGATACCCGGGACTATTCTGTGCCATCCTCCTACCCTTTCCTGCTTTTCAGTTGTTTTGACCCCAAGAGGAGAAAAAGTCTTGGTTACAGTCCTACTGAATTTCCAGTGTTTCTAGAGAACTGCAGTTACTGGTGGTTGTTCTTGGGGGATGGGAAATGAAGAGAGCATGGTGTTAATCTCCAAACCTAGTTCCACCCACTTCTTATTCCCTATCCCTCTTAAGCTTCAAAAATACCATGGCTTCTCCTTGGAATGCTTGTTGATAAAGGAGAGAAAGTGGGAGGCTAAATCTCTTTAACAAGCTGTTTGAAAAACCCTAGTAACTTCTTTCAGCAACATTTTATTATTTTTTTGTTAAGTGGTACAATTCTTTAAGCAGATCTCTCCCCATTTCGAATTGTACCTTAAAAGACACACACACACACACACACACACACACGAACACACAAACAAAAGATTGAATCCCAAGAGACTGCTTGGTAAGATTGTTGCCTCTAGTGAAATCGGGTGAGGAGTAATAGTATTGAAAATAATAATGTGGCCTCCTGTTTATATTCTGCTTTTTTCTGAGAGCAGTAAAAGCCTCTTTCAGAAGGCACTTTTGGATCCTTGTTTGAAAAGAGCTCTCAACTGTAAGTGAAAATGTTATTTATTTTTTATGAGAGAAAACAAACCAGGTCAGATGACTTTAGGCTTGCAATGACTTCTGGATTTCATTAATTTTTATTTTTTATTTTACTCAGGAATGATGTCATGCAAAAACAAATTTCTCTCTAGAATGATGCCTCTAGACCACCTTTATGTTTCTTTAATAAGAGGGCACATAAAACAGAAGACTTTGGATCAAGCCTCTGCCTTGTATTTCCAGGAAGCATTTAGCTGCCAGTGAATATAAACAGAATGTAGTCTGTACTGTGTAGATTCAAGCAGGACCCCCTGCTTACCCCTACTTAGGGTCAGGGGGTGGGGGAAGGGAAAGGGATTTCCTTCATGAGTTATGAACACAGCTTATGTACTGTAGCTTTTGCTCCCTGATAAACAGAGCTGGGCATTCCAAACAGTTATTCTGAGAAGAAGTTAAGGGTGGTCTTGATATTTTGCCATCCACTCTAGTCTGCTTCCTGTCTCTTACAGTCTGAAGCTATTTATAAGAAGAATGTGTGTGGTTAAAAAGAACAATTCTTTCTCCCTCAAAATACACACACATACACACACACAGCTACTAGATAAGTACAAGATAATATGCAGGAAAATAAAAAATGACCTCATTAGAAGGAGCCATTCTAAGGTTCTCATATAGTAGTACAGGAGAAAATAATTAAGCAAACATTTGTTAAGTACCTACTATGTGCACGATAGTGTTTGGCATGGAGATACAAAGACAAATACGAAAAAGTTTCTCACTCAAGAGATTATAATCTCTGGAGTAAATGAAATAACATGTCCAGCTTCTTACCGACCTTAAAGTTCTATAAAGTGCTAGGTTATAATTTATTATTATTGTTATTTGCCTTTGGCATGTATACAAATAAGTAAAAAAACAGATAATTTGATAAATTTCTTATGACATTTTAAAAGTCCTCTATTTTTCACATTATTTCCCATCAGACCAAATTGGACTAAAGTTCTGTGACCTTAGTATTCCATCTCTGGTCTATATGCCTTGACACAAGTTGACTCCTGCTGGAATGAATTCATTCCCTCCTTATCAGAAAGGTAGTGTAGTGCAGTGGAATGGGGATACTTTCATTCCTAAGGGCTGGAGGTGCTTGGGTGCCTTCACTGATGAAGGAGTGAAGGAAGTAAGGGAGAGAGGAAGGGGAGAATGAAGGGAGGGAGGAAGAACTTCATTGATTTTACTCCTCTCATTTTTTTAGAGAGGTTATGTGACTTCCATGGTCAGGAGGCAGGATTCAAGCCCAGATCCTCTGACTCTGAAATCCAGTGTCCTTTTCACCACATTTTGAAAAACTTTAATTTTTCATTTCAACACTTTCTGATCTTTGTTCCTTGAAAATAGTTTGCATTATTTAGCTTGGGATCATAGATTTAGAAGTTGAAGGGCCTTTCTCCTTTTTTTATTTTTTGCTTTTTGAAGGGGGGAGGGCAGGGCAATTGGGGTTAAGTGACTTGCCCAAGGTCACCGGGCTAGTAAGTGTTAAGTGTCTGAGACTGAATTTGAACTCTGGTTCTCCTGTGAGTGAGTGTTCTATTTACTGCCACATAGCCCACATAGCCACCCCAGGTCATCTATTTCATTTTTTGGGTTTTTTTTTTTTTTTTGGAGGGAAGATAGGGCAATTGGGGTTAAGTGGCTTGCCCAAGGTCACATGGATAGGTTTTTGTGTGTCTGTTAAGTGTCTGAGGCTGTATTTGAACTCAGGTCCTCCTGACTCCAAGGCCAGTGCTCTATTCACTGTGCCATCCAGCAGCCCCAAGGTCATCTACTTTCAACCCTTTTGTTTTGTTGATGAGAAAACTAAGTCTAAAGGCAAAGTGACCTCCTTTAGGTCCCAGAGACAAAAGCAAGGATTTGAACTCAAATTCTTGTATTCCAAATCCAATATTCTTTCACTTGCGCTGCCTTGAACTAGAATAACAGTAATGACAGTAATGCATATTTCTGTAATGCATGTTAGTTTATAGAATGATTGCTTCACAGCCATCTTGTGAGGTTACCCCTGTTTTACAGGTGTGGAAACTGAGGCTCTGTATCCTATTCTATGAAGGAAGCATGAGGAAGAGAAAGGGAAATTGTGATAATGGCTCCACTTTATGCCTTTGTGACCCTGAGGAAGTTCCCTAAGCTTTCTAGGAGTAGGGTTTAAGAGATAGGTTAGGGCTAGATATGTAAATTTGGGAGGCATTGCACCGAAATGATAATTTGACCCATTGAAGCTGATGTGGTTAACTTGTGAAAAAATGTAGAGAACAAAAAAATGACCCAGGACCAAGCCCTGGGAGACTCTGACAGTTGGGGGTGGGGGCATAAAATGGATGAAAATTCTGCTGAGGAGGTACTGAACTCTGGAGGCCAGAAGCCGGAAAGGTTGGGGGGTGGGTGGGGGAGAACAGTCAGAAAAACCCCACGAAAAGAGAGTGTCCAAGAGAAAATGGTGATGATAGTTTTAACCATATCAAACATTGCAGAGAATTCAAGGAGGAAGATTTAGGAAAGGTCATTAGATTTGGTGAACTGATCATTGGTAGCTTTGCAGATAATCAGTTCCAGAGGAGGGACTGAGATCCAAAGCCAGATTGTAGAGAGTTTAGATCAAGGAGAGGAGATGAAAAGGAGGAATCAATTGTAGACAACTTTTTTTTCAAGAAATTTAGCTGAAAAGGAGAGGAGACATACTGTACAACAGCTAGTCAATGCTTGAAGAATGGTTGTGTACATGTCTTGTAACTGCAGAATGTAAGCTTCCTGAGGGTAGAGCTGGTTTCATTTTTGTCTTTGTTACCTCCAATACCTAGAGTAGTGCCTAATATTTAGGATAAAAAAAAAAATCATGGCTTAGGGCCAGATAGGGACCTTAGAGATTATCTAGCCATGATCCTTCTTATTAGACACAATAAATATTTATCTGATTGGGTCATTCTCCCGTTAGACTGTAAGTTACTTCAGAATAGGGTGTGTCTTATTTCATCTTTTGTCTCCCCAGTGCTTAGCCTAGTCACTTAATAAATGTTTTTTTAAATTGAATTATACTGAATGGAATTTTGACTCTGAGTCCTCTGCTTTTCTCACAATACTATGTCATGTTGTTTATCAGTTTTACACTAAAATTATCATTGAACTACATTTGAACTCTAGAAAAGTGCTCATTAGGCTTTGTTCTATAATTAAATTGTTATTGTCCCAAACTACATGAGATCCTCTCTCCACATATTTGCCAGATAATTGGTACAAAATGTTTACCAGATATTGAGTTTATATAATGTTTCTGATCCTTTCTGTATTCTTTTCCTTGAATATAATTTATTTTTGATTAGTTGCTTTGAACGTAATTGACTAGGAAGTGTACATTGTTTTTCTAATCTCCATTTATTTCATTAAAATAATTGTAATTTTATTACTGCTTAGAACTTCTTTAGCCTCTGTAAAAGTTGTTTATGCAATATAAAGCCCAAGTAAATAATTTTCCTTCACTTTTGTGAATTTTACATTAAAATATTACTTCATGAGGTAAATGCCAGCTAGTTGTGGTGACCTGATTCCATCACATATGATGCACCCTTTTTATTTTTTCCTTGAGGGGGAAAAAAAGGATGAGTGAGCAAGTGAGCCCCCTTTAAACATAGGTTGTGTAATACTTTATAGGTTTGGGTTTGCAAAGAAAGCCCTCAAGAGCCTGCTTATTTCTTCCTATAAATTTTGCCTGCAATTAGAGGAAACTGCCGCCAGATGAACGTGGTGACTTGGTTTGGAATTTGTGGTTGGAACCATTGGCTTGGTTAACAGAAGCAGATTGTTGCATTTTCCCACCCAGTTATCCTTTTCTAAAATGAAGAATTATGTTTTTTTTATTATGATAACTAAGCATAAACAATAAAGAATGAAGTAGATATCATCATAGAACAAAATTTTGGAACTGGGAACACTACTTAAAGTCTGTTGTCTCTATTTGGTATAGTGGATAGAGTGTTGGACTTTTGAAGTCTGAAAGAGAAGGGTTTGAATACCACCTCACACTTAATAGCTGTGTGACCCATAGGCCCTTAATCCTTCTCTACCTCAGTTTCGCCATTTATAGAAGGGGGAATATAGCATCTATCTTTCAGGAAATTGTTGTGTGTATCAAACAGGATAATATATGTCATCTTGCAAACCTTAAAATATTTCAGTGTGAATTTTTCTTTCCTGATGAATACTGAACTGTTGTCAATCTATGTAAGCCTGCTTTTCCCACCACCCCCAACCCCCAGTTCTAAGTATAATGAATTCACTATTAGTGTCTTGATTTAGAACCCCAAAGCCCTTCCATGGGAATATACATAGGTCTGTGGCTATACGGGGGCGAAAGGCCTTTCTTCTCTGGCTATGATACATTTTGGTAATTCCTCACATTTCAGCTCCCTTCTTTTCAGAGCTCATCTTTTCCTTTCAAGAAGGGTGATTACAAAACAAATAGCATATCCCCATAAATACCAGTGTAACAGTTAAACCAGCAGAAAGTTTCTCTCCCACTTTAGAAATTTTAGTATCTTCTTCTTTTAATATTTTCACAGGAACACATCTCTAGGGCCTGAAGGAGCTCAGAAGTCTAGTCTATTAACCCCTCCCATTTTAAAGATGAGGAAACTAAGGTTCCTGGATATTTTTGTGACATTGCCCTAGGACTTACCATCAAGAGGCAGAATTTGAACTCAGGCCTGCAGATTCTAGAGTTACATTTCTGCATTGTAGCAGATTACTTGATTGTAAACCGAGTGAAGGCAGATGTAGACCTCTCCTGGAGTACAGAGCTTTGCATACAGTAGGTACTTAATAAATATAATGGTTGAATCATTGAGTGAATGAAAAATTTACCACTTGTTACACATTGCTTGAATTTAGCTGTCAAAGTACTATGTAGTTAGACCATTAATTACTCTTTTGGACAAATTTGGTTTTGGATACACACTGAGTTCTGATTAGGGGTGTGTTACCAAAATCTTAGCTTAAACTAGAAATTAATGAATTGATATCTTTTGTTTTTATATCACTAAATATACATTTCCAAATATCTCCCTCCTCCATCCCCTGTGTATTGAGCCATTCCTTGTAACAAAGAAGAGAAAATAAAGGCAAAAAAGGCAAGTTTGACAGTATCTATACAATGTCCAATACCTGATGTGCCCCCACCTTTGCAGTGAAGGGAGGAGATGCATTTCTCATTTCTTCAGGGACTAGCTTCTTCATTATAATTGCACAGTGTTTTATTAATTGATTTTTCAGATAGATCTTTTAACAACATCTCTAAACAGTTTGATAAGGATTTTTAATGAAGATAGAGTGGTTTCCCCACAGCCTCTAAGGTTCCTTATGTGATATCATTGATTACTCTGAAATTTAGAAGCAGTCACTTAAAGATGGCTTCTAAATTCCAGATCTGGCACAAAATTTCCAGGGCCGTTCCCAGCTCTCATTCCTTAGGCTGTGATGTTTCAGTGCCTGGTCAGTTCCCATTCTCCTGCCATGGGACTGTATTTGGTAAAGATTATTTAGGTAAGAGAAAGAGGGAGGTACAAAAAAAGACTTCACATATATAAAAAGGGTTTTTTTTAATATAGGATTGTGACTGGCTGTTCTTCCATATGCAGGATAGAGAAGAGGGAATGTTTTAAGCTACAGGCTGAGGCATTTGAGTAACATAAAAGGGGGGAGGAAAAAGAAATTTCTTGGCTGTGATAATTGCTAAACACAGGCATGAGTTGTCAAGGGAAGCCTTGGGGATATTGAAATTTTTCAAAGGACACTTCAAATTCTCTTCCTGATAGTGTTGGTAGATAGTAGAGTCGATTGCATGATATTTATAGGTCCAGGGAGATCTATTTGTCTCCCCAGTAAAATGTTAACTCTTTAAAAACCATAACTGTTTATTGTATGTATCCAGATCAGTGCATGTATACTGAGAAGCTAAAAACATTATCTGGAAATAAAATTGTTTCTGTAAGTTAAAGGTAGTGGAATTACATGCCCATTGCCACAAAGATCCATGTGACCTTGACTAAGTCTTCACTTTTATAAGCCTCAGTTTCCTTATCTGAAAAATAAGGGAGTTTGGAATAGAAGCCTTTGAAGGGCCCTCCAGTTGGAGATCTGTGATCCTATGTCTAGTTCTTGACCAGCTTCAACATGCTCAGATTCTTCTTTGATTTTAAATACTTAAAATATAAATTATGTAACATGCTGCAAATTCATAAGGCAAAAGATTTATGGTAGTTTTTTAATTGGGACAGAATCTTGTAAAAATACTATTGGTCGTAGATCACATTTAATAATATATTTTAAAATATCTGTTGAGATATAGAAGCACATGGGGCATTTATGAAATTATCCATTTTCTAATTGTACTCTGGCTCCCTTAGTATCCTGAGCATCCCTTACTCAGCTTAATCACTCATTCCCCCATTATGCAGCCCTTGTCCCTGTCTTAGAATTTTAAGGATTCTTCTTTCTTCCCAATAAGAAGATGCATCTTCTGTTTCAGCTGTACCTGGCAACCCAGTTTGCATCAGGGAATGCTTAAGAAAGTGGGTGTGACTGGCTGCTCCCTAGCCAGTGCTGGAGTCTAGGCCTCCGGAGAGTGAGGGAGTAGGGAGGGAAATAAACAGATTGGGATCTAGCCAGAAGCTTGTGTTTGAGGATGGCCTTGGAATTGTCTCTTTCAACCAGACTCCATGAAGAGGGCAGGCAAATCCCTAAGGTGTGGCATAGGCCACTCCATTAGCAGAACCCACAAGCTCCTTTTTTAGGACAGTGGACTCTGGCCATTTCTGCTGCCCTTCCAGGCTGGGCTGCTCTTTATTGGACCTTTTCACTTTTCTTATAACTCGTGTAACACTTCATCTCTGGGAATATTATCTCTCTCTGTAAGAAGGCCAACTCTTTTGTGGAATGAAACCCTGCTTTCACCTTCCAACACACAAAGAAACATCATAGACAACATGTTGTCTGTTCATAGAGTGCTTGATTCTTGTGTTTTTTTTTTTTTTGTTTTTAGTAAAAAATTACATGATACAGAGTAGAGGTGGTTATTTAAGATGTGAATTTCTCAGGTGCATCATAGATACCCTTAGTTCTGTGGTCCTGAGTCCCCATTATGTTAAGCTAAATAAACATTTTCTTTCAATATTCTAGAATTAATCAGAAATCCGGTGAACATCATGTCAAGGATTGTGTTTTAATAAAAGTGGTAATTCAAAACACCTGTTTCACTCCCTGCTTTCCATTCCAATCAAAGCCATGCTAATCCTTTACTCAGGACATCCTGAATATTTTTAGAGAAAGGGGGAAAAAGGGAGGAAAGACAACATACCCATTTGATTGAAATTTGATTCTTCTGATGTGAAACTGCCTGTTTTAATTAAATTTGAAAATTGAAATGAGGATGGGAATTGGAAGAAAGCTTAAGAATTTTCTTCACACATTCTGCACAAGGACCTGGGAATTATGCAAATGAAATCATTTATAGTATTTTAATAGTTCCCATTTCTATGAATTAAGCAAAACTTCCTGGTTTTAACCTTTATAAGAATTCTTTTCTGTTTATTGTTGTGAAAGGATTATCCATAAGTATATATAAATTTGTGTCTTCAGCACTGTGCTGGCACATAGTAGGCTTTTAATTAATGTTCGTTCACCTGACTTGTCTATTACGCACTTGTGTGTACAAGATGCTAGTTATTCAAATACAAACAATAAGGCAATGCCTGCCCTGAGCAAACTTACATTCAAATAGGGAAAGACCCTCATAGAGGGGAATAAGAGAGGTATGTTTTAGTCGCAGGAATTCACTGGCATGGAGAATGAAGTCACTCACTGATGTCTACAAGCATATTTATAGTGCTGTTTGCCCAGGAACTATGCTAACAGGCTGGGTAATACCAAGAAACTCCCCTCCCCACCCCCCCCCCCCCCCCAAAAAAAAAAACCCAAGAAAACAAAACAAAACCCACTACTCCGCTTTCAAGGAGTATTCATTCTAATGGCATTTGGCATATCCTTTCTAAGGAATCATAGAGTTGATTTGATTATTGTTCGCAATATTTGGGTATAATTCACAGATCTAGAGCTAGTAAGAACTTCACAGGCCACCTAATCTCACACCCTCATTTTACAAAAAAGGAAACTGAGACCCTGGGAGTTAAGTGGTTTGCCTAATCAGGATCAGAGATGACCCTATAATTCAGGTCCTTTGATTCCAGAACCACACTTTAGTGATAGAGGGGGAGCATGAGATCATGGTCTGTTGAAGCTTCACTTTAATAGAAAATTTCTTTTCCCATTTATAAACTTTTGTCTTACATAGTAGGTTAAATAAACTATCTGCTGAGGGTCTGGAATCCAATTTACAATTCCACTTCCACTCTAACCTTGAGCCTCAGAATTATATGTGTGGCAAATTTGAAACTTGAATCATAAAGATGGGTTGAAATTTGAATCAGAAAGATCATTCAGTCCTATCTTTGCAAGACCCTCCTCCCTCCCTTCCCCCCAAATCTTTTCAAGATAAGCAAATTTTGCTACTAGTCAACTTTTAGGAATTCTGCAGTAAATATGCTGTGGAAGTGAGAGCCACAGATTTCATCACACAGAGAATTTCTAGCTTCCACTTCCCCCACAGGCAAAACCAAACCAAAATGCTCTTCTTTGGCAGGATGTTCCATGGAAAATGTGGCATGGAAACGAATTTATATACTTTATACCTTTTTGGAAATGACCAGTCTCATCTAAATAATGGTTCTTGGTCACTTGGAGCCAAGCACAGATGAAATGAGGGAGCAAGGGACAAACAGTATTCCAAAGAGTTGATGGTCTATGTTGCTGGGGGTTTGAGTGGAAATATGTTCCTTTAGAAAGGTGGAAATATAGTCACTTAACCCTAATTGCCCTACCTTCCCCACCTGCCAAAAAAAAAAAGTGGAAATAGGAATGAGAGAGAGGGGTTATTTTTTTTCTTTGGTTTCCTGCCTGGCTTAGGGCAGAGGGCTGTTGAAGGAAGGGTTGGATGGCAGAAGAGAGGACTCAGGGGGTTAGGGAAAGCAGTTTCTTGAACTCATCACGCTTTCTAATTTCCATCGACTGGAATGCTTCTTATCTCTGCCTTTCTGAATCTTCTATCTAGTCTTACCTTAGGGATGCCATCTACCCTGTGTACTCTGTTCCCCATTTCCTGTTCTTTTCCCTCTCTCCCAGATTAGTATTCTCTCCCTTCTCAGAATCTTTGGCCCCTATAAACTCTGTACTTTGTATCCTTTTTCTTTTATGTGTATAATTCCTCTATTGGATATAAATTCATAAAAGATAAAGATTGTATCCTGTCTTATATTTTACCTTTGTATCCCCAGTACCTAGCAGAGTGATGGAGGTACTTAATAGATGTTTACTGGAGAAATGAATGAATGAATGAATGACTGCAATAGTATAGGAAATTCCAAGGGAGGAGATGATAAAAAGGAGAGGTCTAGCATCCTATACACCCTATTGCTTCTAGGTTAAAAAACAAATTCCCCTAACCTTTGAAGACCCTCACAGTTTAGCTCCTTTCCAGACTTTCTGGCTGTTTCTAGATTAGCTTCCTAATACTCTTCCTCACACAGTCTACATTCCAGCCAAACAGCCCTATTTGTTCTCTGTACAATACATGCTGTTTCTGTGCCTTTGTCCAAGCTGTTCCCCATGCCAGGAATGCTTTCCTTCTTCACACAAACTCTTGGAATCCCTAGCTTCCTTCAAGGAACAGTTCAAGGTTCCCCATGAGGCTTTTTCTAATTCCCCAAGTTGTTTGTGCCATCACCCTAATTACTTGATATTTACTTTATCTGCATTTTTCAGATGCTTCTGTCTCAATGTTCTTTCTCCCCATAAAATGTAAGATCTTTGCAAGCAAAGGCCATTTTATTTTTGTCATTGTTATCTACTTTAGGCACCTAGTAGGTACTTAATAACTCTTTGAGGAAGAGAGTAGTAACTCTTATTAATGAGCCACCCCTAACTCTTCCCCTTCCCAAAATACAGTGTAACCATATTCATTTATTTTGAGCAAGTACAGACAGTCAGGAAGTAGAACCCAGCTCTAAAGAGATTATTATCCAAAATGCAATTCTGTAGGAAGTCCCACTGGGGATCATTAGCAGAAATTCCACTGTAGGTCTTCATTGCTGAGAGGGTGCCTGGGGAGAGGGGTGATCTGAGAGCAAGCCAGCCAAAACACAGAAAGGAGGCCTCAGTGGGCCAAATTATCCAGAGATTGTGTCCATTTATAGACCCTGCCTGTTTTACTTATTTTCAAATTATCCATTTATAAAACCATTATGCGATGTGGAAAAATGCCTCCCAACTACATGGAAGGCACGGTAAATAAACAGTTCCTGTAGGTGCTGTAGATGGAGGCTGGGCATCGGCTAAATACGTCTTCCTTTTTCTGTAGCTATGCTCTTTACCCTTCCTTAGACTGTGTTGTTCATCTTCTCACAGGTCACTCTTAGCTGTGACTACAGGCAAACACTGACCTGATGTTGTCTGAGGCATGTTGCCAAAGGTTTAAAGTGAGGGACTAACTCTCTTTATATGCCTTACCTTACCATGTTGCTGCTTTCAAAACTAAACTGATTGGTATATTCAGCAATTCAAAAGTTCAGGACGAGGGGGGGTGCACTGGGGCATGAAATACACACTTATTCCTTAGCATGGAGAAAAGCATGACTGTAGAAATGGTCATAGGACTTGTCAGAAGGCAGCATAGCAGAACTGGACAGCCTGTAAAACTTTACTCGTAAAGCCAGAGGCAATGGGATAGGATAGATGGAGAACAGTGGGACTTGGGAGACCCGCATGTTAGTCCACTATCTTAAGTGACCTTTGCATGAGCACTTCTGTTCTCTCATCTGTAAAATGAGGGGCTCGGTGGTTGGATTAAGTAGACCCTACAGTCTAAAAATATATCCTGGGATCATAGATTTGGAGTTGAAACAGTCCTCAGAGATCATCTAAAAGTTGGTACAGTGCATAGAGTGCTGAGCTTGGAGTCAGGAAGATCTGAGTTCAAATTCAGCCTCAGGTACTTTACTAGTTGTGTGACCTTGGGCAAATCACTTAAATTCTAAAATGGGGGTAGTAATAGCATCTATCTGCTAGAGTTTTTGTGAGGATCAAATGAAATAATAATTGTAAAGTGCTTAGCACAGTGCCTGATACATAGTAAGCACTATATAAATGTTAGTTATTACTGTTGTACAGATGAGGAAACTGAGAGCTAGAGAGGATATATGACTTACTTCAGGTTACACAAGGAGTAAAGAGGCAGAGTCAGAATTTCAGTTTATTTCTTGTGATCTACACTTAAGCACTTTACATTCAGTTTTCTTACTGTGACCTTTGAGGTAGGTGCTACTGACATTAACTGTCCTCATTTTACAGATGAGGAAACTGAGTCTGAATGGTTCTGAGGTTTATAGATTTAGAGCTGAGAAGGGCTTTAGAGGTAGGTCATTCGGTAGAACTTTTTCATTTTACAGATGAGGATGCTGAGACCCATTGAGGTTGACTTACTCAGTCACACATGTAGTAAGTAACAAAGCCATCACCCTAGGTCCAGTGGTTCCCATACCACTCTTTTGTGTTGTCTCATAATACCTCACAATGATTTGCCTGTTCTCATACAGCCTGTTTCAGAGGCTGGGTTTTGACTCCCGTTTCCTCCATATTTGCTACGTAATAACAGGTAAATACTTTGATATAGGTTATTCATTCCTCACATTTCCTTGGATCAAAGAATTTGGTGCTTAGTACTCATGTAGGGTCAAAGAGGAAATTTATCCCCAGAGGGGTGGAGAAGTTTTCCAAAGTGAATCTAACTGAATTTGAACCCACATCCTTCTGTCTCCAAATCCAAGACTCTTTTCACTAAGCACCCACCATGAGTAATGAGGTTACATAGACCTCTCCTGTGCATTGAGCATAGAGAGGAGAGAATGATACACATTTAGAAACTTTAGCTGGTCCCAACAGAAAAGAATAATAATAGCATTTAAAAAAAAACACCATAGCAGCTCGAATAGGGAGGAACAGACCCCCTGAAGCTCCCTTGCCCCTTTTTTCCTCCCTGTTTTTTTATTTTAGCCTTTCAGTGTTCACAAGGGACTCCCACACCTACTCATAACAGTGCAGATCCAAAACTAGACCTGGTCCAGCCTCATCATCTCACATGGAATAACCTAAGTGATATTTTCATGGTCACCTAAGCTAGTATGAATCCAGAGCTTAGCATTATGCCCAGCACACAGTAGGCACTTAATAAATGTTTATTAATTGCTTGATTGAAGAGTAAGAGGTGAAATTTGAACCCATGTTCTCTGATTCTATATTTTTTCAACTTGTATTTTTAATGAACTTTTACTTTTTTGTGACTTGGTTTAATGTTTCCATTCTATGGCCTATGCATAAACATCCATCCATGCACAGCAGTGTGACATAGTGAAAAGAAGACTTGGTATCAGGAGCCCTGGGTTTGACTCTTCAATCTGATGCTACCTGTGTAATCACAGGCAAGTGAATCACTGAAGCCTCAGTTTTCTCATTGTTATAGGAATGTAAATTTTTAAGATCTTCCCTGCCCCTAAGCTTAAGTGCACCTGGAACCTGTGGCTGGTGGCTTGTTTCTCAGGAGATACTTTGTGATTGGGCAGTGGATCAAGAGGGTTGTTACATTTCTCTGAGCCAGGAGAAGGCTATATAATCCCTGATATAAGGCATTGTTTTGGGGCTCATTTTGAGAAGTGTTGTGTGATTTGACCAGATGAGACTCTGGGCAGCTGTTGAGAGCTCCACCGGCTTTGAGAAACCCAGATGTTGATGCTTCCCTCTCTGGTAACTGTGATTTGGTATGGATATATGTAATGGTTGGACAGTTGGAGGCCTGTCTGCTTGAAATGTTTGTCTGTATACTCTGAAGTTCGGGATGCTGACCTTTTCCCCCCTGAACTAGGTAAATGATATGTTTGATTGATTAAAGCAAGATTGTTAACCCATTTTGAGTTGCTTTCCTTTATAAAAGCAGATCTAAGAACCTGTGTTGGCAGCCACCCTGGGGATGCTGGGGTGCTTGCTGCAACACTCATCTGGAAAATGGAGATAATACTCCTAAACATATCTAACTCACAAGACTGTTACGAGGAGAGCATCTTGTCAATCCAACAATGCTATCTAAATTACAAGTTTCCAGAAGAAAGGTATTCTACTGATTTTGTCTTCTTTATATGTGTTCATAGCACCATACATGCATGTGTACATTTATTTATACTTCCCCTCCCCCAACACAAAGTGCCTTAACAGTTTTTAATGATAATTAGAGATAATTTTGTCCCTGTTCCTGCCGCTGTGAAGTTTGACAGGAAGGGACAGAGCCTCTGCCTTCCCATCTCCATTCAGCCAATGAATGCTTAGTAAATATTGCTGGTTGAAAATGATCTCAGAGAAGAAAACACTGTAATTACAAGGAACTTCAAAACCAGTGCACTTTGCATTTGAATTGGAATCCCCGTAAGTCGTCATCCCAACAGTGTAGTAGACAACATGTACAAAAAGGCATTTTCGAGAAAAAATACACCAAGTAAGATGATAGGAAAACTTTGAAATTAAAGTGAACCACTGTGGCTGTTATTAACACTTAATGATTGGAATGGAAATACTTAAAGTGACAAGTGAAAATTTAAATTTCACTTCAGAGCACAAATTGTTCTTGCTGATGGGTCACAGAAATGGCAATAACTTGGTAGATCAGAGGCCCTCAATTGTGTGAGAAACAGGAGACCTTTTTCCGAGTTAATTTAACTTCATAGTTTCCTAACCAACCTAACGAATGTGTCACAATATAGGACTTTAAGAACATATATTTCATTTTCAAAGATCAAAGAAAATGTAGATCTAATGAAATGTTTGTGTCCATGAGGCATTAATTCATTTTATTAACCAGAAATAATAGAAGCTAAAAAAATGTCTGCCATTACTCAGTTTTGGGCATAATGATTTCCTCCCATGGAAGTTCAAGGTTTCACAGAAAGCTTGAAAAGTACTTTTTTTTTTTGGACCTGATAGGCTCTTTTAGGACTTGTCTTAGTACTTCTTGATGCATTTGAACTTTGGGAATTATGGGAATCATTGTTCAGATTGCTGGACCGTTCTTAGGTGATAAACTTCAGGTGTCTCTTATTTCATGCAGGAAATGTGTGTGTTCTTTAAAAGCACTGTGTAAATTAAATGTTTAGAAGCTGAAATATAGAATAATCTAGAGGGTCAGACTAATTTTTGAAAGTCTTCAGTGAAATTAAAAAAATATTTATGTGAGTAATCACTCTCTAATTTGTCTTGCAAATTCAGATTTTCACTTATCAGTGTTTTGTTGTTTCTTTTCTGTGTTGTTGTTTTAACCAAAATGAGCAAAAACCCAATAATTGTACATTTAAAATGTGCACCTTTCATGAATTATGTCAATGGTGATATGGGGGGAGGGGAAGATTTTAGCTCTAGAGTAGAAAGGGATTTCTTGAAGGGGTCAAGGTTTATCTAGTCCATACCTCTCATGTTACAGATGAGGAAACTGAGGCTCATTGTGTGACTTGTTTAAGACCACAAAAGGAGTTAGGATCAGAGGTGGGATTTAAACCCAGGTTCTCCTGCTGCAGAGCCAATGCTTTACCATTTAATCCCTGTGTGACTTTGAGAAGTTTCTTCATCTTTCTAGGCTCCAAGTTTCCTCTTCTGGAAAATGAGGATGGTCCAAAAAGCCAGGATTCAATCCCAAACTACCAAAGAATTATTTTAGCAGAATGGAATAAAAATCAGAATTCTGCAATATGTTGTTTATAAGAAACACATTTGAGAATGAGAGATGCATACAGTTAAAATGGAGAGTTGGAGTAGAATATATTATGCTTCAACTGATTAAAAAAGTGTTATTTTATAGAGCTAGGGAAAAATAATAACAAAATTCATCTGGAAGAACAAAGGTCAAGAATATAAAGGGAATTATTTTACTTAAATGTGAAGGAAGGTGGCCTAGCAGTTCCAGATTTCAGGTGACATTACAAAGTGATAATCATAGAAACAAACTGGTGCTGGTGTGGCAGCAAGCACCCTAGGATACCCAGGGTGGCTTCCAACACAGGTTCTTAGATCTGCTTTTCTAAAGGAAAGCAACTCAAAATGGGTTAACAATCTTGGCTTTAATCAATCAAACAAATATCGTTTACCTAGTTCAGGGGAAAAAGGTCAGCAGCCCAAACTTCAGAGTATACAGAGGTTATAAGCAGAAGTTACAAGACAGAGAAACATTTCAGCAGACAGGCTTCCAAACTGTCCAACCATTACATACATCCATACCTAGTCACAGTTACCAGAGAGGGAAACATCAACATCTGGGTTTTCAAAGCCAGGAGGCTCTCAACAGCTGCCCAGAGTCTCATCTGGTCAAATCACACAACTCTTCTCAAAGTGAGCCCCAAAACAACACCTCACATCAGGGATTATATAGCCTTCTCCTGGCTGAGAAATGTAACAACCCTCTTGACCTACTGCCCATTCACAAAGTATCTCCTGAAAAACAAGCCTCCCACCACAGGCTCCTGGTACACTTAACCTAGGGGCAGGAAAGATCTTAAAAATTTATATTCCTATAACAGGTAGCTAAGAAATAGAGTGGTGGGTGAGTAGATTGGGTACACAGTACACTGTACTAAATGATCATAGTAATTTAGTATTTGATAAACCCCAAGATCCAGGCTTTGGCAGTAAGAACTCACTATTTGACAAAAATTGCTGGGAAGACTGAAAAGCTGTTTCGCAGAAACTAAGTATAGACCAGCTTCTCACACTGTATACCAAAAAAAGGTCAAAATGCATACATGGGACACAAAGGGTTATATCATAAGCAAATTAGGGGAACATGGAAAATATGTGGATCTGTGACTGAAGGAAGAATTTATGAACAAGCAAGGGACAGAAGTAAAATGGATAATTTTGATTACATTAAATTCAAAAGGGTTTGCACAAACAAAACCAAATGGAGCCACAGAAGGAAAGTAGGAAACTAGGGAAACCTTTTTATAAGTTTCTCTGATAAAGACCTCATTTCTCAAATATATAGGGAACAGAGTAAAATTTATAAAACATAAGAGCCATTCTCCAGTTGACAAATGGTCAAAAGCATGTGAACAGGCAGTTTTCAGAAGAAGAAATCGAAGCTATCAACGGGCACATAAAAAATTGCTCTAAATCACTATTGATTAGAGAATTGTAAATTAAAATACCTCTGCGGTACCACGTTATACCTATCAGTTTGGCTAACGTGATAGAAAAGGAAAATGAAAAAATACTGGAGGGGATGTGGAAAAATTGGGACACTAATGCACTGTTGCTGAAGTTGTGAACTGGTTCAACTCTTCTGAAACAGTTTGGAACTATGCCCAAAGTGCTATAAAACTGTGTATACCCTTTGATCCAAGAATACTCTTAAAAAGTCTGTATACTAAAGAGATTAAAAAAAAAGGACCTATATGTATACAAAATATTTATAGCAGCTCTTTTTTGTGGTGGAGAAGAATTGGAAATTGAGGGGATGACCATCAATTGGAGAATGACTGAACAAGTTGTGGTATGTGATTGTGATGAAATACTATTGTACTGTAAGAAATGATGAGCAAGATGTTTTCAGAAAAACCTGCAAAGTTTTACATGAGCTGATTGAAAGTGAGCAGAACCAGGAGAACATTGTACACGGTAATAGCAATATCATAATGATGATTGACTATGAAAGCCTCAGCTACTCTGATCAATAGAATGATCCAAGACAGTTCCAAAAGACCCATGATGAAAAATATCTACCTCTAGCTTCTAGATCCCTTTCAGCTCCACTTCTATTGTCACATGAACCTCTCTGAATCTCAGTTTCCTCACCTGCAAAATGGGGATAAAGCTGGCAGTAGCACTTAGCTGTCAAGGTGGCTTTGAGGACATCCTGAGAGAATCTATAAAAAGCATTTTGCAAGCTGAAAGTGCCTTATAAATGCTAGTTGTTAAAACCAGAGCATTGACCTTGGAGTTACCGGTACCAAATTCAAATTCTGTTTCTGATAGCCACATAAAGTAATTCTCATTTGCTGGATGAAGAGGCTAGGTCTCATTTAGCCAGCAATATAAATAGAAGATTATGAACTGCATTGCAAGAACATTCTAGAGTCATGGTTCTCAAGCTTTACACTGAAGACTGCTGGAGGCTATGGAATTATTGTAAGGCATCTTCCATAAATCAATCAATCCATGGACCCTTTATGCTTTGTCAGTTTGATTATTATTTAGCACCAACAAGGTAATTCCCTTGTGCAAGAGAAAGATCTATGAATTTGGAGTCAGGGGAGCTCATTTCAGACCCTGGCTCTGCCACTTATGGTGTGACCTTGGGTCTTTTCTAGTTCTCAGTTTCTTCATCTTTAAAATGACAGATTTGGGCTAGATGGTTTCTGATGTCTTTTTGAAAAATCAGTTATTCATTCATTCATTCATGTAGTTATCTTTTAACATTCATTTTCAAAAAAATTGAGTGCCAAATTCTCTCGTTCCCTCCCACCCTTTGCTCACCTATTAAGAAGACGAGCAATATGATATCAGTTATACATGTGAAGTCATGAAAAACATTTCCGTGTTAGCCATGTTGAAAAAAAAAACAACAAGAAAATAAAGTGAAAAAATGTGCTTTAATCTACTCTTAAAATTAGTCAATTCTTTCTCTGGAGGTATCTAGCATTTTTCATCATGTGTCCTTTGGAATTGTCTTGGATCATTGTATTGACAGAGTAGCTAAAGTCTTCCACAGTCAATCATCCTTACAATATTGCTGTAACTATGTACAATGATCTCCTGACTCTACTCTCTTCACTTTGAATCAGCTCATATAAGTCCTTCTAGGTGTTTATGAAAGCATCCTGCTCATAATTTCTCATAGAACAATAATATTACATCACAGTCATATATCATAACTTCTTCAGCTATTCCCCAGTTAATGGGTATCCCCTCAGTTTCTAATTCTTCACCACAGAAAGAGCTGCTATAAATATTTTTGTATTTTTTTGTATTTGTCCTTTTCCCCTTTCTTTGATCTCTTTGGGATAGACTTATTAAAAGAGTATTCCTGGATCAAAGGAATTCACAATTTTATACCCCTTAGGTCATAGTTCCAAACTGTTCTCCAGAGTGTTTGGAACTGTTTATATTTGTAACTCCACCAACAATGCATTAGTGTTCCAATTTTCCCACATCCCTGTCCAGTATTTATTTTCCTTTTTTGTCATGTTAGCCAACCTGATAGGTGTGAGGTGGCACTTCAGAGTTCTTTTAATTTACACTTCTTCAATCAGTAGTGATTTAGAGCATTTTTCATGTGTCCATTGATAGTTTTGATTTCTTCTTCTGAAGACTGCCTTTGACCATTTTTCAGTTGGAAAATGGCTCTCATTTTTATAAATTTGATTTTGATTTCGTCTTCTGAAAACTGTTCATATTCTGATGTATTTTTGAGATCTAACTATGATTTTATGATCCTCATTGAATTATGGAGTAGCTTTTTTGTTGTATGTTTTCTCAGTCAGCACATACTTTTATTGTCTCAGACAGAGATGTCAGACATGTTGCCCGCTAACCACAATGACCAGCAAAACTCCCAAATGTGGCCAGAACTAGAATAAAATGTAATTGGGAAATGTTAACAAAATAAGTAAAAATGCAATGCAACAACTTTTATATTGTGCTTTTCCTTTCTTTAAAAAATTTTCTTGATGCTAGAACAGTGAATATGTATAAGTATCTAGAGGATGGAAATCAGTAGAGAAGCAATTCTAGTGCCTCCCCTCTCTTGATTATCTCTAATTTATCCTGTCCATATCTTGTTTGTACAGTTGTTTGCATGGTGTCTCCCCCATTAGACTGTGAGATCCTTGAAAATGGGACTGTTTTCTGCCCTTCTTTGTATCCCCAATGGTTAACACATGGCCTAGATGTTATTATGTCTTTTTTACATTGCCTGGAATACAGCAGGTGCTTCATTTGTGATTTTTGACTGACTGCAAAAGAATGGGAAGAAGAAACAAGGAGTTTAAAAGACAGTTGATAGGAGTTAGATATATTGCAATTTCCATTAATGGCAAACATAATGAACCTAGTCCTGACCCACACTGATAATACTGAAGGAAATGAGGAACTGAGAATCCTCCATGATGACATCAGTTCTCCTTTATACCATTTGACTGAGTTCTGTGAAGTCTTGTGGTTCCACAGGGGCCAGGTTTGTAAACCATAAATGTAGTGAGCCACCCACTTCAGTGTAAATGAGATAATTTCTCTCTGCTTTCAGCTCTAAGATTCCCTGATTCTCTAAGATCTGCATCTAAGAAGGATTTCTGAAGTACTGTTCTCATGCAGTTCATCTGACTGTATATTCAGCCAAGTATTGTGTTGTGGAGGGTATAGTTATCTTCCCTGACCATAGCCTCTAATGCTAGGGTTGTGTTCCGTCCCATCCCAGTTTCCCTTAGTAACAAATTATGAGTCTATCATACTTGAGTTCATCAAAACCTTTTGTGAAGCTAGTTATGGGGTTTGGTTTTTTTTTTTTGGTCCTTTAGTACCACTTGAGGCAACAAGCTCCACAAATTTTCTGTTCATTTTAATTTTTCTTAAAAGCATCTCTTTTGAGCATCAAAGGGTCTTGTTGAGATCCCAAAAACTGGAAATTAGTAAACAAGATATTCCCATACACTCATTTTAGATTTCTTTTTTTAAAAAATCTACTTATCCTTAACTTATTTTTAAATGAACAAATTAGAAGTTTTAGCAATTTTTGTGTAAGAAGGGTTAGAAATGCCTTTCTTGGCTGCTTTTTTTTAGTATGTGTTGACTTTGTATTACCCAATTAGCTTCCTTTTATGTAAACTTTCTAGTATGTAACTATGCCAGTGTTCCACAATTTCTTAGTTATATTTTTGATGCCTAAGAAAAAAGGAATATGAATATACAGAGGGTTTTTTAAACTGGATTTTAGAATTAAGATTCCTCTTTACTTTTTATTTTTTGGGGGAAAAAACACCTCTGGAAAGTATTCTTTTAATTTGGTAAGCTTCCCAGGGCAGGGCAAGTACCCTTGTCCCCAAATTCAGGGAATATTAAACAGATTGGTTGAAACTCCATTCAGTTCAGCAGGCATATATTAAGTACATTCCTACCATGTGCCAGTTGCTGTTATAGGTGCAGGAGATAGAAACACAAATGTGAAAATGATCCATTTGCTCAAGAGACTTTCCTGCTTTGGAAAAACACCCAGACATAGAAAAGTGAAGACAGAATGTATAGAAAATGCCATCAGGAAGGCAGGAGGAGCCTCGAGATGGGTGGAGAAAGACCTCTTATGGTGGGGCAAGCTCGAACAATGCCAGGAATAGAATTAAGGTATTTATTATACGCTTTTGTTTATTTATTGCATCTATTTTATTTATTCATTATAGTCATTCAGTCTTTTACTTATTTATTCATTCATTCATTCATTTATTTTGTCCCTACTATGTGCCAGGCATTGTGCTAAGCAGTTTACAAATATTAATTCATATGATCCTCACAACCACCTGGGAGACAGGTGCTGTTACCACCTCCATTTTACAGATGAGAAAACTGAGGCATGCAGAAGTAAATTGAATTGTCCAGAGACCCACAGTTAATAAACTGTCTTAGGATGGATTTAAATATGGATCTCCCTAAGTCCAGGTCCAGCACCCTTCCCATGGTGCCACCTACCCACCTTTAATTAAGGACCTGGGAGAGGGGGAGATTGAGTGTCCTGTGCAAGAACAAAGCATCCTCTACTTCTCTCTCCTTCCCTGGTCCATAACCCGTGCATGGCCACAGTCCAGCCAAGCACCTTTGTATGACATTTTCCCACCCCACATTTTAGTAGTATTTACTGTACTTTAGTAAGTAGGCAAACAGGTCATCCCTTGTCAGAGCTGGTAAATTTTTGGAATTAGTGGCCACAGACATTGGAGGACTCAACAACATCTAAGAATACTGCTTCACCTGGTATCTGGGGCTGCTTTATAAAGGTCGAGTAATACCTGAAAGTAACAGACACACTTCGTATTTCAGGTGGCTCTTGTGGGACATGGAAGGAAGTCTTTTATTCTAGAGGATGAGAGTGTTTCCCATTGCCCTTTCTGGTGGTGGTGGGATACCCATTCATATCTAATTATAGGTTCATATTTAGAACTGGAAGGGAGGTTAGGAGTCTTCTAGTCCAGCCATTTTTCAGATGAGGAAACTGAAGCCCAGAGAGATGAACAAATTACCCAAAGTCAGACAGCAGCAGCGACTTTGGAGCCAGAGTGCCAGGGTTCAGATCCAAACACGTGAGATTCTTTTTGTAATGTTGGACAAAGAGAATATTGGGCTCCATTTTCCTCATTTATAAAAACAAAGAGCACTGGATTAGAAAGCCCCTGAGTTCCTTCCTGAGTAGCTAGGTGGTGCAGTGGATAGAGTACCAGTTCTGGAAGTTCCTGGAAGACCGGAGTTCAAATCCAGTTTCAGGCATTTACTAGCTGTGTTACCCTGGGCAGGTCACAACCTCAGTTTGCTTTAGTTTCCTGATCTTTAAAATGGGGATTATAACAGCACCTACCTCCCAGGATTATTGCAATGAACAAATGAGATAATAATTGCAGAGCAGTTAGCATTGTGCCTGGGACATAGTATTATATAATCTTTAGTGTTGTTGTTGTTGTTGTTGTTATTATTATTCTGTTTTCTCCAGTATGCCAGACTGTGGCTGTGGTATTCTAAAGGAAAACCAGTAAGGTTATTTCCATGCAGCACTGAAGGAGTATACAGTCTGACTGGAGCCTCCTAGCTTGTTGTATTCAAATTGACAAGTGAAGGCAATTCCATTTGCCAAGTGTTGTAAAGCTGTATTTTATACTGTTATAGATTTAAAAACCATTTAATCATTATCTTTATTTTGAAAGTTGAATCCCCTGCATGAATGCAGATTCTGTGTGGCTACCCCCCTGGGCCCAGGTAGTCGCTTCCTAACAGCCAGGTAATTTACTGGAAACCTGTCAGGAGCCTGAGCTTTGGTGCCTCAGGGCCATGGGATCACAGGCTAGAAAATGAATGACATGATGCAGGGCATCATAATAAACAACCAAGTGTAAATCAAGCTGAAAATAGAAACCCAGGAGGAGAAACAAGAGAGTGCCGTCAGCACGGTCACCTTTGACACCAAGGGACATGCAGCAACCTGTATTTGACCCCTTGTTTCAGATGTCCAGGTGGATGTTACCCAGGTGCTGATAATCGTTCCAGAGGCTTCCAAATCCCCCAGGTGTTAGATTTAGGAAGAGGAGCTAGAGAAATGCAAATGCCCCCAAATGCCTCTTTTATCACCTAGTTAAGGTAAATTACATTTCCCTCCTAGCTCTCTGGGAAGATATTATTTTCTTAAAATGGAGAAATACTGAGCCACACAGAAGACTGTATTTGACTGCAGGAAGGAAGTCTATTTTTTGTAGTGAATGGCTATAGTTTTCCATTAGCTAGGTATAAACACTAGACTCTGAAGGCTTTGATTACTTCTGAAGTAATGATTTCTCAAGGGAGAATGTTCCCTTTAGCCCATTAAAAAGACTTGAAAAAATCAATGTCTAGATGCGTTAACACATTATGAAAATGATACACATTTTTAAAAGCCATTATGGGTTGAATTCAGAGACTGTTTACTCATTAATGAGATTATACCATCTTATACATACATACATACACACTTTTTTTTTTTTACTGTCCTGCCCTGGATACTTTTAGTATTTACTTTTGAAAAATAAAGTATTTCTTTTCATCTTGAATACTCACAGAAGAGTTATTTTAAATTCACTGTTTGGAATACATACTTCCCAGACCTTAAGTCTGATAGAGGACTACTTCAACAAGTCAACCACTTAATTCAATTCAACAAACAATTTATTAAGTCTAAGTATTAGGGAGAGGTAACTGGGGTCTTGTCCTCCAGCCTGAAATTCAGAAGGTATAAACATTTTACAATGATTAACTCTTTTAGCAGCATAGCATCTATTTTTTTTTGTAGGATCATATAATTTAGCATTAACAAGGACCTTAGGGATCCTCTGGTCTAAAGCCTCCCCACACACCCTTTCTTTACATATGAGGAAACTGAGGTTCCCAGAAGGGACAGCTTTTGCACAAGGTTATTCAGTGAGTAAATATAGCAGAGCTAGGATTATATCCTCAGTTACTTTACTCTAACTCTAGAACTCTTGCCCCTTTCCCATCTACTTAGGGTTTCTGCCATAATCTCCTTCAAAAAAAAATCATAGGGAAAAATATTTTTTGTAATTTATTTCAAGGACTGTATGCTAATAGAAGTGAGTAAATTTCCTGAGAACATGAGAAACATTCACCTATTTGAAAGAAGTAGCTTATTTATTTTGTGAGTTCTTTGCATGTGTGTGTGCAGCGTGCACGCATATGTAATGATGACATCATTGTATGATAATATATATGTTACATTATATATTATCATTATAATTAGATTTATATGATTATTTTAGATTTACAAAGTGGTTTCCAAGTATTACCTCATTTTATTAATGCATATTATCCTTGCAACAACTCTGGGAGATAGGTGTTTTTATTATCCCTATTTTACAAATGAGGAAACTGATGCAAACAGTTGCTTAGGGTCACCCAGCTAGCTAATAAGTGTCTAAGGCAGGATTTGAATTCACCTCTTTCTGACTCTAGCTCCATCCAGCACTCTATCCTCTAATAATTCCTAGTGCCCAACATTCGCCTCCTGACTATGCTGGACTTCATTACCATGCCTCAGCTGCAATCTCACCTTGAAACATCCCTCAGCTATGCTATCCCTGTTGTCCCATTGGTGAATCTCTCAGTGCTTCCGTTTTGGGGATGGGCCCATACTGGTCAGCCTTCATTCTCTTCTCAGAAGTCCTTCTGACTTTCTGGAGTTCAACACTAGGCTCCCCTTCTTCCCTGTCCCACCTCCATCCCCTGCCCCTAATTCAGTTCTCTTTTGTGTTTTATCTTTCCCCATTAAAAGATAAATTCCTTGGGAGCAAGAACTGTCTTTTTGTTTATGTGTTTGTGCCCAGCACTTAGCATAGTGCCTGGTACGCAGTAAGCACTCAATAAATGCTTGTTTTTTGCCTCGGTACCATGAAATAGATTCACTAAACAGGGTTGAGTTACCAAAGGAACTTTTTCAGGTGGTCGGATTTGGCTCCCTATATTTACAGAATATTTTATTTTCTCTATTAGTCAGTGTGACTTAGAGGATGGAGTGCAGGATTTGGATGCAGGAAGACCTTACCTGTGCCATTTCTCACTCTTAATATCCTTGTGACTGTTAAAGTGCTTAACCTCTCTTGAGGGAGACAGCTCTAAAGAGCAAGGACATTGAGGTCTATTATCACCAGCAAGAGTGGGATACTGTAAGATCTCTGGCTGGGCAGTAAGTATTTCTGGGGCCAGGGTAGACCTGGGGTGAGATGACTTTGAGACCACGGAGGGAAAAACAAGAAGATTGGTAACCATAAGACATATTAAGACTCAGGTTAACCTAGATCCAGATCCCCCCCTCCCCTTCCTAGTTCCATACAAGGATCTCTGGGTCACTTCTATAAAACAGGGATTCTCAGGATGTGGAGGAGGACCAGGTATTTTATAGGGAAGAAAGGTGTCTCTCTCAGATGCCTCTGATTAATTTCCTACCTTTTATTCCATAGAAACATGTAAAGTAGGGAGGTTAGCTAGGAAATTTCTGTTCAATTCTACAAAGTTTTATCTAGCTTGGAAGGTTCCAGGAAAATGGTCAATGTGGGAGTACCAAGCACATAGCCTATTACTGAAAACAACAGGTCTTTTTTGGATTGCAGCATCATTCTAGTATTATTCATTTAACTATTGAGTAACCTTACAAAATAGCATAATGATCAGTCTTCCTCGGTGATTCATGTAAATACCAGGATTTCTCTTTGCTAGCCAAATGAAACAATGAATTTGTACTACCAAATACAGGATTTATCTTCACATTCACTATCATTCAGCCAACATTCCTTGAGTACCTATTTTGTGAAAGACCTTGCTTTAGGTTTACAGGATCTTAAATAATAGATTTTTTAAATTAGTATCTCTTTTTAAATGTTGCCTATATTCCCCCTATGTTGCCTTCATCTTCCCTCCTCTTTGAGAGGCATTCTTTATAACAGAGACTGATTCAGGAGAGGAAAAGGAGAGGAAAAAAATTCAGTAAAACTGAAAAACAAAGATTTAGAGCTGAAGGAAACTTAGAGGTGACCTAGTCCAACCCCTTTTTTACAGATAAAGAAACTGAGACCCAGAAAATCTAAATGGCTTACCCAATATCTCAGAGATGGTAAGTGGCAGACACAGGATTTGAACCCAGGTCCTCTGATTTCTCTTTCCCGCATACTGTATTAGATGTGGTATGGGATATGGGATAGCAGTTGAGTTGCATAGAGAAATATAAAAGTGGAGTCCCTACCCTTGCAGAACTTCCAGTCTGATAGAGGCACAAAAATAATAACACAGCACAGCTTCATCTATTATGAAAATTCAGTTTTTTCCTACTACTGGAAAACACAGGAGGGATTTCAAATGAAAAGATAGATGCCTCTAGTCAAAGACCAAAGTACTTTATAGTTTTTTTTAAACACAGTGTTAAAGTAAGTTGTAAAATGTAAGTGAATTCCCTTATCTGTCTTTATTTGAAATTTTTGTTTCAACTTCAGTGATATTCTTTAATTTTAGAGACACTCACTTCTGTCCTTATCCTTGAAAAGACACTTCTGCAGTAACAAGCCATTGTCTGTCTCTGTTCTGCCAGCACAGGTATTTTTTAATGCTGAGTTGGTAGGTTAAGCTTTTGGAAGGTTTCCCTCTTTCTTTGGAAAAACACAAGCAATTATTGAAAATTATAATCTCCTGGGATTAAACAAGGTGTGGGGGGGATGATATTACTAAAAATTGCTCCTAGGATCAATTTGAGAAGTAAAATTGAAGAGGGTTTAGTGTTAGAAGAATAAGATTACCTGGTTTTATGCCAAGAGTTGTTAGAACATGACTTTGGAGCTTTTCCAAATGGCATCCTTGTCAATTTCAAATACTCTTCCTAATTTCAGATTACAAATAACATTTTTTATAGGTTTCCTAGAACAGTGTTTCTTAAAGGGAAGTCACAGCCCAACTCATTCCTCTGCTTCTGTTAATGTAGCCTGGGTGACAAGAGGTGAAAAGGTGTCCGAAAAGAAAAATAACTCCAGGAATTATATGAAAAGGAACTTCCAGCAGAAAACTTCTGGTACATATAATTCTAGAAAGTGCCTGCTTCATTTATTAATAAGCCTAAATGCAGAATCACTAAAGTGATCATGTGAGTTTCTGGCTTCTTTACTTAAGAAACCATATGTTCCTATGTCAGATGACTCTCATTTCATCTGTGGGAAATCCCTTCAGCATAAGCTTGTCTAAAGCTGTTAGCCTTAGAGGTTCAGTGGCTTCCCCCAAAAAAGTATTTGCTGTGGAGTTCGAGGGCCCTGGCTTCAGTTTTTTTCCTTTGGTGTTTACTTACTTCTGTGACACACTGGGTAAGTTACTTAGCCCCTGGACCTCAGTTTCCACCTTGCAAAGTGAGAGTGTGGCTGGCCTCTCAGGGCCCTTTCAGCCCTCAAGCAAAAACCTTACGATCTTATTACTTTCTGGGTATATATGGGAGATACTTGATATTAGCTGACTTGTTATCTCCTCTTTAATGAATCTGAAACTGAATTTTTTATTTATAGGGAAGAAGGGAAATAGTTGGGCATTTTCTTTTGTTTGGGAAGGTTAGATGTGTAAAGATTCTGCTTATAAATTTCAGTTCAAACATCATTTATTATGAAGCCTTTTCTGTGCTCTGTGAGAAGTACAAGGTTTGTACAATAAAGTGTCCCTGCCTTCATAGATTTCACAGTGTAGTAATTTATAACTAGGTATGAAATACACACAAAGGGTAAAAAAAAATACCCTCTTAAAACACCAAAAAGGACAAACATAACTATTAAAAACAACTGTGCTTTACCTTAAAAAAACAAAAACCAAAAACAATATAAATCTTTCTCTTATGGAAGGCATCTGGGCACAGTAAAATGTGATGGAAATGTAGTTTTTTTTAAATCTGAAGAGAAATGTTAGAGTCTTCCTGAATTTAATAGTAATCTGTAGCTTTGTGGAACTTTTTCCAGTTAAAAAGGAAAACAGAAAGAATGTAGTCTGGTATGTTTCATAAACAAGATCCCTTTGTTCTGAATAAATTAGCTTTTAACTGTTGTTTGCTGAACAGTTCTGTTGTAGACAGATGTTAATTTGCTTATATTAAAGAAAAATGTCCATAAGTGGACTTTGAATGGTTTTTTCAACTGTATTTTTTAATTTCTTGAGTATATATGGTTCTAATGGAGATAAGTGAATCAGGACTGTGCCACCCCAAAGCTTCTTCATGCAATAGATATTAGAATTTAAAGAAAGGAAATACTGCATAGGTTGGAGGTTTAGAGGGGCAGTGTGACCCTTTAAACGGGCTTACTGGCTGTTCTCTGTACAAGACATTTCATCATTTGCCTTTTGCACAAGTAGTCAGTCTCCCTGGTTTGAAACGTACGTCCTTTTCCCCTGCCTCTGAATTCTTCCTTTTCCTCAAAGAACTGTTCTGCAGCCCTGTTCTACACCAGGCCTTCTTGAGTCCACACCTGCTTCAGATATATTAGCACTCCCCTGCTCTTGAAATGACTATGTATGACTTTATACTGTGTATTTGTGTGTAGATTATAACTCCCCACCCCAACCCCAGTACAAGATAGGGTTCTCAAGGGGCAGAGGACGATTTCTTGCTCTTCCTCCACTCTCCTTCCTCCTCCCTACCCCCCTACACATAATAGGCACTTAACTGTTGAATTTAATTTAATTCTGAATAAACAAGAGATTAAACTTCAACTGTCCATGGCATATTTGAATTCTTGAGTCCTAAGCAAAACTGACTCATCCCCCTACCCCTCATCCTTCTGAAATTTCCTCACAGTGCCTCTTGAAAATTCTTCTCCTTTGTTGGTCCTGCCTTCTCCCCAAACCCCTCATCTTTGCTTGTTGTGGCTGTGCCTCTTACTTTGTCCTGGTCTGTGGGAACCTAATTCTAGGACTGGGAATCTTTGAAGGGAACTGAGAGTTGTATACATGTGTATGTGGCGTAGACACCATCATTTAATGGTATGATAATCTTTTCTTTGTTCTACCCCTAATTAACTGTGTGACTATTAGGAAAGTTGGCTAAGCCCCCTGTACTACTTAACTTCAGTTCTGTTATCTATTCAGTAAATAGTCAGCAAATCAGCAAACATTTATCGCTATGTGCCAATAATCTGCTAAGCACTGGCCATACAAAGGCAAAAGACAATCCTTGCTCTCAAGGGGCTCACAGTCTAATGGGAAAGACTACATGCAAACAACCATGTACAAACAAACTATACCGGATCAACTGGAAATAATTAGCAGAGGAAAGCACCAGAATTAGGGGCGAATGGGGTTTTAGAAACCCGGTTCTGCCTTCCCACAGGCCCATTGTAAATGAAGATCGGCATTGCTGCCTGGGTTCAAAACCAGGTTCTTGTACTTATCTCTGATCTTAGTATCTCCCTTCTCTCAGCCTCATTTGCTTTTATCTATAAAAAGGAATTGAACTAGATTGCAGTTGTCTGGGTTGTTTTGGGGCATAATAAATACTTGAAAGAAGAGTGTGTGTGTGTGTGTGTGTGTGTGTGTGTGTTTTAATGTTAAAGAAAGTTCATATCTTGCTATTTGGTTTTATCTCCTTTTCATTCAAAAGCAGCACAGAAAATGCTACTCAACAGTGAACTTGAACTCCTTGTAAAAGTGTTCAGCCTATACTCTTCTTGTGAATTCCATCCAAGTTCTAACCAGTTACTGATGCTTCAAGTTTCTTGACTTTCAGCCAACAGCTGAGGATGTCAGATGATGCCTCATAAAATTCCATGGCCAGGTCTACATGAGTAGCTTTCCTAGTAAGCAGAATCCTGAGCTGCTTGGAGGGTATTACTTGTTCTGAGCAAGGACTTTTGGCCAAAGATAAAGGGTCCCATAATTTGACTTTTTGAAAGAAAAAAAAGATAACCTTCAAGCCAGCCTGAGATCATGATCAGGATGATCCCTTTCTGACAGTGAGCCAAGGAGTCATGCTGGGCTGTACCTGAAAGAGCCTTCACCCTCCAGAAGAATGAGGGCATTTCCCGCTGACTGACCCTGGGCATATCACTTAACTACTCTCTGCCTCAGTCTCCTCAACTGTAAAATAGTGCTAATGAAAGCACCTGCCTTACAAGCTTGTAGCTGTACAGTGCTTACTTAGTACAATGCCTGGCATTTAGTAGGCTCTTAAGCAATGTTTATTCCCTTCCTCTGATCCAAGATGGCTATCTTTGACAGAGGTCAGTAAAGGCTAAAGAGGGGACACCCTTAACAAAATGCCTTCTAATATTTGCCTGGGAACATGCAGAATGAATACTGTACCTCAGTCCCCACCCTTGATACAGATCGCAGGTTGCAGAGAACTAGCTTGTGCTCCCTGGTACCCCTTATTAAGGATGTCAGTAATGTTCTGCTTGGGGCAATGGAAAACCAAGACCACATTCTCCCAATCAAGTGTTGATCCCCTAAATCTTTAAGCTGAAAGATGTACTGACATTAGAGTGAGGAAAACTTGGATCCCAGTCTTTCTTCTAACACTTTATAGCTCTGAGACCCTGGAAAAGTCATGTATCTTAGCCCCAGTTTTCTCTTTTGTGAAATGGAGTTAGTAATAGTGATGATGATGAACATTTCATATAACACCTTCATGTTTTCCTAATTTGACTTGATCCTAATAATAACTCTGTGAGTTAGGTGCTCTCTATTATCCCTGTTTTATAGATGAGTAAACAGGTAAGTTAGGTATCTTACCCCTCAGCTTGAATGTTTTGGGGGCAGGGTTTGTAGTCATATTTTCTGGTTCCAGATTCAGCATTCTGTTTTATTCTGTCACCTCTTGGGGCTGTTTTGAAGATCAAATGAGATTATATGTAAAATATTTTGTAAACTTTAAAGCTGTACATATAGAAATACACAATGGGGCTGTACTTTCATCTAGATGGAATTTCATAGTGGGGAACTCCCTCCACCACAGTTGATAGCAGCTGGTTATCATTTAGTAGTTCAGTAATAAGGCATTCCCCAAGACACATAGAGTTTCAGTGACTTGCCCAGGGTCACACAGCTACTAAATGTCAGAGGTGGGATTTGAACCAAGGGTTTCCAGACTCTAAGCCTGGGGTGGGGAACCTGTGACCTTAAAGCCACATGTGGCCCTCTAGGTTCCTCAAGTACTGACTCCAAACAGTTTAGTCAAAGGACTGCACTTAAGGACTTAAAGGGCCAAATTATGGTCTTGAGGCTGCAGGTTCCTCACCACTGCTTAAGCTCAACACTCTATCTACAACACACAGTTTTCTCTATAATGCTCTGTATAAATTCCAGCTGCTATTATTACAGTTGAAAAAAAGCAAAATAGGAGAGTTATTGCATTAGATGATCTAGTTTTAATCATAAATTAATACAACCTTATCAAGAATTGTTTTAAGAAATCATATACCAGGTTTTTTTTTTTGTTTTCAATGAAAAGTTCTAGTTATTTCCCTTCATTTAAAAAAGAGCCATGAATACCACTTAAAGTGTTACAAGATAGTATTTGTGAATGATTCCCTTTGATTTGTTGGTTTCATGTCAGATTTTTTGGCTCACTGAACATTTTTAAAAATATTGTTCATTTTCCATTTGATTTTGATGAGGCATAGTGTTGTCTAATGAGGCAGTATATTGCATTAAAAATCACAACTAAAGTGATCATTTGAGATTCTAAATACTGAAACTGACAAATATTTTGTCATGGCATTTGTACCCACATTGGAAATTAAAGTACGACTTGAAATGGGAGTTGAAACATTTCCAATAACACATTTGTTTTTGCTAGTCATTAATTTAAAGACTGACTAAATGATACTCGTTCAACAGAAGAGTCCCTTTAAGTGTATTAATTTGGCCTTTGAATTTATAGTTGCTGAAGTGTAAAACATTTATTGCTTTTCACACAAATCTTACTCTGCTTGGCTTACAGAATAATTACTATTCCATTTGCCCATTCAGAAGAATAATTCAAATGATCCAGTATTTTTTTCCTTAGGTATTTTGAATTCATTCATTTCAGGAAAAGGAGGTTACTTGAAATAGGCTTGTATATTTTTTATTTAAGGATGTTAACTATGCTGATGATATTATGAAGTTGACCTTTTTCCTTGAAACCAGTGAAAATGCTTTTTTCAAACATTTTTAACCACTTCTTTCTCCTACATTTGTGATGGTCTCTCATTTGTCTCTGCCTCCCCCACCTAATCAAAACCTCAAAGCCTTCTAATTGCCTTTCCATTTACAGCATAAGTTACAATGAAGGACCCACCATTCTGATGGTGCAGCTGCAGAATTCTGAGACATCTGGGAATGGGCTTCTGTGAACTTTCTTTCCTTGTGTGCTTTAACCAATTTTCATTATTATTTGAAATGAAATGAAATACTATCAAATTGCCCCTAAACAGGAACAGGGTCCACAAATTACTGATTTTAAAATGAGTTTAGAATACTACAAATGGATAACACATGGAAGCATTATCAACCAGATTTAAAAAAAATCTTATACCTACAATTTCTCTTCCTAAACTTGTTAAAGACATCTAGGAGAAAGCAAGATATAGTGGTCCATGTGCTGGGCATTTTCTGTAATGCTTTTCTCCAAAAAGCTTCAAGTACTTGCCCAACACTATCTCTTTAGTCTGTAGGGCCTCCCTTCTAGGGTGAGGGGGGTGGTATTATCTCCATCATTCAAATAAAGAAATACAGCAATGATAAAATGACCTGCTCAAAGTCACAAATCACTGACAAGCCCAGGAATGGAAACTACATTTCAGACTCCCAGTTCACCAGCCTATCCACTAGATCTTTTTCAATTTCTATAACTGTTAGAAACATGGAGCACTCTCAAGGGCATTTGCATCTAATCTAGACCTTTCAGTATAATCTGGGTGGTCTCTTCTCTGGCAATTTTTTAGTTAAGATGTTATTATTATCATAATATTTCAGGTTGTCATGTGTCTCTTTAAATTCAGTTTCTCCCCAGCCATCTTCTGTATCGACTAGATTTCCCATCAGAAAAGATTATGGCAAGGAAAGTAAGGGAACCAGGTTCAAAGTAAATGTGAGAAAAAGATTGTGAGGGTATAGGGAATTTTGCTCAGTGTGACACCTTGGAAGCTGTCTGTTACTTTGAGTAGTGGTTTATGCTATTGGAAGAAAGGCCCATCAAAGCCCATTTTTTTTTTGCATATACATTTCATCTCTTGATTAAGTCATTTTTGCTTTTCAGCATGAAACCCCCAAGTTGTGCATGATTGCACATTTAGTATAGTGTTTTGTACTTTACAGCACACTTAAATAACATTGGTCCTGTGAAGCAGGTAGTATGTTATCCCCATTTTACAGATGAGACTCAATTCTATTCCAGAAGCACCCATTTACAAGCTGTTCTATTCTAGGCTCTGTGGCAAGTTCTTGGAATACTGATACAAAAAAAGAAATGGTAACATAGGAGAATTCATATAAAGAGCAGGAGAGGCACATGGGGAATAGTCACATGTGGTCCCCACCCCATTGCCTTTGGCTGAGCATGGCAGCACACTGGGGGGTTGCTTCCATTGGTCAGACCATGGCCCCACTCCTTTAGAAGGCCCCAAACCCCTGAGGGCTCATACTTAACAGAGAGTTTGATCTCTCTGGAGCCATTATAGTCTGAGTAGGGGACTGCTCTGTCATCCACGGGAGAAGATAGTGGGACCAATGAAGCAAGAGTATTTTTCTAAAGTAAAAAAAGAAATTGTTATTTTGCCGTTAGGCAGTAGAGAACCAGTTAAGATTTTTTGAGTAGGGGGTTATCATCAGATCTCTTAGGAATATCTATTTGGTAGCTGTGTAGAAGAGAGTTTGGAGGCAAAGAGATCCGTTGTGAGGTTATTGCAATCTGTGTAAGTAAAAAGATGAAAAGTGTAGGGGTATTGTGGAGCCATTATGGATATTGAGGGAGAGGAAGGAACTATGGTTGACTCTGAAAATGACAGAAATGGGGGACTAAAAGAGTGGTGAAGTTTGGAGGCAAGTTGACTTTGGGAAGAGTGTCATGACATTTTTGGTCATGCCAGGTTTGAGATATCTCTGAGATAAGGGCAGGGAACCTGCAGCCTCCAGGCCACATATGACCTTCTAGGTCCTTTTATTAAGGGGATTTGTTCTGTGAAGCTTGGATTCAGTTGAGGACTTAGAGGGCCACATGTGGCCTCCACACTGCAGGTTCCTCACCCCTGCTCTGAGACATTCAGGAGAAGTTCTCCAGTAGTGTGTGTCTGGAGGGCTCAATTGATGGATTTGGAGTTATAACATAAAGATACTAATTGGGTCCTTGGGAACTAATGAGATTGTGGCACACTCTTACTCAGTAGGTGGGTGGAGGAAGAGCAAGGGAGTGGTTCCTGGTCAGGCTGTTGGGAGGGTAACAGAGAGAGAAAAGGGTGTCACAAAAACCTCAGCAGAAGTTGGTGTTCTGGGACTGGACGCTGTAGATCAATGGTATAAAACTCAAGTAGAAAGGGGGCCACTAAGCCATACTTAAGGATCCTTGGGCCACACATTGACTTAGAAAACCACATATTAATATTATCTATCTTATATCGTATTATAATTTATTTTGTTAAATATTTCTCAGTTACATTTTAGTCTGGCTCCCAGGCACTCAGCAGTGCTGTGGGCCTGGTGACTGACGTCTGTTTCAGACAGTATCAAAAAGTGTGAATAGAATAATTCAGGTAAGAGGAGGCCTGAGAATAGAACAGGCCTTTGGATTCATCAGTTAAAAGATCACTGGAGAAGGTAATTTCAGTCAAGTGGTAGACTCTGATGTTGGATTTCTAATGTTTGAGAAGTCAGTAGGAGCTGAGAGGAGTTGATCACATAGTTAGTAGCATATATATGGTGTTTTAAAGTTTGCAAAGTGCTTTATAATGATTATCTTATTTGATCCTAACAACAACACTGGGAGGAACCTGTTATTCTTATCTCCTCTTTATAGATGAGGACACTGAGGCAAACAGATTGAGTGACTTGCCCAGGGTGACCCATCTAGTAAGTCAGTCTGAGGTCAGACTTGATCTTCCTGACTCCACTGCACCATCCTGCTCGCAAGGAATCTGAATACAAGTCTTGTGGACCTCATCTGATGCCCTTCCCAAATAGTATCCACGCTCTTATTCCTGGCAAAAACGAACTGTTCCGCAGTGAGGGTGAGGGCCTGGAGGAAAGGAGGAAATGTTATACACTTAAGATTTAGCTTGTGAAGTAAAGGTCTTTGTTGAATCTGGAAATAGAACTGCAAAAGATGTGGAAGGAAGGCTCATGAGTCATATCTGAATAAAGAAGCAGTAGTAGAAGCATAAAGGAAATTGGTTTGGCATTAGTCATTCCAAATAGTACAAAGTCTTTAATTTTTTATTCCCATGAGAGTTGGATTAAAATCATATATGAAAACATTCATTTAGGAACCACATCTCACCATCGATGACGATGAGATTTTGGCCCGTTCTCTCCATTCTCCTCGTAGGCCTGCCCTCATGCAGGGCCTCCCCCTTTTGGTTCATTATTCTGCAGATCACCCCTTTTATATTTTTGTTGTCACATTGTTTGTTTTAAGCAAGATCAGGTTGTATGGCCAGGTGTCCATGGCAGGGGCCATTGTTTAAATAACTGAGAATCAGCCCTCCTTGGTCTGTTTCTTGTGATGATGTGAAGGTCTGAATGAGGCTCCGCACGCATTGCTCTTCTCTGGCTTCTTGTGTCTCACACCAAATGCAGCCGTATCTGCTGTGACAAAAACAGCTTCTGGCCATGCCTGCACAGAGGGCCCAGATGAAGGCCTTGCGTTTGTGCCCAGCACCTGCATCCTGCAGCCTCCCATGTTGCCCACTTTGTGTTCTATCTCAATATGTCATAATTTGTAGTAAATTGTCTTTATTGTAATCAGATTAAATATCTCAGTGTCTACTCTACATGTGAGGCTTTTTTTTTCTTTCTTACATTCTGACAGAATGAAAATTAATGGCTAATTATGCATTAGCCTGGTAATACAGTGTTTAGGGTGAATATATCTGAATTAAATAAGTGTCATTAATAATGCCTTCCAATTTATGAGCGTATTCATTGCTTGGCTTAAAATCATATAAATTAGTGAGGTTTATTTAAAAACGTCACAGTGCAGAATGGCTTGGTGAGGACCCCTCTGTGCGCTTTCATTTCTGAGCCCGTTACCAGCTGGGTCTCACTTATTTATTCCTTGTCCGGTAGCCATTTATTGTTCCCATTTTCCCCCCCAGCTTAATTGCAACCTCTGTTTTCTAGCTAGTGTGAGCTCAGTCTTAAATCTGCAGGACTAATATGAATTGCAATCAGCAGATCGTACCCACAAAAAACAAACATATGTTTTATGGAGTTGGAGGTAACTTGATTGTAATGTAAATTTGAAGATTAAAACTACAGCTTTGGAACAAACATGTCAACTATGAATTGGCCTTAACTTTATATTAAAAACAAAACAAAACAGGCTATCTTCACAAGTTTGATTGGAAGGAGGCCTAATCATATGTTTACAGACTTCAAATTCTGAACTATTTGCTTTAATAAAATACTGCTAGAATATTTATACTAGAGACTCTATGTAACATTCTCCAAGGACACTGATTGTGTGAATTCCTTGGATTTATGACAAGTTTAGAGCTTGTTCTTGGGATCATAGATTTAGTTAAGTGAGACCTTAGTGGTCCCAAGGCCATCCCTCTTCCTTTATTGATGAAGAAACTGAGACTTAAAGAAGTTAACTGATTTAGTGGAATAATGATTGAGTGTTAGTAAGTTCCAGAGCCCATATGTGAAACCAAGTCACCTGGAAACAAATCCCATATTCTTTGCATTGTATCATTACCTTTTAGGACCAGTTTTATTTAGAAGGAAATAGAAAAGAAAACATTTTTCAGCAAGGTAGATGTCCCTAATTTTAATGTTTTAAATTAAACTTAGATGTGTCTCTCAATATATTAGTTGTATCCATAGTGAGATTCCCAAATAATATTTGTCTGGTTTTTGTCATTTTAGAATGATGTCATTAATATATCATAATTAACCCCTCCTCCCCCTTGCATTGTAAATCCCAACTGTGATGCCAGAGCTATTACTAGGAATTTTTGTACCTGGGGAAGCAACACAAAAGGCTACTTTAGATGAGAATGTGTATATTGCCACTAGGTGGGAAGACCTGTAGGCATTGGTCTCAAGTTCCTGGGGAGGAAACTGAAGGGAGAATGAGGACCAGAGCAACACAGGGAAGCAGCTTGCTACAGCACACCAAAGGACTGTATGTCCTGTTATCAGTGCCCTTTAAATTTTACACCCTGGATCAAAGCCCTAGTGCCCAACCCTAGTTATGGCTTTGGATAATGTCATTTGGTCATTCACCTGAGATTTAGATCAGATAGGTTAGCTATGGATATCATTGTCCCTTTTAAAGTTGTCTTAGTAGATGATACCTATATTTCTTTTAATTCACTTCATACTATGTGAAAATGATTTCTTGCTTAGCTTCTGTCTTTTTTAACAATGAATATTATAGGGGCTGCTAGGTGGCACAGTGAATAGAGCACCAGCCCTGGAGTCAGGAGGACCTGAGTTCAAATCTGGCCTCAGACACTTAACACACACACACATACACACACACACAACTAGCCGTGTGACCTTGGGCAAGTCACTTAACCCTGATTGCCCTCCAAAAAGAAAAACAAACAAAAAAACCCAATGAATATTATATGAAGTTGTAATGAAACATATATAGCTAGATCAATCATATTGATCCCAATTCCATAATAATAATAAATAATAAAGATACTTTCAGTGAATCTACAGATAAACTTCTATGTTATAAAAATAATCTTATTCACCTATCCATCTATAATTTAAAAAAGACTTAATTAGCAGCAATATAATGACTTGTATTCAGATTGTTCCTCTCTACATACTAAGTCCTAGGGATACAAATACAAAAAACAAGACAATCCCTGCCCTCAAGGAGCTTACCTGCTCATAGGGGAAGACCACATAGAAAGGGGAGCTGGAAAGAGGAGGAAAGCAGAAAACAGTGGCAGGGAAATTATGTGGAGGCCTGGCTCCAGCCAAGGATTCTACCTGTGTTCCACCTCCAGCCGATGCCCCGCCTCTCAGAGACTCATAGTGGTCCTAGTTTCTAAAGGGAGGGGGATGAGAATAAAGGTCAGAGTGCAGACAGCATGGTTCACAAGGGGAGTCCTCCTAATTCAGAGTGCAGTGTTCTTTTTACTAATCCATACCAAATTGTGATCCATGGGAAAGGACATACATGTCTTTTAGTTTTTTTCCTCTTTTCTCTTTGTTTCAAGCCTTAAAAAATTGGATTAAAAAGAGTAAGGGAAAACTGATGCGCACCCCTCATGCTTCTTTGAAACCCATGCACCTTCAAGAGATCATTCCAATGGAGGTTTCTCCTTACACATTGAGTGGACCCCTGTGGTAACTTTAGGGGATGACATGGGGGAGAATTGTATAGAAGGGACAGGCAAGATGGATTGCTATCTGAGTCACTGGAAGGACTACTCATTCACTGAGGTCAGATCCCAAAGTATCAAAATGCCAAAGTTAATTCTGTTTTAATTAGTAATGATAATAATAATCTATTAAGTATTTGTTGTCATTGAGTCATTTCAGTCACGTCCGACTCTTTGTGACCCCATTTGGGGTTTTTTTTGGCAAAGATTTTGGAGTGGTTTGCCATTTCCTTCTCCAACTTATTTGGCAGATGAGGAAACTGAGACAAACAGGGTGAAGTGACTTGCCCATTTGAACTTGGGAAGATGAGTCTTCCTGCCTCCAGGCCCAGCACTCTGCCCACTGTGCCACCTAGCTGCCCCTATAATAAGCATGTTTATTAATTATAATAAATTTGTTTTAATTTCTTAACACTAGTACAACATAGTTGCACTAAATTTATTATGATTAATAAAACATGTATTACAATACTACCTGCTGATGCTAGCTGACATTTACGTAATGCCTGATATTTGTCAGGCATTGTGCTAAGCACTCTACAAATGTTACTTCATTTGATCCTCACAACAACTCTGAGAAGGAAGTCATCCCCATGTTACAGTTGAGAAAACCAAAACAAATGGAAGTTAAATGACTTACCCAAGGTTGCACAAAGCTAGTAAGGTGTCTGAGGCTGGATTTGAACTCAGGTCTTTACATTGACTCCAGGCCTAGTGCTCTATCCACTGAACCACCTAGCTGCCTGTATTTCTAGCTAATTGTAGTTATTTTCATAACACATTAATATTTACAAAGCTCTTTCCCCTAAACATGCCTATGAAGTAGCTAGTAACATTTTTCCATTTTAGAGATTAGTAGGGAATGAAGTAAGTGATTTTCCCATGGACGCAGCTAGTAAAGAGTCAGGATTTCAATCCAGTTCTCCCTTGACTCCAGGCCTTCTTACCTTTATTCCATTAGAGTATTTCCATCAGTTCTTAGTCTGTTTTTTAGTTATAGACTTTCATTTCTTATACACTTAGAATAGCTTGGAACATCATTTTTCAGGAACAATTAAGAGCATTGTCAATATTTTTTGCCCAGCCTGGTATGTTTGAGTTTTGACAACAAAGCTTCTTTATTTTCCATCCTCTTTTGGGTACCAACTACATCACTGTCAACACTGATGTAAGGATTGTACTTACCCCGGCGAAACAAACAGAAGGTCCTGCTTTGCACTGATCAATTTATTTTTAGTAGTGACTGACACCATGTTCTTGAGAAAAGAGAGGGAGCCTTCATGGAATGTTCTGATAGCAAGCAGCCTTTCAGTATCTCATGGGGCAATGGATGTCAGGCTTCTCTCCGACTGTCAGGTTGGATGCCTGGTTTGTTTATTCTCTTTATTTGGAGTTGACGTGAATATATCAGCTCATATACCTTTTAGATTTTTTTTTTTTTATTTTACCATGGCAGTTCATTAAGTCATTGCTTTGGGAAGAATTAATCAATGTGGAGTTGTAGTCTTTGTATTTTATAGGTAATATACTTTACTTTCTTCCTGCTGTAATAAGGATTTTAACAGACTCCTAATATAACCTTTATCACTTTTTATATGGCCAAGGTGTTTGCCTTCTTCAGTTACACTCATTTTGTATCCTATGCACACACATACACACATACATATTCTATATGTGTGTGTGTATATATACATAAATATGTGTGTATGTATATACATATGTATAGATAAATATAGGTATATATATATCTTTTGTGGTCAAATTAAAATCTTCCTTTTGCAGGGTTCAAAAACGTATACAAGGAGCACTGATGATCTCTGTATATATTATTTTCATAACACATAGAATTACATAGTTTTGTAATTGGAAGGGTTCTTAAAGATCATATAACCTAACTCTGTCATTTTGTAGGTGAGGACTGGAGGTGCAGAGAGATGAAATTTTTTGCCCAAGATCTGAAAGGTTAAGTGGCAAAGCAGATAGAACGCTGGGCTTGAAGTCAGGAAGACCTGAGTTCAAATTCAGTCCCAGACGCTAATTGTGTGACTGTGGGCAAGTCACTTAACCTCTTACCTCAATTTTCTCAACTGTAAGATGGGGATAATAGGAGCATCCCCTACCTAGGGTTGCTGTAAGAATCTAATGAGTTAATATTTGTAAAGCACTTAGCACAGTGCCTGACAGATAGTAAGTATTTAATGAGTGTGTGTGTGTGTGTGTCTTTAAGTAATTGGTAGATCTGGGCTTCCCTAGGTCCTCTAGTTCTAAATTAATCAGTCTTTCTGCTCCACCCTGATAACTATACATACATTTTTCATGTGATTTGAAGAAAAGTAGATGTGTCTTAATGTCAAACATTGTAGGCAGGGGGTAAATGCTAACAGTCACAAGAGTAACATGGTCAGGATTAATCTGCTACCCTGTTTGAGAGTGAGACGTATTAATAAGTTGGGTCAGGTAGAAAACCAGACCATGAAATTAAAATTCTACCATAACAAACGAGGGACCTGAATACCTGACTTAAAAAGGCTTCTGCCATGTCCTGAGGGTTAACAAACCCCAGAGCCCCATCAAAACCAAAAATGAACAACAGGAATGGAGAGAAGGGGGAAGAAAAATCCAGAAACTTTAGCTAAAGTATTTTGCTATTTTAGCCACAACTAAAAGAGAGTCAATCAAAATTAATTTTAGAAGCATGAAGGAGATTTTTATTCATTTTATAAAAATTCAATATATAAGTGCCTTTTCAGGAGCACATCTATGATGTAGCCTAAGGTGTTCATGTAATTATCTCTTAGAAAAATAAATTCAGCAACCTGTATGAAGTACATGCCTGTGTCTTAGAATAGTCTGATTTACGTAGACAGAAGGTTTAATAAAAGTAATTAAGAATGTTCTTACAGGGTTGCCTACATTGTGAAGATTAATCACTTAGCAAATCATTCTGAAATGGCTCCTTCATTGAATCTGTACAGGGAGTGCTATGATTTTTTTTTTAATTCACTAGCATTTATGGAGACAGCTAGATGGCTCAAGGGATAGAATGCCAGGCCTAGATACTATAGATACTCACCGTGTGACCTTGGACAAGTCACTTAACCTCTGTTTGTCTTAATTCACTGAAGAAAGAAATGGCAAACCACTCTATTATTTTTGGAGTTGTGATAGGTATTGGATGTGACTGAACAGCTGAACAACAATGGCATTAATGAGAAGTCATTTAATTTAATGAGTTTCACGTTGTCATAGAATCATTTTCAGTTGGGTCCAACTCTCTGTAACCCCATTTGATATTTTCTTGGTAAAGATACTGGGGTGGTTTGCCATTTCCTTCTCTAGTTCATTTTATAGATGAGGAAACTAAGGTAAACGGTTACGTGACTTGCCCAGGGTCACACAGCTAGTAAGTGAGGCCAGATTTGAACTCAGGAAGGTGAGTCCAGGACTGCACCACCTAGCTGCCCATGAGTTTCATATTGCACTAGAATTTAGACCATATTTTGTTGGCAACTGTTTTTATTATACTTTGTGAAATGTGCCCAAATTGTATAGGAGAGATAGCACTAGGAAAAAAGTTTGTCTTGGTTAATAATTCAACACTGAAGGGATCATCACTTTGATTCTCCAGTGTGTCTGTGATTTCATTCATGTGGGCACTCTTTTCACAGGTACAGGTGAAGAAGGTACATTCTCTCCTTCAGCTCTTCTCTATGTACTCCCATTAATCTACCCACTTTACCAAAGGCTTTTTCCCAGTTGCTGTGCCCTGGCCATGCCTGACTCATGTCCATGGCCTGCCCACTTTCTTTTCTGGTCCTGCCTCACTTGGGTGCTATCTTTTATGCCACATTTCTCTATGACTAACCATCAAGGATATCAGTGTCTCCCCAGTTGTCCAGGTCTGCCAACTCACGGCCATCCTCAGCTGCTCACTGTCACCCCCCGCCCCCCCATATCCAAGCCTTGTCATGCCTCTCTTCAAGCAAGTCTGATAGGTGACCAGATCTGCCCACTCACACGGCCTCCACCCCAACCCAGGCCCTCATCACCTTTCCCCTGCACTGCTGCCGTCTGATTGTTTTTCCTGGCCGAAGTCTCTCCCTACTGTACTGCATCTTCCATTCAAGAGCCAAGGTCATGTTAGGTCTGACCAGGCCACCTCCCTGCCCAGTGAGTTCTAGTGACTCCTAATTGCCTTTAGGATCAAATATAAACTGCTCCACAGCCTTGCCCCTTCTTACCTTTCCATCATCTTGCACTTTCATCTTGCACTCCAGCTGAGCTGGTATCTCTCCCCTCTGTGCCTTTGAACTGGCAATCCTCCATGCATGGAGTATTTTCCTCCCCTCATCTTTTGGTTTCTCTGACTTTCTTCGGCATTTAGCTGACAGCCCATTGGCTAGTGATTTCTCCGTTTACTTTGCTTATGGCTTGCGTGTACCTAGTTATTTTCATGTTGTCTCCTTCATGCAGATGTGATCTCCTTGAGAACAGGGACGGTTTTTGGTTTTCTTTGTATACCTAGCACTTAGCACGGGGTCTGCCTGGCACATAGTCAGTAATTAATAAGTATTATGACAGACTACTCATACCCACCACGTGTCTCTCCATTGTCTCCAACTTTGGGAGTCTATGCTGTTATGTAACTTTCACTTATACAGTGTCAGTGAAAGAATATTTTTCTTACCAACTTGGAACTTTGTTTCAAAAAATAAGCTTGGGGCAGATAATGACACAGTTCAGTCTCCAAAGCTAATATGCAAGCTGTTTTCCTCCTGCTCAACTCTGGACCGAGGTTCATTGTCATCCATAGCATCTGTCTAAGATAAAGGAACTGAAGAAAGGATTTATACATAATGATATGTATTTAATATACTATTGATATATAATGCACGATCATATATGTATATGTGCATGCACATACATACATATACATACACAAATGTATTATCCATTCAACTCCGTATCCCAGTGTGGACAAGTGACATCTTCTGTACATTGGCTTTTTCTTTTGTGGGTAGGTTGAGTGACTGATTCTTATTTAGGATACATGTGCTGATGAATTCCCCCATATTATAGGGGGAAAGGCCTTAATGACAGAAAGATGAACTTCCAGAAGTAACCAAAGTTAGCTCCATCTCCTTGTGAAGATACTCAGACCCTTCAGGGGTCATTCCTAATGTGAAATTTGCTTTATTTTGCAGTTACCTCTGTATTTTGTTTTTGCCAGCAGAATCTCCATAAATCTAGGAAAGTATTTACTATGTATGTAGTTGTTTATTCTACTTTTTGACCTTTTGAGGTCTTAGTTTGGTATTGACTTTAGCATCTTTTCAAATTAAACAGGGCTGTAGAAAACAAGCACAGATTATTATTCTCTTTCATTCTTTTTTGAAGAGGACCGATGACACCACAGGGTGATGTCTTGACTGGAACATGCATTGGATTTAGGTGAAGCAAAGTTGTAAAGTCATTAGCCTCATTTTCTCCTCCAGTGGCAGGACAAAAGTCAAGACTGTTGGTGATGGCCTGGGATGTAGTGGATGACCTTGGTGTCTTTGATATCTGACCAGGTTCTAAGTTCTCCATAGTTCCTCCTTCACCTGCCGTCATGGTTGTTGGAATAAATCATTTCATCTGCTCATGGTGGAAGTCTTGCTTGGGGTAGATATCCTCCTAACTCATCAGTGGGTTTGAGGCCCATTGGTTACTCTCAACCTGGTTTAGCCCATCTACCGACACAGTTTTTTCATCAGGTGATGCAGCTTCTTGGAGCTACAGGTGAGAGTTGGGTGACAGGTGGCTACCGAAGGTGGATAAGAAGCCCTGAAAGGGACTCAGCAGCCCTCACACCAGAAGTGCTAGTCCCCCCTGAACACACCATACACCCCAGGAGCAGATTAAATTCTTTTGAATGATAGAGGTTTTCTTCCTGACTACTTACCGCCTGGGAAGCTTTATCAAGAAGTGAGTTTAATGTAATCGAACACTTGGACTGCTTCCAAAGTAGAGACAGGGGTGGAAGCTAGACTTGTGGTTTCACTGATGTGAGGAATACTTGGATGAAGGAACTCTCTCTACTAGTACAGATCGGTACCTTTCCTGCAACTCAGGGTCATAAGAGCAGAGGTTCTGAACATTTTTTTGGGTGGGGATGGTCATGGATCCCTTTGGCAGCATAGTAGAACCTTTTCCAGAATAATGTTTTTAAGTGTATGAAATATATAAGAATTACAAAGGGAATCAATTGAAATAAAAATCAGGTTTATGGATCCCAGGGTAAGAATTCCTGTCTTAAAGACTTGCCTAGAAGTTAAGTGACTTGCCCAAGATCATACAGCCAGTTTGTATTAGGGACAGAAATTGAACTCAGGTCTTCCTAGCTCCAAGCCCAGCTGTATTCACTCCTGAAGTGGAATGAGTGCTGAGTGTAGAGTCACAGGACCTGGGTTAAAATCCTGACTGCTGTTTACAGTCTGTGTGGCCTTGTGCAAGTCCTGTATTGGTGTCAGTTTCCTTATCTGTTAAAATGATGGGGTTTGACTGAATGCCCTTTCAGATGACTTCCAGCTACGGAGGCCTTCTAGATCCATGACTGAAACCAGAGAATTGAACAAAAGGGAAGAATTAGAAAATAGGAAATGAAACCAAACTGGCCTCATTTATGGCGGTTCATATTAAAGGCTTGGATGTTTCCTCAGTTATGAACCTGAAGATATCAGTGCCGACCACCCTGGCAGCATGGTGGAAAGAGCTGGGCTGGGGGTTCAGATAAGTGGGCCACACCTTAGTTCTGAAGCAACCAACCAAGTCTGTCACCTCAGGAAGTTCATTTAAATGTTCTGAACATCGGAGTCCTCATCTGCAAAATTAGGGAGATAGACCAGAACCTCTCTTAAATCCAGGAGGGAAGGAAAGGAAGGGATTTTTTGAGTGCCTGCTGTGTGCCAGACATGGTGCTAAGCTCATTACAAAACATCATCTCATTTGATTCCCACAAGTGCCCTGGGAGGTAGTGCTATTATTTTCTCTGTTTTACAGTTGAGGAAACTGAGGTAGACAGGGTCACATAGCTAAGTGAGTATCTGAGACCAGTTTTGAATTCAGGTCATCCTAACTACAGACTTAGTGCTCTATCCCATGAACCATCTCACTACCTGTTATTAACATATATACATATGTGGATACACACACATACATGTACCCTATCCTCCACAAGATTGTAAGCTCTCAGAAAGCAAGGATCGTGTCCTTTGTAGCCCCAGCATTTAGCACAAAGCTTTGCATATAGTGTAAGCTCAGTAAATCATGGGAGTGTAAATTTAGTTCTGGAAATAACCTCAAGGTCATCTTGTGCAGCTCCCTCATTTTAAAGTTGAGGAATCTTAGACCCAAGTAAGTTAAGTGACTTACCCAAGGTAAACCCAATGAAATCCACAGTTTTATCCCTGAACCATGTTTAAACCAATACCTTTTAAGTCTTCTCTCCTGGATCCTTCACAGAGCTACTAAAAAGAAAGAATTATCTTGAATTTTTGCTGTTTCATCATAGTATGGCAGAAAGAGTCCTGGATTTGAAGTCAGAGAACTTGGGTTCAAATCCCAGCTCTGCCCATTTTGACTTGGGTGACCTTGGGCCAGATTACTTAATGCCTGGATGTTAGCTCTTCTCTAAAAGGTAGAGGGTGGATTAGGTAACCATTAAGGGACCTTCCAGGTCTAAATCTTTAATCCTGTAGTCCTTGCTCACCCTCTGGTGGAGACGCTAATGAACAGAGAGGAGGGAATTAGCTGGGATAAAAAGAGGAACTGGGGGACCATGGCAAAGCCGGAGAGCTAATCTCTGAATTATCAAGATTTAATTCCACTTTGAAACTGGGGAAGACATCATTAATCTCATAGAGTATAATTGTGATCGAAGACAGGACTGTTAAGGAGAGGCCCCAGTAAGATTTTCTTGTCATAGGATGATGAATTTTGAGCTGGAAAGGGCTCTTACAGGTCACCTGGTCTAAGACTGTCATTTTACAGGTGGAACCTGTATTTACCCAGAAATGGTAAATGACTTGACTAAAGTCATATAGGTTCTAAGTGACCAAACCAAGATCAGCTCCAGGGTCATCTTGACTCCACCTCTAGAGTTTAGAGCTCTTGTCTGTACTATGTGGCCACTCTGAATTGTTCTAGGGAAATATTGAACCCAGCAGGTACACGCTTCCTTTGTTTTGATACCTTCCCTTATTTTTGTGTTAAGTCCTCCTTTCCAGATCTCCAAACTATTTAAATAATTATCTCTGTAACAGTCTCTTTAATTATAAAGTATGTTTTAATTATCTGGCCCCAGGATTTATGTTAACAATTAGTGAGTTCTAATTATGGTTCTTGCGTTGATTTTTTTTTTAATGTAATCCTTTAAGCTTTTACAACGCAATAGTAAAATGAAGCTGAAGCAGTGTCTATCTGTCTCACAGATTTGCTCTGACACCTTACCCTGTACTGGTAAGGTACTTAAAAGAACAGTGAATGAATCAATCAGAAAAGTTATATAATTTTATATTATCGTTCCAGTTTTCATAAATAGCATCTTTGTGTGTTTAAAGTGCAAAGGAGACTCTGGAGATGCTACGCTCAGGCCAAGCTTGTACAGTCTCCAGGTGATGTTGGATTAACTTCCTTCTTTGACTTGTGCTGTGATGTTATTTTGGCTTGGGAAGGAGCTGTTGGCACCAGTGAAAGGATCCTCAGAGTAATTTATGGCAGTGAAAAACCAGAGAGCTAATTGTATGGAAAGGTTTTATAAATCAGCAGTCTGTGCAGTACAAGAATTAATTGGAGAGTTGGCGGTTGTAATTAAGATTGTTTGGGACTGATTTAAGGTTCTATACAGGTCATCTGCCTTCACAATGAAACCCGAGGCACTATTCTCATTCTTTTGTTATGCTAGAATTTGGTTGTCCCAAATATTGCTTTGACTAGGTCATTGCCTAAGGCTTAGCAATCTATGTTTACATATACATACCTTCATAAAGCTTCTTTGTAAGAATTGTACTTGTTTTAAATGGGTTTGACCATGCCTAAGTTCCAAGCTGCTATGTTTTCAATACTCCATGCTGAAATGCTTTATAATATGATTTTAAAACAAAGCCTATTGGGGCAAACTCAGAATTTTTCTTAAATTCTTTACTTCTGTTCTTTAAGAATTTGTGGTTTCATTGGTATCACTGTTTCCCAAACCAATTAATAAATGGCCTAATGAGTTGCTAGGGCCAAAAAAACCCAAAAAAGATGATTCCCTAGTGACCAACCTTCTGAGGATGGGACCCTCTGCACTTGACTCCTCTCCAAGTTACGTAGATGTCCTCCTGTTAAGCCTTCCTGGCCCCCGTAGTTGTTAGTACTCTTACTCCTCTATTTGATTTTACTCGGACGTGTGCTTGTTTTTACCCCTCCTATAGTTCTTCACAAAGCGGCCCCTTCCTACATTTCCATCCTGCTTTTATGTTATTCCCCTTTATGTTCTCTGTGGTCCAGTCCTACTGATCTCTTGTTATTCCTCTCATGATGTGCTCTACTTTCCATCGCCATACTTTTGTATTGGCCGTGCACTTTGCCTGAAATGCTCTCCTTCCCAGCCTCTGCCTCCAGGAGTCCCTTGTTTCCTTGGAGACTCTGCTAAAGTGACATCTATTTGGGGAAGCCTTTCCTGGTGCCTTCAGCTTGCATTTGATTTGTATATGCCTTAAAGATGCCTGTATTTGTTGGTGTTGTGTCCCCAGTTAGAATGTAAGCTCCCTGAAGGTAGGGTCTGTTGCATTTTTGTGTTTGTGTCCCCAGTGCACAATGTCTAGCACAGAGTAGGCACTACATAAATGTTTGATGATGGATTGAGGGCCGGAACTGTGTAGTTCTTTTGACTTGGTGTCCCTCCCATATACATGATGTACCTTGTATACAAGGACCTTGTACCTTATACATAATACATCCTTGTAGAATTAAATTGCAAGGATCTGTTCTGCATTTTAGAGGAAAGTCCAGGTTATTCTTAGGATATCTCCTTTTGTCACCAAAGAAGTCTTTCCTTTTCCTTTTGTCCTCATGTCCTAGGGTTGACATGAGGGTGAAGAGTAGACCTGTGCCTTGTGGAAAGGAGAATGGTGAGGATACTTAAGGTGGAGAGAGCTGAAATCTTGTGAATCAAACCAGTCAAGTAGTGGGGAGTAGGAGGGAGGGAGGGGAAAAGTGGAGTTCCAACTTCCTAGTGAGGAATGGTGCCCACTTAAGCTGGCAGTTAGGGGCAGTTAACAGAAAGAACTCTCTTGGTTTTGGAGATCTTGATTCTAGAGATTAAACGTGAGAGCTTCTAACTCAAGCCAGAGTTCAAAGGGTAACCAAATCTCAGAGGCCAGGCAGAATTCAGGAGCGGTGTTCTTATCAATCCAAGAAACTGGGGAAGTTGAGCCTAGGGCAAGTCCACGAGTGAACACATTCCACAAAGGGGAATGGGGTCCTAGGTGTCAGCCCAACAATTCTTACACCTGAGATCAAAGCTTGTTTGTTTGTTTTAGAATGTCAATTCATTGAGAGGAGGGTTGTTTCGTTTTTGTTTTTGTATTGTCAGTGCCTAGCATCTGTGCCCGGCACACAGTAGGCACTTAATACTTTTTTGATTGATTGGTTAAATAGGGATGACATGCTAGACCTTCCTCCTCATTCTGCCAAGGGACCATTGCCAGGGGGAGCTACTGCAGGGTGGTCTGTCATTTTTTTCCCCCCTTTCCATTGTTCTCTGCCACTACCAGACCTGTCACCATATCCTGGCACTGGTGAGAGAGAGAAGAATCAAGGATCTGCTTTGGGAAGTGTTCATGCCTGGGACTCAGGAAGCAGCTGTGTGTATGGATAGTGGCACCAGGAAAGGAGAACAAGGGAGGAAAACCAAACCCTAGGAGTAGCAACTGGGGGAAGAGGAGAATTCCTAAAGCCCCTTGACCAGCGAGGGCCATGCATGAGGAGGAAATGGGGAGGGACTTCCTAAGCAATGATAACCACTGTGGAATGTTTATTTTTTCCCTTCTAGATCAATGAACTGAGCCACGTCCAAATCCCTGTAATGCTCATGCCAGATGATTTCAAAGCATATTCCAAGATAAAGGTGGACAATCACCTTTTTAACAAGTAAGTTCAATCGCCACCTTTCTCTTGTTCCAGTAGAGTTCCTGGGAGTTCAGTTTTTATGAAGTTTTAAAAACTCCATTATTTTTCAATGGGTAGGAGTAAAGTTTTGCTGATTAAGTTAATCCTGTGATAAACACAACCATCTGTTCTGTTCAAAAAAGTAACAGCAGGGCCCACTGGGTAGTATCCTTTTGCCATATGGCATATTGTTCTCTGTGAATATCTTACATGTTAAAAGTGAAATTCTCATTATAATGGGAATTTTTTAAAAGATGCAAATTATTTGGATTTTGGAAGAAATATAAACTTAAATTCTACAATGTGCGTCCTCAAAAAGGGATTCATTTTGGACAAATTCAAGAGGATTTATTTTGCTGATGAATAAAGGATGACATGCGCTTTTGTAAAACTTAATAGGAGGCCATATAAAGCGCTGAAAATATTACTCCTGTCTATGTGAATTTAAATGAAAGAATTTCTAAATAAAACCATTGTTCTCAGTGAAACAGGTGAGTCAGTCCTTATCATAATATAGTTGGGAGTCTGGGCTTTCAAGAGTTAGAAGGGTGAAAGAAAATCTTAGTTCGCTGTTTTGTTATCTGAATTGAATTTGGAAAGTAGTAAAAAAAAAAAAAGCATATTTAGTATTTGAAGCTAGTGTGGGAATATAGTCTTATTGGTTTTTTTGGAGGGCTATAATTCAGTCCTACCACTTGTGAGTAACTGAAAGTGGCCTGGGAATGTCCTTCACACCTTCCTTTCCTGCTGTCCTCTACTTTTCTTCTCCTTTGTTTTCTTCCTCTTTTCGTCTCACTTCTTCCTTCCCCTTCACCTCTTCTTTCCCTCCTACTCATGACTTCTCTACTTTCTAAAGCACAAACCCGAAAACTGCTGGATGGGTATGGTAGAGATAAGGAAGATCTACTGTCAGAGTGATGGAGGAAAACTATTACCGCTTGTCTCTAATCACTGCAGTAAAACATACACGAGAACAGTCCGTCAGGATATCTTAGTATGACTAGGGGAGCCAGTGTTCGGAAGAGCATTGGGGTTACAGCTCAGACCTAAGTTTGAATCCCAGCTCTGGTGCTCAGGGCTTGTATCTTCTTTGGGTAAATTATCCCGCCTCTCAGAGCCCCAGTTTCTTTAACCATAAAATGAAGCTAATGATGCCTCTAGTGCCCATCTCATAAAGCTTATGGAACTATCAAGTGGGATGAATGTGTTTGTGAAATGCCTTACAGACTTTAAAAAACTACATAAACATTAGCTGTTGTATGTGCCTTTACATCTCATTTTGTGCTATTAAAATTTCAGAGAGAACATGCCGAGTCATTTCAAATTTAAGGAATATTGCCCGATGGTTTTCCGTAACCTGAGAGAAAGGTTTGGGATTGATGATCAGGATTTTCAGGTGAGTGGTAGCACTTTCAACCTTTACTTGGAATGGTTATTCTCAAGTCCCCTGGAGCCCTGAGGAGGAAGGAAAAGGTCCTATTTTAAGACGTTTATAGTTTAGCTCTGGTTCACACCCAGTTGTTTGCTGTTAACTATAAAGAAAGATCTAGCATATACCAGAGATCCAGGCCCATTTGTTTAAATGATTTAATTTGAAGGAGGTGAAGCTGCCACAGCAAAAACATTGTGTTTTTAGGTACCAGACACACCTGGAAATTGTGGTCTAGCGTGATGTCAAACTCGGATAGAAACTAGACTGTATGGTTCCCTGTGGGTCACATGTTGCTTTTAAAACTGAGAACATTAACATCATCTGTATTCTACTGTATTTTTATGTATTTTACTAAGTATTCCCAAATTACTTTTTGTCTGGTTCAGGACACAATCAAGTGGGCTTTGGGTTTGACAGTTCTGGTCCAGCACACTAGCTGTGGACTCAGTCACAAAACCAGGTTCCATCGGTACCTTAATGTTCTTATCTGTAAAGTGGGTTAGATTGGCTGGCCTTCCAGGTCTGTTCCAGTTCTAGATGGGATCCTGTAATTCTGTGTTTATAAAATGGCAATAAAAACACCATCTCATTAGGTTATTTTGAGAAAATCAGTTTGTAACCTGTAAAGCCCCATATGAGAAGCCTTGTGGAATAGTGGGTAGAGAGCTGTCTTTAAAGTCAAGAAGACTTGATTTCTAGTCCTGCTTCTGACACAGACTGGCTTTGTGAGAAGTCACTTGAATTTGCAGTGCCCCAAATAACTTTATAAACTTTGGAGGGGGAGTTTCTTCACTGGGAATCCCTCCCAGCCCCCTTGTTGTCATTGTCCCGTCTTGTCCTATTCTCCATGACCCCATTTGGGTTTTTTTGGGCAAAGCTATTGGAGTGGTTTGCCATTTCCTTCTCCAGCTCATTTTACTGATGAGGAAACTGAAACAAACAGGGTTATGTGACTTACTCAGGGTCAAATAGCTAGTAAGTGTCTGAGGTCAGATTTGAACTCAGGCAGATGAGTCTTCCTGACTCCAGGCCCACATAGCTGCCCCAAGCCCCCTTTCCCCTCCCCAAATCACTGTATGCATGTGAAATCATTATTTTCATAAGAGAAAGTAGAGAGAGGGAGCATGTAGAGCACTGTTCTTGGAGGCCAGTCTTGCTGATGTCACAAATTCTGCTAGTTACACTTCTCATTAAGAGGCTTCACAGTACATTGGAAGAAGCAACAGGTCGAGTCAAAAGACCCAGGTTCTCGTACCCTACCTCTGCCGCTTACCTTGTGGGACCTTGAGCAGAAGTGGGAGCTCTCTGGGCCTTTGTTTCATATCTGTAAAATGAGGGGTGGCCTAGAGGGCCTCTAAGGTTCTTCTGAGTCTGAAAGCCATGACCCCCATGATCAGCGCCCCAGACCACTCTCAAGGACCACAATCTGCAGGCGTATTACCAGATTAGATCAGAGGAGGGAGTGTTCCGCCTGGCAGTTAAATCAGAGGCCAGGACTCTGCATTCTCTCCCTCGCCCCTCAGAAGAGGAGGGAACACAAAGACTTTAGAATTAATTAACTTCATTCATAAAGAAGTCATCTCTTCCTTTGAAATAATGCACTTGAAGAAATAGATGTAATCTAATCATGTGGCATTAAAGAATCACCGAAGTATTGGAACCAGAATCAATGTTTTAGGTAATAAAAGGTCTCACTGGGTGTCAGAAGGGAACCCATTAGACCCATTCAGCTGCTCTTGCTCCAGCCTGGTGTTACTCAGCTATCCCTATGAAGAATCCTAGGAATAGCCAGCCCTTTGGCTGCCTTCCCAGTAGCTGGATTATTTTTATTCAGGTGGTGTTGGGCATGGGGAGTAGGTGAGCACTGACCCTGGAAGGGGGGTGGGCCAGTAGGTGATTCCACAGCCCTGATATCTGGGACTTGCATCCAGTCCTGGGTCTTTAAATAATAGAATAGTCCCTTCACTGTCAGCAAGATGGAAATACAATGAGATGTCCCAAATGGCATCGAAGGATGTTTGTTTGCAGGACGTTGACAGATATTTAAATTTCCTTTCTAACCTCATTTTGTGAGTAGGTATTTTTGTAGCTACAAGGAATAATGTGAAGTTAATTATCACTCTATACACAAGACCTTTAGTAATCAAAGTGAGGGTTCTGTCAGTGATATACGTTTCCTACACACTGGCTTCAGTGTAGAGGTCAGTAAGGAAATGAGTGTTTTCTCTTTGAAGAGAGAGAAATGAAAGGGAATAATAAAAGAATGCACTGTCATGCTGCTTCTTGGACAAATGAACCTTGCTTCCTTAATAAGCAGTCACGTTTAGATCCCTGCCTTAAGTGTCATCCGTAGCTTGTTTGGTGATTTCTTGTCCTTTTAGCTGCACATTTTCCTTTTATTGAGAATGGCTGGTCAGAATTTGCAAAATGTTTTTTTTTTCTTTCTGGATTTGCTGCTTTCCCATTTGTCAAGCACTTCCATTTCTCCCATTGTTCCTAAGAAAGCGAAAAGATGCTTTGCTTTGTTAATTGAGGTATTTGTTTGCTGGAGAGTCGGCACTAGAAAAACAAGACTCGGGACTCTCTTGTAGGTCCTAGGTGTGGCACAGCAGAATGGGTGCTGTTCTACCACTTAGAGTGAAGAGAATGCTGCATTTGTCATTAGAAGGCCTGGATTCTGATATCAGCTCCCTGATCTGCCTACTACACATGTTATTTAAAGTCCCTTAACCTTCTGGAGTTACGGTTTCCTCATCTGTAAAATGTAAACAATAACACTGGAAAGGACCTTCTTCCCAGGGTAGTTAGGAGTGAAAATGTCCTTTGCAAATTTTGGTGAGTTCTTATTACTCATTTATAGTGCCAGTGTCCTGGGTTGAGAGTTTTTAAAAAGTGATCATATTCTGTCCCCAGGGTTTATTGATGGTTGTTTTTTTCCTGATGAAGGGGCCTGGCATTGATTACCACTTTCTCATACTGCCAGCCAAATTCATAAAAATGCCCAAAAGCCAAGTACTTGGGATTACTGCGGAAGCCAAACACCAGACACATTGTCTGCAAGAAGAATGGCTGGCTGAAGGCATAAAGTCCTTCAAATCTCAGCGGGAGCTTTGCAATTTGAAGCAAAGTTCCTGGATTTCATGGGTGTAGGCATTCCGTCCACCAACAGAGGTCCCAACCTCTCAATGTCTTCCTTAGTAAAGAGCCATTATGATTTGCCCTAGCCTCCCAGAGTTGTGTTTGGGTATCTGTCCTGGTAATAAACCTCTATGATTTTAGCTAGGCCAGGCCCTGGGTGATGGGCTGTCCTGGCTCTTGACCTTACCTGAAGCATTTCCAGCTAGGTAGGACATGCCAGAGCTTGAGTTCTGCCATCAGAGTTTTTGGGTGCCTGGGGCCACCTCTTTGCCGTGATGGAGAAGGAAGGAAAAGATTTTTCTAATATGTCTCAAATGGAAAATCCTGTTTCATCTGAATTTCCTCTCTCTGCTCAATAAACAAGACTCATTAAGTACCTTTATTTTTTGCCAGAGACTGTGCTAGATGGTGAAAAAATAAAACTAAAAGTGACCTATTCCCTGCCCTTAATGAGCTTATCTTTGGGGGTGAGGCAGAGGGATAAAGGAGGAGGAGAATATAATGTGTTCAGAGATAAATCTCAATAGAGATATATGCAAAACAAATACATCTATAGTGATTGGGGTATCACTAACAATTGGGAAAAGAGGAAGGGCCTTTTGAAGGTGAAGATAACATGAGTCAAGACTTGAAGGGAAGAAGGAATTTCAAGAGGTAGATGAGAGAGAGCTTTCCATTCATTCAGGGTACAACCTATGCAAAGGTCCAGAGGTGAGAGATTATTCCATTTTTTGATCCTCTATGACCAGCAGACCCTTCTCACTTTATGCTTATTTCACTCAGCTACCTCCTTCCCTCCTGACTATCACACTCTCTGGCTTTGTGGATAGGACAGGAATCATGTTTCCCCTGGGCTGGGTTGACTGCTAGCAGCCTAGCCACACAGAGAGGGGAATATGCCATCTACCAACATTGCCCAGTGATGTCCCGGAAGCAGACCCCTTGCATGAAAAGCTGGTTTTTCTTTTCCTGCCTTCGGTTCAAACTTTGCTCCAATTCTTTAGAAACTGGCTCTTAAATCCCTCATAATTGTAAAAACAAAAGCAACCATAATAATTGTAAGGCTTATACTTCACCTTCAGACCAGCAAACAAAATTCATTAAGTACCCACTGTGTGCTGATTATTGTGTGGGCAGAGATTCAAAGCTTAGAATCTACTTAGAACCTTGTAGAGACAATTAAAATAGACAGAAATAAGCTACAAAAAAAATCTCAGAGATGTCTAAGGAAGTCAGTCATGAAGCATTTCTAAGCCCTTAAAAAGTGACATGTATTATTAAGCACTGAAGATATAAAAAAATGGCAAAACCAGCCCCTGACCATGATGGCTACAGGATTGGGTAAGGCATTGTGGAGGAAATAGAGTTTGAGTTGTGCAATGTGGCTCTAGACAGACAGAACGAAGTACAGAGGGCACAAGTTGCCAAGGGACTTATTGAGAAGAAAGACTCCTTTACAATAAAAGCTTCCTAAAAGTGAAATAGGCTGCCTTGGAAGGTTTTGGGGGATCCATCTCTTCAGAGTTCTTTGAGGATTCATTTAGGACTTTGTTGTAGATGTTCTTCTGGTCAAGATGTGGGTGGGAAGCTGACTTCTGCTTGGGTCTCTTCCAGCTTTGATTTTGAGTCATTGAAGGATGGGTAGTAACTTAACTAACTGAAAGAAGGGAGTGCCTTCTAGGTTTTGGGAATTGGAAGCAAAGGCATGGAGGTAGGTAAGCACAAGATATGTATAGGAGAAGGCAGGTAGTTCAGTTTTGTGGTAGCACATGGAGAACAGTATGTAACAATGCTAGAAAGGTTGAACGGTGGCAGATTATGCTAGGGTAAGAAGTTTGAATTTTATCCAGTAGGCAGTGGGGAGCCATGAAAAGATTTAGGGGCAGGCATACAACAAGACCAGATCTACAGATCTCAAAGATAGTCTGGTTCTAGTGTTTTTTTCTTGTTTGCTTTTGCTTGTTTTTTTGGGTGGGGAGGGGCAATTGGGGTTAAGTGACTTGCCCAAAGTCACACTGCTAATTAAGTGTTAAGTGTCTGAGGCTGGATTTGAATTCAGGTCCTCCTGACTCCAGGGCCATGCTGTATTCACTGCGCCACCAAGCCGCCCCCCTGTTGTTGTTGTTGTTGTTTTTTTTTAATAATGGGTGTATAAGGAAGTTTTAAAAAGTGAACCAATGAAATCTTAATTTTGAACTGTGAGGTTAAATATAGTGACCATCATGCTCTCAATGGCATCTGATATTAGGTATTAGAAACAGCCATGCTATTGAAATAAGGAAATGCTGGCCAAGTTGCCCAGATACCCTCTGCTTCATGGACTAATGCCATGATTTTCACTCAATCCTCTAGCTTGAATACCGTTTAATATTTCCACAGATGTTTTGCTTCTGCACACTGATGGAGGGTAAAAGGAAGTGTACACTCATGAGGATGTGGGCATGTTGGCTTTCTTTCTTCAAGTCTGCAAGAGAGCCAACATTGAGGTTTGGGCTTCTTGCTCAAAAGAAAACTTTGATCAAAATTTTGAACTTGAAATTTGCAAGGGGGGGGAGGGGAAAATTTCCACCAAAACCTTTGAAGTAAAGCATTCCTGAAACAATTGAAAAAGAAAGATTTGCAGGAAGTTGGAAAGAATGACCTCCCTCTTATCCAAACACTTTAATTGCATGTAAGATATTTTATGAAAATGGCTTCTATGACTTAAAAAGGAGAAACAGAATAAGCAGAAAATGTCTTTGAACTCTGCACAGAATCTATTTGCCTTTTTAAAGGAAATCAGCTTCGCCCCTGCTCACCACCACCACCCACACATTTTCCTACTAAGCCTCTACAGCCCCTCTACAGTTTAAAAAAGAATAGTATTAAGAGTCCTATTTTAACACTGTCTTTGGAGTTCCTGTTGCTCTCAATCAAGTTATAAATAATTAAAATAAAGTCCTTTTCATACTTCTAGTAATAACTACTGTCTTATATGGGGATTAAGATCAGATACCACATAGCTGAATTTCCTAAAATTGCTCAAATGGTTAGCGAAATAATGAGGTATAATTCAATTTCCCTTATTTTTACTAAAAACAAAACTATAGAAGTTGGTATTTAAGTAAGAGGTGCAAACTGCTGACTAAAAACTTTGGAGGCAAATTAGGCAAATAGAAGAATGATTCATAAGAAACTAATTGGCTTTTCCGTTGAACTCTTAGTATGAGAGATCAGTATAAGTAGAGTTGAGCCGAAGTGTAATTAATCATTTGTACACCACTCTTATCCTCTGCTACTTCTGACTAGTGCTTTTGGCATTTAAATTGCTGCCTCTCCTTGGAGACTGATTTTTCTATTGTAAAAAGTGTTTAAAGAACACACTAAGAAGAGATATTTCAGGAACTCCCTTCACCCCACCCCATCTTCTCTCTTCTTTGGGCAGTAAACATAAAAGTTGAGCATATGTTGAGAAGAGCCCCTGTGTGGTCCGGGACAAGATGATGTCTATAGACCTTCAACCCATGATGATAAGGATGGAGGGTGGAAATAGGTAGAAGACAAAGAGGAGGATTTATAGTTCTCTGCAAACTATGTGCACAGAGGCTAATGCTGATGTGAAATAAAAGTGCAAAGACCCACCACTATCTGTAAAGAACTGGCCATCTCCCACCAGACTTGCCTCCTTAATATGGATCAATCTGAATTTCTTCTTTAGGCCATGCCTCACAAAATGCCAGTCATGTTCACCAGTGGTTTTGATCCATGTCAAGATGATGAGCTTCCCAGATACAGGGTTCCTGTCTAGCTCAAACTCTGCAATACCCCGAAAAGCACTTAAATGTTTTTTTGTAATAACCCAGCACTGAAACAATCAGTCAACTCATTCATAATCAACTGGTCACCTTGGGAAGGTTCCCCGAGGGAAAGGATGGGGGGGGTGGGGGAGGGCGGACAGTTAAAGGAACAAGTTGACAAATTAACTGGATGTTAGATGGAAATGACTTATCCAGTTCCATGGCAGTCATGGGTCTGGTTGGTCCACAGAAGTAAAGTGGAATGACAAGAAAGAACTTGAAGCAGACCAGTTTTATCTACCAAAGCCATATGTGTGTGTATGTATATATGTATACATATGTATGTGTATATATGCACACCTATATATGCGCATACATATATTTTTGAAAAACTTTGACACTTTCATTTTGGGTTTGTATTTGTGAATGACAGCAACAGCAATGATAACTGCAGCTTTGAGAGCTTGCAAAACCTGGAGAGAAGATGGGTACCCATCAGTTAGAGAATGGCCGATCACATTATGATGTATTAATGTAGTGGAATACTGTTGTCCTATAAAGTAAAGATGAGGAATTCAGAGAAGCATAAGAAGACTATGAATTGGTAAGCAGAACCAGGAAATTATATACATGACAAAATAACATAAACAGAAATATTAAGAGGCAGAAGAAATGACTGATTGTAACAATCAATCTCTAGGTGATGATGGGGGGTGGTGGGGGAGGGGTTAGTAATGCAGAATGTATGTGCCGGAAGATGTGGTTACTGTTGGTTGTTTTTGCCCAGCTGTTACTTTGTAACAGGTCACACTTTCTAACTGTGGGTGCCCCCAGGGTTCTGACTTGTGTCCCCTCCTTCCTCTTTATTATTTCACTTGATGGCCATTTGTCTTGGATTGTCTTGCCGCTGGACTCCAATGACTCTGGAAAAGAGGGTGAGGTCATGACTTTGTGCAGCTATGCCTCACTTAAATCCAGTTCACTTACAAGTTAAGATATTACCCTCATGATGTTATTGGTCCTCTCCAGGAATGAAGGGAAAACAACAGTTTCACTTGATGATTTCATCATGTATATATTCAATTATCATCTCCATGCTAATGATTCTCAAATCTGCTTATTGAACCCTAACCTCTGTTGACCTTTAGTCTCACATTTCCACCTGCCTATTGAACACATTGACCTGGATGTTCCATAGACATCTTAAACTACTGTCCAAAAGTGAGTTAATTATCTTTCCCCCCAAATTCACCTTCCTTTCTTTTACTGTTGAGAGAACCACAATTCTCCCAGTCACCCAGATGCATAACTTTCGTATCATCCTCAGCTTCTCACTCTCTCTTATCCCTTCATATCTAATCTGTTACCAAGGTAAGATCTCTTGCATGTACCACCCTTCTCTCTTCTGACACCGTCATCACCCTGGGGATGATCACTTCACACCTTTACTATTGCAGTAGCCTTCTGGTTGGTCTTCCTACCTGAATTCTCTCCCCACTATAGCCCTTCCTGTACTCATCTGTCAAAATGTTTAAAGCACAGGTCTGACCTTATCACCCAGCCCCTAAAAACTCCAGTGGCTGCCTAACATATATGCAGGATCAAATTTAAAATCCACTGTTTTGCATTCAAAGCCCTTCATAACTGCCTATCCCTCCCACTACCTTTCCAGTCTTCTTACAAATTCTCCCTACCCCTCACCCTGGGCCATGTACTCTGTGACCTCCTTGCTGTTCCTCTCAACTCAACTTTTTCACTGGCTAGCTCCTATACCTGGGATGCTCTCTCTTCTCTTCTCTACCTCTTGGCTTCTCTGGCTTCCTTAAGTCCCAGCTAAAATCCCACAAGGAAGCTTTTCCCAATCCCCTTTAATTCTAGTATTTTCCCTCTTTTGACTATACCCTATTTATCATATGTGTATATGCATGTATGTATATATACATACATACAACACACATTGTAAAATATATGTGTACATGCAGATATATCATCTTATGTACATGTATGTAAATGCATGTATATATTTATGCATTATATACATGTGTATATACATACATACATGCATATATATGGGGGAGAGAGTTCTTATTTGTCTTTACATAATTGTTTTTGGGTTGTCTCCCCCTTTAGACAAAATTTCTTGAGAGCCGAGATTCCTTTTGCCTTCCTTTATCAGCCTAGTTCTTAGCACAGTGCCAGCACATAGTAGGCATTAAATACATGGTTATTGACAGGCTGTGACTGGTATATACATTATGAACTACTTGTTTAATAAATCATACATTTAAGTGATTAAATCAGCTCTAAACTCTCCAATATAAGTTGCTTGAAATGGTCTTTTTTTCCTTTGGATTGTGAAATTAGAGTAACTGGATTGGAGTCTTCTGTCCATATGTGGAGGTGTTAGATTCATGAAGAGGATTGCTTTGTTTTACTGTGTGCCTTTTTAAGAAGTGTTTTTTCTTTATGAGTTGGAGGGGGGCTGTGTGTTGTAAATCAGTATGGCCATCAAGTCCTTCTACCACCTGGTTTATTTATTATTCAGACCTTTTACATTAAGTTAAAAGGATAAATGGCCCTGATTCTTCTTGTTTTTGTAAATGCCTTTTGCTTTACCTGAAAGGAGTCTGTATTGATCCATGGAGACCACTACAATAAAAGCAGAACATGGTAATTAGCCTACTTAATTGACCTTTATCAGAGTAAAGAAACAGTGAATTTAATCAGGCCTTTTAGGCCAGATTGGAAAGCCTGCTTCCTGCCCTGCTGAATGTTTGTGGCTCTGCTCTGATGGCTCTTCTCACTTGTCTTCTAAAGACTTAGATCTCTTTTTTTTTCTCCCTGGCACGGAAAAGCTTTTAAAGGCAATTTAAGGCATCAGCTACTGAGGATTCAGCTTTAAAAACTTCTTCCTAACCATTGTTATCTGCAAAGTGGGCGTCTTTCCTATTCCCTTTCCATCCCTGCTTTATACTCTTGAACAGTCCACAGCAGCCATCTCTTCTGGCTGTCTCTGAAGTGTCAGGGGAAGACCCTGCCATGCAGGCAGCCCTCATGTGTCTGTGGGGCTGCTGCTTCAGGATCAGACTAAAGTTGTTCCCATCCAACTTCATTTCTTCTGTATTAAATGCAGAGCCCTGTATCAGGACGGAGGGGATACAAAGACAACACAAAACCAAAAAAAAAAAAAAAAAGGCCCTGACTTCGAGGAGCTTCCATCCTACCCTACTTTAAAGTGTGGAGATTAATGTTCATGTTTGACCTCCATTCCATACCCCTTTATTTAGCACCTGTTGTAAGCAGTGCTGGGCACTGGAGGAAAGTACAAAGTTTAGATTAAACGTGTTTTCTTGGAATTTATACTGTAACAGGAAGATAAGACAGATACACTGAAAACAGTGCCCAGTGAGCACAATTAGAGAGAGGAAAACAAAATGCATTTTTAGGTCCAGGATAAGAAAGATCATTACCAGTAGGAGAGATGGTAGAGAATTTCCTGGTAACATTTTAGCTGGGTTTTTAAAGAATAAGTAGAAATGGAATAGGCCTCCTTTCTTTATTATCACATTGTGTGGTAGTGCAGGTCTGAGTTTCTAAAGGATCCTATTGTGATAGATTTAGATCTGGAAGGGACCTTAGAGATGGGTTTTGTTTTTTTTTTTTAGTTGTTGTTCAGTCATGTCATGTCTGACTCTTTGTGACTCCATTTGGAGTTTTCTTGGCAAAGATATTGGAGCGGTTGGTATTTCCTTCTCCAGCTCATTTTACAGATGAGGAAACTGAGGCCAACAGTTAAGAGATTTGCTAAGGTCACACAGCTAGTACATGTCTGAGGTTGGATTTGAACTCCCAAAGATGAGTCCTCCTGACTCCAGAGCTGGTGCTCTATCTCCTGTGCCACCTAGTTGCCCCAGATGTGGTTAATAGTTCAGTATCCTTCTTTTACAGATGAAGAAATGGATGCCTAGAAGTTATATGATTTGCCCAGGGTCAGGAAGGTGGTGTCAAGGGTGGGATTTGAACTAGGAACCCCTGACCCTGAACAGGAATTCTTCACATTTTTTTCTGTCATGAGCCCCTTCTCAGAATAATGTTTTTAAATGCATAAAGTAAAATATATAGGATCATGAAGGAAACCAATTATGCTGAAATCTAGTTGTCAAAATATCAGAAGCAAAAGAAAAGTCCAAGGTCCCCTATGTTCTAGAGCCTTTATAGTATGCCACTCCGTAACATAACTATGTCTTTTGGTTCTACTGAAGGAGTTTCTCTTTTCGTTTTCTCTACTAGAGGTTATCTCTGTGTGTGTGTGTGTGTGTGTGTGTGTGTGTATGAATTTGAGAGAGAGAGAAATTATTGAACTATTGCTCAAAAGAGTATGTTTTAGACAGGAAGAGAAGAATCATTAAGTCCAGGCCTTTCATATTACAGATGAGGAAGCTGAGGCCTGAGTGACTTGCCTGTGGTTGGACAGAGGTGGAATCTGAACCCAGGTCTCGTGATATCTGACCATGGCCTCTTCCTGCTCTGCCATGATGCCTCTAGGGTCGGTGGACTCTTTGTTGAGCACAGGCCAGAGCACAGCACTCAGCCGAGTCCCTGTAGGGAACCTTTTCTGAAGCAGTAATAAACTCCTTCCCCAATAAGTGGCCCCTAACCTGATCAGCAGCAAAGGACAAGGAGCATTAATTAGTAATGCCCCCATGCTTCTCTCTGAGCTGAACTCCAGACTGGAAGTGCCGATGGGCAGGTGGCTCTTTCATCTCTAGGCCATCTCCAGCTTACCACTTCTAAAAATAAGTTGCTCAGAATTCCTGCAAGATTGGACTGGTCTGGGTGGGCATGGAACGGAATTACTTGCTAACTACAGCCATTCTTGGAATGGTCAGAGTGTTTGTTTTGGAGGAGGAAGATGTGGAAACTGGCAGTGATGGCAGTCCCCCTAGGTCAGAGACATATGCATTGCATGGATTGTACGAGTCTGTGGGTATCCTCTTCATACAGAAATAACACTGGCAGAGTAGTGTAGTAGCAGGGGCCCTGGCTTTGGGTTCATAGCACCTGGGTTTGAATTCTCTCTGCTGTGGGAGACTTAGGAATGCTCGGGCAAATCACTTCAGCCTTGTGGTCTTCCATTCCCTCATTTCTAAAAACGAGGGCACTGAACTAGACAGTCTCTAAGGGTCCTTTCTTGCTCAAATTCCCATCATCTCGGTTCCCTGGATCTGCCCTTCCCTTTATGTATCTTCCTGCTACTCTGTCTTATCAAAATAGCTATAATTGAAATCTGTCCCTTTTAGTCTTGTGTATATTGGGCTACAGTGCCTCTCTGTCTCTGCGAAGCTGGGTTGACCTCAAGACTCCCGAGTCCACAGAAGTCTCCTTCGTCCCTTGATCCTGTTCTCTGCCGAGCTTCCCCCTCACTCTCTTTGTAGTTTTGGGGAAGGCCCCTCACATCCTGTGAGCCCTCCCCCTCCAGCTCTCACTCAGAACTCCTACTTCCTGGGCAGTTCAGTTCACCAGCTGCTGCCACACTCATTTGACCTAGAAAGTTTGGGCTGTAATACTCGTGTTTCCCAAAAAAGGTCAGACAGTTGACCTTGCTACACATTCCTACAGTCAGGTTGTATGCTGCTTTGCCTAAAGAAAGCTGACTCCTGCACTCTAGCAGTAATATTCAATGTAAGTGATGTGACACAATGCTAGGCTTGATTCTAAGGTTTCATTTTGTAGCCCCCCCCCCAATGCCCTTTATACCCTTTGTGATACTGTCAGGTCTTCCTTATTCACAGACCTGAACATGCCACTCATATGCTCCAAACCCAGAATCAAGTCCAGGAGCCTTAGCCGTCATCCAAGCCCCTCCACAACATTGCGCTTCCCTGTTTCTCGTGACTCTATGCACATTATGCTTCACCCAGAACACTCTCCCCGGTTCCCATGCAGTGCGTTCCCACCTCCATTCCTTTGTTTATATTTCCTAGTCTTTTTTCTACTCTCACAGTCTGTTTTTTGAAGTCCTGTCTGACATTCCAGGTTAAACTTACTAAACTTGGGGTCAGGGAGGCCCTGGGTTTACATTTAGATAATCATCCTGAACTCACTTCTCTCACCTCCCACGTCCAATCGGGGTCAAGTGCTGTTGTTTCCACCCTCGGACAGCTCCAGGACACATCCTCAGACAGCTCCAGGACACATCCTCTTCTCTCCTCTGGAGCCACCACCATCCTGGTGCTGGTCTTCCTCACCTCACTTCTGGACCATAACAGCAGTCTTCTGGGTGGTCTCCCTGCCCCAGGTTTTGCCTTGCACCAGACCATCCTGTCCTCAGCTGTGAAATTGATCTCCCTAAAACTTGGATGTGATTTTCTCACCCACTGCCCTTCAGCTAACTCCAGACTCCCTATTGCCCCTGGGATCAAAAATAAAATCCTCTGACTTTTTAATTCTATCACAGCCCTCAGCCCTTTGTTCCTTTACATTCTTCCTACACCCTGCTCCCTTCGACATAGTCTGCATCCCCTTGACAATGACCTCCTGGCACATATACCATTTCTCTACTCTAGGCATCTACACTGACTTTCCCCCATGCCTGCAGTGTCCTCCTTCCTCTTCTCCATCTCCTGCCTTTCCTGAACTCAGGTCTCAGTGGGGGAACTGCAAGAAGTCCTTCTCAGTCATCCTTAATATTAGGGGTTTCCCTCAGAGATTGCCCCCAATTTATCTGGTAATTATTTTGTTTGAGCATAATTGTTTCCAAGGTGTTTTCCCCAATAGACTGAGCTCCTTGAGAGCAGGAGCTGGGGTTGTTTTTTGTTTGTCTTCTTATTTTCCTTTCTTTGTATCCCCAGTTAGGCAGCACAATGAGTAGAGTCCTGGGCCTGGAGTCAGGAAGATCTGAGTTCAAACTAGTTGTGTGCCCCTGGGCAAGTCATTTAACTTCTGTCTGCTTCAGTTTCTTCAGCTGTAAAATAGAGATCAAAATAGCACCTACCTCACAGGGTTATTTTGAGAACCAACAGAGGTAAAATTTGTAAAGTGCTCAGCACAGTGTTTGGTCTATAGAATTCACCTAATAAATGCTAGTTGACTGACTTGGAGTCATGGGTTCAAATCCTACCTCACACACATACTTACTCTTTAATTTCCTCAACTGTAGCGTGAAGAATTTGTCCACTGTGACTCTAAGGTCCTTTTCAGCTTTGAACCTGTGATCAGTAGTCCAAGAAGTCTTCCTTGGTCCTGCCAGTTAGATAGAATCTTTCCTTCCTTAGCCCTTGAATAAACACTTTTTACCTGTTTTGTGCTCTTACCATATGTTCCAGACTATGGCTTTTGTTTCGTTATGTTTATGGTTCAGTGTTAGGTCAATGTTACATCCTCCCTGCTAGATTAAATGTTAGCAGGACAGGCACTCTGCCTTCTCTTTTCACAGTGGTCTCTACATGACAGGTGTTGAGTAATTGATTGTTGAATAAATAAAGACCTTTGGGCTTTGAAGGAGTGAGACACCATTCCCCCTACAGCATCTCCCTTCCTTTGTTGACCGTTGTCCTGGATTTCATTTCTGTTCCTCATCTTAAAATTAGTAAATAGTGTTAGACTGGTCGGTGTGTTCTGTCTTCCCCTTGTATTGAAAGCCATTCAAGGATAGTGACCACATTATAGATGTTTCCTGACATTCTGCAAGTACCCAGTAAAATGTTGTGAATTGAGTGGGTGCTTGAAAATATACTTGCTTTTTCTACTTCCACTCAACAACCGGTCTAACAGACCACATAGACTCCCTTAAATAGGATCATTTGGTCATCTGGGTTTTTTTTTTTTTTTGCTTTTTTTGGAGGGGGAAAGTAGAGCAGTTGGGGTTAAGTGACTTGCCCAAGGTCACGTGGCTAGTTTTTTTTGTGTTAAGTGTCTGAGGCCGGATTTGAACTCAGGTCCTCCTGACTCCAGGGCTGGTGCTCTATTCACTGCACCCCTGGTCTCTGTTTTAAAGCAGGAAAGGATTTTAGATGGCATTGTATTAAACACCCTCATTTTACAGAAGAGGGAACTGAGGCTGAAAAAATTTAAGTAATTTGCTCAGGATCACAGCTTGTAAGTGTCAGAGACTGGATTAGAACCCAGTTCTTACCCTCCTAGCCAGCACACCACCTAAACCCCTAAAAGAAACTTGAACGCAGATCCAGAGTTGGAAATGGGACCTTTGAAATTATCTAGTTTAGTCCTATTATAGATGAACAAACCAAGACCCAAAGTCACAAGGGAGTATATGACAGAGTTAAGATTTGAACCAAGATCTTGTGACTCCAAATCTAAGGGGTACAACCCTATATTTTCAACTGAGGAATTCTGCTTTTCTGGTTTTCAGTACATTAGGCAGCTTAATCTTCTGGAAAGAGCAGTTAGCTAAAAGTTAAAAGGCCTGGGTTCTAGTCTTCATTATTCTACTTACTGACCATGTGGTGTTGGGCAACTCATCTTAACTCTGAGACACTCTGTTTCTTCATTTGTAAAGTGGCCTTTACAACCCCAGTACTATCTGATTCAGTGGCCAAATGCGGAGGAGTAACATTTAGATCCTTACTTACAATAAGGAGGCCTGTGTTTTTTCCCCCTCCCCAGGCATTCAAAGGAATTATTATTATTATTTTTCTATCAAAGCAGAATCTAAGGGACTTTTCTTTTACAAGTTGACTCTAGTTAGCAATATTGGAAGCTGTGCAAAAAGGAAGGTTTATTAGATCAGAGCTTTCCTTCCCCCCGCCCCCCTAGATCATTTTCCATGTAGCTAAAAAAAAAAAAAACACATATTAAAATAGGAGACCAGAATTACTTGGATGGGGAAAACGTATGTCTATTAAACATTCAATATACTTAAGTGTTCAAAATGATTGGATATTAAAAATGGGGGGTGAGGGAGTAACAGCCACTAAATCATGACATTTTTATGTGATAGATAAAAGATTAGTGATGAGAATGAGCTAATTAAATTGACCTTTAAAATTTCCCCACCCTCCTGGAGACTCAGCCTAATCTTGGACCTCCCACTGTGGAGATAAACATTCTCACTACAGACTTAGAGAAGAGAGAGGACGAATGGCACCATTAATCTCTTTCTTTGAGAAAACGGCAATAAATTTCCAATTATAAATGTATAAATACCATCAAAGAGCAAACCTGGTCTCTCATTCGAAACTGTCATTGACTGACATGGCCCTTGGATTCCATGGGTCGCATCTGGAATTTGAGGACTCCTCAGGAAGATCAGCAGTGTGTCAGGTTATGAAAATGAGGCTGTGGGACAAGTCCTTTACAGACCAAGCTTTAAGAATGAGCCACACTGTGTTCCTTCCAGCTCCAGCATTTTTCAGCTTTGCCCCAGAACCTCAACTGTTGGTCCACTCCATCCCTGTCTCTGCTCCTTCATATCCTCTCTCCATGTAAACCTAGAAGTGAACTCTCATTTCCCTTCAACATCCCAGGGTTCCTTTAAGGGGGATCTTTAACAGCCATATAAAGTGATACCAGAGGAGTCCACTGAGACTATTTTTGAACACTATAGTTCCTAAGAAACATCCCTTTTGGTTCCTCAGATGCCCAGTTAAAACTTTGAGGAAATCTTCCACCCTAGATATTGACTTATGAGAGTTGTTGGGAGGTCAGTCATGGGCATCTGCAAGAATAATTGCAAACATTTATCAGTATCTATATCTTTGTCATGGATTGAGGAGTTGAGGGATCTCCATTGTGGAGGACATCACTGAAAGGTGGCATGGGTGATGTGTAGTTTGCTGTACTTACAGTTAGGAAGTCCGGGTTCAAATCCCATCTCTGCCATTTCCTGGCTGTTTGACCATGGGCCATTCTGAGCCCCGGTAGTCCCCTCAGTAAAGAGGGGCTAATTATGCCTATTGTAACTCTCTACCTCACAGGATGTTGAGGAGAACAACTGAAATGAGATAATCAAAAAAGTCAAGTGTTAGCAGATCAGGAAAGAATTCAGAGTTCTGAGAGTTTTTGTTGTTGTTATTTGTTTAATAGTATTTTTTCCCTAATTACATTTAAGACAATTTTCAGTATCCAATTTTATAAGATTTTGAGTTCCAGATTTTTCTCCCTTCTTCTCTCGCCTTCCGTCTTCCTAAAATGGTAGGCAATTTGATATAGGTTATACATGTGCTATCATGTAAAACATATTTCCATATTAGTCACAGTTGTGAAAGAAGAAACAGATCAAAAGGGAAAAAAAAAGCATGAAAAAGAATAAAGTGAAAAAAGTATACTTCAGTCTGTATTTGGAGCCTGTCAGTTCTTTGTCTGATTATGTATTTCATTTTCCTTCATGAGTCCTTTGTACTTGTCTTAGATCATTGTGTTGATGAGAAGAACTGAGTCATCATAGTTGGTCTGCTCACAATGTTGCTGATACTGTGTACAGTGTTTTCCTGCTTCTGCTCATATCACTTTGTATCAGCTCATATAAGTCTTTCCTGGTTTTTCAGAAATCTGACTGTTCATCATTTTTTATTGCACAATAGCCATTATATTCACATACCACAACTTGTTTAACTATTCCCTAATTGATGATCATCCCCTCAATTTCCAATATTTTACCACCACTAAAAGGGCTACTATAAATATTTTTGAACATGTAGGTCCTTTTCCCTTTTTTATGATCTCTTTGGGATACAGACCTAGTAGTGGTATTGATGCATCAAAGGGTATGCAGTTTGGTTGCCCTTTGGGCATAGTTCCAAATTGCTCTCCAGAATGTTTGGATCAGTTCACAACTCCACCATCAGTACTTTAGTATTCCAATTTTCCCACATCCTCTCCAAGATTTATCATTTTCCTTTTTTTTTTTTTTTTGGCATGTTAGCCAATCTGATAGATATGAGGTGATACCTCAGAGTTGTTTTTATTTGTATTTCTATAATCAAAAATGATTTAGAACACTTTTTCATATGCCTATAGATAGTTTTGATTTCTTAATCTGAAAACTGCCTGTTCATATGCTTTGACCATTTATCAACTGGGGAATGACTTGTATTAATATAAAATCAATTAAGTTCTCTATATATTTGAGAAATGAGGCTCCCATGAGAGATACTTGTTATAAAGATTATTTCCCAGCTTTCTGCTTTCCTTCTAATCTTGGCTGAATTTGTTTTTTTTGTCCAAAAGCTTTTTAATTTAACATAATAAAATCTTCCATTTTATATTCTGTAATACTCTCTATCTCCTGTTTGGTCATGAATCTGTAACTCACTTAACTTCTCTTTTAAGAATTTGGATGCACTTGATACATGTATGTTTAGTATTAATATTACTTCATTGTCTGTCATACCTTTTCGCAAGATATAGTTTCTTTTTTTTCTCTCTTTTAATTAGGTCTCTTTTTGCTTTTGCTTTGTCTGAGATAAGTATTGCTACCCCTTGCTTTTTTTTTCAGCTGAAACATAATAGATTCTGCTCCAGCCCCTTACCTTTACCCTGTCTGTGTTTCTCTGCTTCAAGTGTGTTTCTTGTAAACAACATATTGTGGAATTCTGTTTTTTTGTCTACTCTGCTATCCATTTCTTTTTTAAGGGAGAGTTCATCCCATTCACATTCACAGTTATGATCACTAACTGTGTATTTCCCTCCATCCTGTTTTTCCTCCTGTTTGTCCTTTCTTTCCTTTTATCCTTTCCCTCCAAGATAGTGTTTTCCTTGTCAACAACCTCCCCCCATCTCCCCTTTCTTCTGTCTGTTCCCCTCCACTCCCCTGCCTTTACTTTCTCTCCTCCCTTCCTATTTTTCTGTCCTGTAAGATAGATTGCTATATTCAACTGATTATGTATATTAGTTCCTCTTTGAGTTAATATTGATGAGAGTAAGATTCAAGTTATGCCCATCGCTCACCCTCCTATTTCCCCCCTACTGTAATGGGTCTTTTGTGCCTCTTCATGTGAAATATTTTACCCCATTTTACCTCTTCGTTACTTTGGTACTACTCTTCCTCATCCCCTAATTCTATTTTATGTCATTCCCTCAAATTCACCTTATATCTGTACCCTCTGTCTGTGTACCTTTGAGCTGTGTGATTAGTGGTACAGTTTTTAAGAATCACAACAAGCATCATCTTCCCAAGTAGGGATGTAAACAGTTCAGCTCCACTGAATCCCTTATGTTTTCTTTTCACTTTCTATGCTTCTCTTGAGTCTAGATATTGGAGATCATTTTTTTGTTGTTTAAATCTGGTCTTCTCTTTATTGAAAGCTTGAAGTCCTTCTAGTTCATTGAATGACCATTTTTTCCCTTGGAGCATTATACTTAATTTCTCCAGGCAAGGTCAGCTCTGTGTAAGTAGTTCTTTTCCCTTTCACCACTTTGATTTCCACTGCTCATCAGTCATGCCATGTCATGTTGTGCTGTGCGTAAGCAGTTACTTCATTTCCTTGTAAGTCCTATGTTTTTGTTTGCCCAACTTTCTCAGCATGAAGACTTTATTTCGCACTGATCATGATTATGAGCTGCAATTGAAGCAAGATACAAATGGACTCTGAAGGAGGAGTCAGGCAGAATTCTCCTTTCTTTTATGCTTGAAAAGAGAATATTCTCCTTTAAAACAAATTTGTCTAAGAGATTATCCAGTTCAATGGAATTACTGGCTGGGTTTTATCCCAACTTGCAAAGGTTTTTTAGTTTATCTCCACATGCTGTGATCCACATGTATGTACCTTATTCCTTTATTTTTCCAGACCTGTTGCTTAGAATTTCACTGGGGAAATAGCCAGATATTATCAATTGAGGAACTCACAGTATGTCCACTTATTTCCATGGGGACTTTGGATACAATTGTTTTGTTGTTTTATTTTTTAGCAGTTTTCAAGGTGAAAAGATCACTGTCCTTAAAGATGATCATTTTTTAGTTTTTCCTCTTTTTTCCTTGCTTTGCATCTGCCCAATTAATGGCATCTAGTTAGCTATAATTAAATAATACATTGAAGAAGGCATTAAATTTAAAAAAACTTAAAAAAGACACATCAAGGCCAAGCCTAAAATAGCCCCTGACTTATAATTTGATGGCTACTAATAATGAACATGTATACATTATTTGTGAACTGGATTCTGGTCTCAGCAAACCCTCTAATAGGTATCTTATATCTGGACTTCTGTTGCATGAAAATTTGAAAAATAAATCAATCAGCTGACTGGTAGCACTTACACAAAACTAGAAGGCATTTAAGGAGAGTCTGTAGTCCACAGTGATTTTCCATTAGGGAATCACCATGTTTGAGTGAATCTACCTTATGAGGAGACAACATGAAGAAGAAGTAACAAATCTTTGTACAAGACAAAGCACACAAATTAGTGCTTTATACCTGCTCCTGCTGCAAGTAAATGGACAAATATGGTCACCCATCTTAAGCACGAGAAAACCTCACACAGCAGAGGAATGCAGATGGAGGGGACTCTGAAGATTTGGAAACAAGAAGGAACAACACATCCTGAAGGTAGTGATTTTTTTTCCTCGCAATCTTATTTTCTTTGGTTGTCAATTTTCTGATCCATTTCTTGTCTGAACTTTAGCACTAACAGCTTCAGTTTCTTTTAGATTTTTACTCATGTTTCATAGTTAACCCCAGCCTTTGCATCCCTGTTAGAAGGATTGGCCCTAGCCCTTTAATTCCTATGGGCAAAGGGAACTCCTGGATGGGACAGGTGATGTGCCTTGCCCATGGCTCAACCCTGTGTGTGTGTATGTGCGCGTGCAGTGTGTGTGCATGTGCGTGTGTGTGCACACAGATGTCATAAAGAACTTGAGTTGAGGTCTTCCTGGCTCCAGGTCCCCTTCTCTTTATGCTAGGCTGTGCTCCTTCTCTTTGGTCTTCCTACTGAGTGAAAGTAAATCCTTATGGATCATGTCAATGCATAAATAGTGCTTGTATCAGTTGGCTAAGCTGCCAACCTGAAAAATCTCCAAACAACAATCCAGAGCAACATTGAGATAGAGAAACTACTGTCTGTGCCCCCAAACCCATAAAGTGCATCTCTCAGCTTGACATCTGGGTTAGGTGTTAAGAATCCTTAACCTGGGAAAAGTTTCTACTCCCTCTGGTTTCTGGCTTAAAATAGCCTCGAGGCACCATCTTCCGTGCCCCAGCCTGGTCACCAGATACGCATCTAGCATTTGGTTTTCTAAATTTCCCAAACAACTTGCCCAGTTGCACATGGCATTCAGCCTTCCCTTGCTTCGTGGACTTTAGAGAATTTAAACTGCTTGCATAGTAGCTACTTTTCATAGAGTTTGACAGAGAGCCTTAGGGTTCCTTCCAAACTTTAGGCACTGTTTCCTGATACTGATAGTGCCACTTAATTCTAAATGGGTGTTTGCTGTCAGCACCTTCTGTCCCTTTCATAAAGCAAAGAATACAGAGATAAGTAAGAAATGATTCTTGCCTTTATGAAGCTTATGCTCTAATGGTGAGGGACACAATGAGAGGACACAAATGCAATATCAGATCTTAAATATACCTGTTTTAATAATTATAGTGCAGAACTGAATAAAAGAAGAGCAAAAGAAAAAAAGGTACAAAATACTATTCATGGCTAGACGGAAGGGAAAATCATTTCGAACCGAGAGAATTAAGAAAGACTTTTTGGAAGAAGAAAGTATTTTAGTTTCATCTTGAATGATGGGATTTCAAAATGCAAAGCTATAGGATGGCTAGGTGGTGCAGTGAATAGAGCACTGGCCCTGGAGTCAGGAGGACCTGAGTTCAAATCCGACCTCAGACACTTAAAACTGTGTGACCTTGGGCAAGTCATTTAACCCCAATTGTCCTGCCCTCCCCCCCTCCAAAATAAAATAAAAAGCAAAACAATACCTCCAAAATGCAAAGCTAGGAGAAAAGGATTTTAGGGTGTCCTCCTGCTATCTTGGGCTCTAGATTCCTCCAAATATTGTCTTGGTTCATTCCATGGGTTTCATCTTGCAGTTTTCCTATTAAAACAGTTATAAAGATAAATAGGATGTAGAATTTGTCAAAGAAAAATATCTGGAAAAATATTTGCCCATTTGAACATGGGCACTTTAATATAAATCCTGTTTTTTTTTTTTAGTGCTTTGATATATTTTGTTTATTATGTCACCAGATTTTCTCTCAGTGTCCCTCTATCCTTCTTCCTTTCTTCTCTCAGAGGGGAAATATGTGTGTGTACACATACCCATATAGTTACATATAGGTGAAACTCATATGTAGTGTGTGTGTGTATATATATGTGTGTATATATATATAAAACACTATATATACATAGAAAAACAATATTTTTAAAGAAAAAATAAAAAAGCCAAATATAAGCTATATTTGCATATTTATACAATATATGCAATATGCTAGATCTCTAGTGTTTAAAAAGGAGTGAGTATATCTTCTCATTTCTCTTCTTTAGGACAATGAATTTTGATTCAAAATGACTTCTAGGGGTGGCCAGGTGGCACAGTGAATAGAGCACTGGCCCTGGAGTCAGGAGAACCTGAGTTCAAATCTGGTCTCAGACACTTAACACTTAATAGTCATGTGACCTTGGGCAAGTAACTTAACCCCAATTGCCTTCTCCCCTCCAAAAAGCAAAAAATAAAATAAAATAAAGTTACTTCTGCCAAGGCTTGAAAATCTCAGGATCTTAAACCTTTTACCTTATTGTTTGTTCTCTGGGAGAAACTATAAAATGATGCCTTTAAACAAGGAGATAGAAGGAAATAGATCCAAGTCCTTCTTTCTAACATTGAGATCTTAATTTTATTCTAACTTATTTTTTTTTAATTTTATTGACATAATTTGGTTTGTCATCTTTGTTTGAAAACCTGTCCTTGTCCTTTCCCTTACACAGACAGCTATCTATTTCAACAAGGAATAAAAGTTAAAGGAGAGGGGAGGCAGTTCAGCAAAACTAGCCAACACATTAAACAAAGTTTAAAAGTATATACTGTTGCTCACCCATAATCTCCCACTTCTGTAAGAGAAAAGAGATACATTCTCATATATCTTCACAGAAAAGCTTGGTCATTTCTAATTACACTGTGTTCAGTATCTCTTGTTCTTTCCATTTATATCATTTAAGTCACTGTATATACTGTTTTCATAGTTCTGCTTACCTCATTTTGCATCATTTCATCATCTTAGTATTCTTAATATTCATTTTTCCTTAATGTGAACTAATATTTCATTACATCCATGTATCAGAGTTTTCCTAGCCATTCCCCAATTTATGACCATTTATTCTGGCTTTGTCTTTTATTATTTTTAGCTTTTCAATATCATGGAGAGTGACGAGAAGAGGATCATCTTCAAATGCAGGATGATGCCTAACCTTAGCTGCACCTCTTAGAGGTGAAGGTCCGAGTTTCTATTCTCCACCATCACCTCCTTAAGCGGAGAAGGCATGGGTATGGGTAGTGATCCAGAGGGAAAAGACAGTGACCTGAGGGAAATGGAAATCTTCTTCAAGACCCTCTGCATGTGAATTCATTAAGAGACACATGGAGAAGTGTGCCGCAGTCACCTGGTGATCTATGATGTGGTATTAGTGCTGAAACTTGTGGCTACATTCTAAAGGACCCTTGGGAAAATGGGAAACCTAGGGAATCCTATAGCCTTACCTATGCTGCATATGGATCCTATGAATCTCAACCACAGCACAGCAACATATGGTTGTTTCTCTAAGCCCTTGCTCCACAAACACACATCTGTTTCAAACATATCCTCCAGGGATGACAGCTTCCCACTCCCTTCCCCCCCTACAGATGAATGAAGAAAAGTGATGAGCACACTTAAAATGATTCACCGATTTATTTGTATACATGTAAATAAAAGTGTAAATAAAAGAAGGATTCTGTATTTCATTAGCTTTGCTGCTGCCACTGCTATTGTGAATGTTTTTCCGTATGCTTTATTCATCTCCCTTGCAGACATCGAGGTTTGGTTCTCGGCCAGCTGGCAGCTTATCTAAATTGTTATTAAGATGTGTTTGTTGTAACAGAGAAAAAGAAAATCTGTATTTAAAAGCCATCGTACATATAAAGACAGATAGGGCTATGGAATACATATTTATTTACCTGTGATAGACCTCCATGGAGGCCCCTTCTTGACCTTATTTCTGCCAAGAATCTTGCTAAGGCTTTCCTTCTTCTCCCCCACCCCCATTCAACCAACCTTTCTTGAATGCTGTGGCTTGTGTTTGGCACATAGGAAATACTTAATAAGTGATTGTTGATGTCTGTTTTCTTTTGTGAGAGAAAAACAGGCAGCCTTGTGAAATTTAGCCCTCTGGTCTGCCTGGTGAGTAGGCCATTCTTGGGGTGTTCACTAGATAACTATGATGTCCCCTTCTTTTTCTTTTTTGCTGCTATTGTGCTGAACACATCTGGAACCAATGAAATGCCATTTTCATTCTGACTTAAGAACTCTTGTCATCTCTCCTCAATTCTTCTTCGAAATGCCTGAAGTCATCATTCTGCCCCTGCTGAGAGGATAGTTAGGTTGTCCTCTGACAGCCTTAGCCTGTGAGAGTATTTCTTTCATCAGCCCTTTCTTGGGAATACACTTCACTGGTTCCTGAGGCCAACATAAGATGTCTTGGAAGGACAGAATTTTAGGGTTTGAAGGAACTTTAGGCATGAATAATTTCAACAGTCTCATTTTACAAAGAAGGATACAGAGAGAGAGGTTAAATGTTTTGCCAGTGATTATACTGGCATTAGTGTTTCTGGGTCTCCTGCCTCTGGTTCTGCCATACCACAGTCTACGGTGTCTTGAAGTTTCCTACTGAATTAAAGATACCCCCTTATTTCAAATGGTCACATTCTAGGATATATGTATTAATGATTCTGATTCTGATTGACAGCAGACATCTTGATCTTCTTTTGTAAATTGTCCCTTTGTGATCTTCAAAAAGTAAATGATGGTCTAGTTGGAAGGGGCTTTGGTTAAGAGATAAGACACCTCAGGACTGCTTACAGCTCTGATTGTAACTTTGGGCAAATCACTTGGTTTCTCTGTGCTTTCCTGATTCTTCCTCTGCAAAAGAGACATAATAATACACGCCTCATCCTTTCTTACAGGGAACTCAGAAAGATCATAATTAAGACATTTTTCCATTTATACATACATATACACACACATACATATATACAAATAAATTTTTTCCCCTTGGGAAACAAAGGATGCATCTTTGGAAAGTCACGCTCACTCTTCCAGGATACTTTTTAATAGATTGAGTGTTTTAGAGCTGAGAACATCTCCACAAAGACCTACTCTGGTGCCTGATCATGGCATCAAGGTGACCATGGGTTCTGGAAGACTATGCTTATGGAGCGCAACCTCTGGTAGGTAGGTTCTACCATACTGGAAATTCTTGGAATTCAGTCCTGGTGATGGACTGTATTCTGAAGTCCATTCTAAGTCACCAGGAGAGACCCATGTGGTGATTCATTTTTTTGTCCACAGAAATCCATAAAACAAACAAATGAAAAGTGTGAAATGGCACCAAGTCCTTTCTACAGTGGTGCTGTCAGAGACTAGGACAAAGTTGGTAAGAATCATACACTTTTTAGACTATCCATAAAACTTAACTACAAATATGAGATCCTTGTTCAGTGACTTTAACTACCCGCGGAAATGAACCATATCATAGGGTCATAGATTTAGAGCTAGAAGGATCCTTAATTTGGGGTCTCTTCATTTTTATAGATGGAGGAACTTAAGTTCAAATTTTAAGCACCTTACCTAACTAATGCATAGAGCAGTGGACTTGGACACAGGAAGATCTGGGTTTGAATCCCACCTTGGATGCTTACTGGTTATATGACCCTGAGTAAGTCACTTAGCCCTTGTTTGCCTCAGTTTCCTCACTGGTAAAATGGGGATAATAATAATAGCACCTACCTTGCAGGGTTGTAAGGATCAACTGATTTAATAATTGTAAAGCATTTAGCACAGTGCCTGACACGTGGTAAGTGCTCTATAAATGTTAGCTAAGCTATTATTTTTATTTTTCCTCTGAGTCTGACTTAAAATCTAATACTCTTCTTCTGTGTGATGATCCTCATGTTCTTACTAAGAATAAAACCAGAAAACAAGAAACTGAAGGTCGGTAGAAGATGACTTGGTTTCTCTTTGGGAAGACCAATAAAGGAGTTGATTTCTCCACGTCCAAAAGACAGCAAGAAGCACTGAAGGAACAGGGCGCTTGGTTAATGCTCACAATACACGTTTTAGTTGGACCCAGTGATAATGACAACGTAACTAAGAGTATTTGTTATAGTGGAGTTTTTAGGAGGTAACTTTGAAACCCTGAGCCTAGGGGATGGGAAGAATAGCAGTGCCTGCGAAAATAGGGAAGCTTGCAGTTATGGAGAGTTTAGAAGGTAAGTTGATGAATTCTGTCAGAGGCATATTGAGTTGGAAATGTCTATCTAGAGCTGAGTAGAGAGACTAGGGCTAGGTAGAGAGATTGGAAGTCATCTGTGTAGAGATGATAACTTCCTGGCAGCTGGTGGGCTCACTTAAGAGGAAGGATATAGAAAGGAAAGAGCCAGGAGAGAGCCCTGGGAGACATCTCCAGTTAGGGAGATTGTGTCATGGATAATGATCCATCAAAGAGGTCTGAGGAATGGTCAGACAGATAGCAGGAGAACCAGTAGAAAACAGTGTGAGGAAAACCCCGGGAGGGAGATGGTATGTTAACCAAAAACATCAGGGGGCCCCTTAACAGCATCCACTGGTCAGCAGGGTCACTTGATGCTCAGAATCACTATCCCCTCCTCAAGGCTCAGTTTCCTTAACTATAAAATGAGACTTACCTCACAGGGTTGTTGTGAAGACAAGTACTTTGTAAACCATCAAGCAGTGTGTGGCTAACAGCCACTATAATGATGATAAAGTAAGAGTTATAGAAGTAATGTTGCAAGAGCTCTGGGCCTGGAGTCATCAAGACTCATTTTCCTGAGTTCAAATCTACCCTCAGACATTTATTACCTTTGTGACCTTGGGCAAGTCACAACCCTGTTTGCCTCAGTTTCCTCATCTGTAAAATGAGCTGGAGAAGGAAATTGCAAACTCCTCCAGTATTTCTGCTAAGAAAACCGCAAATGGGGCCATGGAGAGTCAGACATGATTGAAATGACTGAACAACAAAGAGAAGTAACTGAACTCAAAGGAAACATGCATACCTGCTTCAGGAAGGCTTTTCATCTCTCTGGCGCTTGCTGTGCCTGCAAAAGGCATTCTCTGTTGTATTTCCCCTAACAATAGGGGCTTCTAGCTCTGCACACCTCTAAAATGATGATGGAATGGTTTCAGAAGGATGGCCAGCACCCAAAGACTGCTGTGATTGAAAGATAAGCCCACAGCTAGTCTGTTAAAGCTTTGGGTCACTCATAAAAAAAGAGGCCATGTGACTGTGCACTAAATTGTTAATGAATTGCATCTGGCTTCTTTCCTCCAGTGGGTGTTTACTCATAGGCAAACAAAATGAGATTTCCATTCCTCATTTCCCATTCTGGTCATAAGAAGAATTTGAAAAAAGAAAATGCTTCTCACTTACTGGTTGATGCTTTCATTGGCTTAATGTGGAGGCTAGTGTTTTGTGCATATCTGAGTTTGTATCTTTGAGAAAGGAACTGAATGCTAAGAGCGTTTCAAATACTGTGTCAGCAAGGATTGTTCAGCATTCCTGCAGACATATTCATAGTCACAGCTACCTGCCGGAAAACAACGTCGGAAGGGGGACGGTTTTTTAAATTTAGAAATTAATCTGAATGAGGAAACATTTTGTCTAATACTGACAGATCTGCATATCACCTTTGGGAAAATGTGCTTTGTGCTCCAAATTTGAGGAGTCACATGCTTTTTTCTTACTGACATAAAAGCAGTTTTCAAATTCAGGCATAAGGAAGACTCACTGAATTCCCAATCACTATGTGCTTTGTAATCTTCTGCTATTGTGCTTCTTTCCCCTCCCCTCCTTCTGCTCCCATAAGCAACTTACCTTGACACACTTGGTATACTCATCATACCTCAAGAAACCCACAGTTTGTCAAAGGTGTTACCAGACTTCTCTGGCTTTTTTTTTTTCAAAAGACATACACAAATATTTATAATTTAATCAATTCTTCCCAAGTGCATCTTTTTTTTTCTGTAGTGCTGAGCAAGCTTACAAAAGAATAAGTAAAACATTTGTGGTCAAAAGAGCAGTTACATGTACATATCAAATTGATATTTGCACATGCATTCATCAGTCAACAAACTTAACATGTGCCAAGCAATTTATAATGCTGCTGCCTCTGTATTAGGTCTATTGGCATGATAGTATTTTTCCTTTATTAGAAAAAAAAGATTGTTTTTATAAAAATCCTCTCAGATATCAGTAGTAGAAGATAAGTTACCAGTTTCTGTAAATTGCTTAAAATATACCATAGAATATGTAAGTAATCACAAACTTCAGAAATGATCCCATTGTTGCAAATATATATATATATGTTTTTAAAAATGTAATAATATTGAATGCAATTAGCAGTTGCCTATTCTTTAATAATCAGCATCGGGAATGTCTCTGATGCTGGTGATCCAATTCTAACTGCTTGACTTTGCCCAGTTGAGTTTACCTGCAGATCATAGGTAAATTAGTCACCTGAGCACGTCACTGATGAAACTTCTACCCAGAGAGAGCAAAGTCGATTGATGTCTGAATATGCATCTAAGGCTCCCCCAATTCTGCTGTCAAGTAGTAATGCCCAAGGGAATAAAATTTTGTTTTAATACAGAGAACATATACTCTGTGTTCCATACTCACCAGTCCTGAAGTAACTTCATTTTGCATTAAAATCTGCAGAAACGCTTTCAACAACAACTTTTTGCAAGTAGAATTTTGCTCAATTGTATTCAGTAAGAGGAATAATAAACCACCTGTCACAATTGCTACTGGAAGCTATTTATTTATGATCCTTCAAGGAACTATGACTAAATACATCTGTATAACCGAAGCTCAGAGATATCTAGGAATTTTAGGCATTCAACAATTTTGTTAGACAACAGATTTTCCTGAATCTGCTCTGAAGCATAGTGTGATTATCTTTTCCCATTGCTGACCATTTTTCCCCTTTTATTTCATGAACACATTGCTGTATAGATACTTTTTGATAAACAGTTTTGTACAAATAATTTCTTCCTTTTGAAATTAAATTTCTTATTTTTAAAGCCACTGCCTTGTGAAGAGTAGTTCATGTTGTTCCTTTAGAACTCTCTGGCAAAGGTAACTCAAAACTCTGATTATTTAACATAGAATACTCCAATAAGATCTACCATGCTACTACTGATTCTTGAAACATTGTTCTAGGAAACCAACTTAATATTTATAGTATTTAAAAAGATAGATGGATGGGATGTGTAACACCAAGGATGTAGGGATAATTTGTGCTAGTTTACTGTGAGCTACCCAAGAAGAGGAGCTGCCTTTGTCCAGTCCACTGCTTACATTAGACTATAAAAGAGAATACTGTAGTATTAGGGCACACCCTCTCTTCTCCATCCACATCACTGCCTAACTGAGCTGTCAGTCAGCATTGGGTTTATCAACTTCAGTATACATTTGTTGTTATAACATGGTAAACTCACTGATACTCAGACAGCCAGTGAAAGGGAATATGTTAATTTTGGGTGATGCCAGTCATTGTTTCTCGGAAGAACAGACTAGAGCAAAAGCAGACATTTCAGAATCATTAGATCACAGCTTTGCTTTCCCTTTACTGCCTCATAACTAATTAGAAAGAGAATGGATTTCCAGTTGGGACCCAAAAATTTCCAAATGGGGAAATAGTATAGTTTGATTAGTGCCATAGCAATGAACAATTTTACTATCCAGATTTTTTGTTTTGTTTCTGTCGCAGAGTCATGATAGTGAAAAACATTATGTTATAACTTTCAGTATATATGGTATAAATTATGTATTGCATAATAAATTATTTATCTTATGCTGTATTATAGCTGAGAAATAATAGTTCAGTACCTTTGTGTTAAGAAGGGAAAGCTTCAATATCAGTGGAGTTGATGAAACTCAGTTATAGTTACTTTATATTTTTTCCCAACAAGTTAGTATTTTAGATAGTCACATTTGCAAGTTTTTCATTCAAGTTCAGATGGTTTTTATAATTTGATTGTTCAAGATTTTAGTTTTCATTTTACGATTCTTAGATTTCTTCAGCAGATTAATATTTGCAAAAATAAGACGAAGTATTTTCATGGTTCCTTTAACAAAGGCCAATAATTCTGCTAGCTTTAAAATCCCGGTAAATGAATTAAAATGTATACTTTGTCTTCTTTCATTTTTTGTGCACAGAAAGCAGTATAAGGGAGATTTACTGAGATAACCAATATAATTGAAAATTATTCCCCCATTAATATCACCTCTTTTTCATACTGAAGTATATGTTACCCAGTCAAGTTGATGAATTTCATCTGCTTTAAAAATAATTCTAAGTCAGTGGTAATTATTGATTTTTCCCCTTTCTCAAGTTTTGCAATATGATAAAGAAAAGTAACAGATAATATTATTTCTCAGAATTTAACAGGTGTGTCTTACTGTGTTGAAATCAGGAGTCTGTATTTCACAAGTGAATTATAATGCTATTACTGCTGTGCTATTTGTCTGAAAGAAAATAGGAGCATGTAGTAATTCATTAGTTAGTAGCCTTTCAGAGCTAAGCCACAGCCCTTTTATCACACATGACAAGCTTGTATTCTGTTGATGATATCAAGGAAGGAAAGAGAATAATTGTGAAGATAGAGACTAACATGTAATAGAAAGGGAAATAATAATCTTTTATTTAAAAGATTTATTATAGAGGAATTCTTACTTCCTAGTGGGGAGGGCTCATCCAGAATGTACGTGGTTCTTTAAGGTTTTGTAAGTCAACATTTAATCCAAGTGCCTATTTGGCCCATTGTACCCTACAGTGTAATATGAGTCATGGTCGAGCATTAGAAGAAAAAAGTTGAAAGAGTGCCTGCCCTTAAGGGACATATGGAGCAGAAAGGACAAAATGAATGCAAATACTCTACAGCAGTAGTGTCAAACCAAATAGAAGGGGGGCCACTAAAGTGTGGGCCACACATTGACTTATAAAACCACATATTAACATCTATATTCTATTGTACCTTTATTTATTTTGTTAAATATTTTCCAGTCACATTTTAATGTGGTTCAGGCTCACTGGAATAGTGTTTGACACCTCTGCTCTAGAGTACCAACTTAAGGTAGCCTAATACACACACACACACACATGTACAGTCATAACCCTAACCCTAAATGCCAAGAGACTATGGAGCCAGACTTGGTGACCAGAATAAGGTGGCATGGGGTGGTTTCATGTAAGTCACAGGCTAATCTGAAGTGAGATTGTATTTTATATTCTGGGGAGGAAATGGTAAAGTTGATTCAGAGGACCTGAATTCAAACCCATGTCAGACATTTTCTACCTGTATAAGTGGGTGAATCATTTACATCTTTTGGATCTCATACATCTTTAATATGAGGTTGTACTTAAGGACCTCTGAAATCTCTTCCAGCTCTAAATTCTGTCTTCATAGAGTTAAGGATTTCAGTGAGTTTGGTTTTGCCACAAAATGGGGGAAAGGGAGACTGTGGGCTTCCAATATGTTCCACTCTTCCAAGATGGTTTTCAGTGCAGCCACTAGGGGAATCGAAAGGGATAAGGTCCCTCTCATCCATAAAATGAGATTGAACTTAATGACCTCTAATCTCTCTTCCAGCGCTCCGTCTGTGATTTTTTAAATTCTGTCTTTGTAGAGTTAAGAAAGATTGGGAGTTGGGTTTTGCCACAAAGAGGGGCAAAGGGAAACCTTGGAGTTCTCTGTTCCCGTATGTTCCAGGATGGTTCTTAGTGCAGACACCAAGGGAGTCAAAAAGGATAAGGTCCCTCTCATCTCTTGGTCCTGCCCTTATTTCCCCCATCATTTTTACTTCTCGTATGGTACTGATAGTCTGCCATTTTGACCACTGCGTTGAGCACTAGTTGGCAGGTCAGTGCGTGGTTAAATTCTGCTGCAATATGAGGGAATTTCAGAACACAAACTCTGTAGATTTGAAGATTATTATCAGCCCAACTTCATGAGATTCAGTCAATTTAACTTGTGTCTGAAAGCAATCAATTGCCTCACTACCAAGCAGATAACAGACAGTTTAGGTTAATGTAAACTGGAGTTTCTTCTAGATACTCCCTGTTCTTGCCTCTTGTGAAGTCCTTGAGCTCCTTTCTGACCTCTTACCAATGCCCCATTCTCAAACTTTCTCAGGCCTCCCATGTTCCACCCTCCACCTTGTACCTGCCGTGGCCACTCTTCTCATCCATCTCTTGCTCTTTTGTCTTCTTCATCATAATTCATAGGTATAACAGCTCACTTTTTACAGCAAATTTTAGTTTACAAAATACCTTCCTCATAGTAGGCTAATACAATCACCATGCCCGTTTTTTATTTGCTCAAGGTCACGGAGCTGAGGAGTCAAAGAATCAGAATTCCAACCCAGGGCTTCCGGCTTGCAGTCATGCCCTCTTCCCACTGCATTGGTTTTCTCCCATTCCCTGTGCCATCAAACCCTGGCTCTGGCACTTGGGCTGCACCGTGAGGCCAGGCAGGACTTCGTTTTCTCTTGTATCCCTTAGCACCTAGCAGGGTGCTTGGCCCTGGTGGACGCTAAATAAATGCTCATCAACAGATTACTGGCTTGGAACCTTGCGGAGAGCTGTACAATAAATATGCAGGAACACCGGGGTTCAAATCCTGGCTCAGACCTTTACTAGCTATTGATCTTGGACAAGTAACTTAACCCTTCTCCGCCTCAGCATCCTCAGCCATCAAGTAATGACCTTAAGGTCTCTTTTTGGCCAAATCTATGAACCTTTAAGTCCCATAGCCTCTCAGAACTTCAGGCTCCTCTTCTGTAAATTGAGGGGAATAGACTCGATCTCCAGATCTATGACCATTAAAGCATGATGCCTACCCAAGCTGCTGATCATTCCTCAAGCATTCATTAAACACCTACTACATGCTAGACCCATATTAGGTATTGGGGACATCTATTGTCTATCAGTGAATTAGAATGTGTGTTAATAATGTATTTTCCTTTTGACAGAATTTTTCACAGAAAAAAAAGAAAGAAAGAAAGAAAAATACTAAAGCATTCTAAAAAATAATTTGTAATCAGAGCTAGAATTTTGAACTCCTAAATTCTGATAATAATTCTACTTTTTATGATGTGTTTGGGCCTCTCTTTCTTAGCCTCTGGAATAGTGTTGTTAAATTGTAAACTCCTAAAGAAGCATGAAAGGAGTTGGGCCCAATGACCGCTAGGGTTCCTTCCAGTTTCTTATCTGTGAACTTTGTATTTTGTAGTAAGGTCCAAATAACATCATCATTATTATTAGTATTTGAAAATTGTTAAGATATTCCATTAAAAAATACAATACGGTCTTATGTAGTCATCCTCCCTCTGAAAAAATTATCCCACTTAGTAGTATTAACCTCCATTTTGCAAGTAGTGAAACAGAATCAGAGCAGAAAAGTGGCTTCTTCCAAGTTGTAATAGAGCCAGTGGTTAAAAAAAAAAAAGTATCTGCTTTGGAGGTCTCCATCTGCTGTCTAGACCATAGAATCATACTATCAGGCATAAGCACTAAGCCATTGCTCAGTGATCAGTATGTAAAAAGGCAATGAGATGAAAGCATCAATCACAATTGTTTTGACTACGAATGGAAATTTCAGTGGAACCAGTGAATCTGACCCAATTTTCCTTCTTTGCCACTGTGAACAGAATTCCTTGACGAGAAGCGCACCACTCCCGAACGACTCCCAAGCACGCAGTGGAGCTCGATTTCATACTTCCTATGACAAAAGATACATCATTAAAACCATCACAAGTGAAGATGTGGCAGAAATGCACAACATCCTCAAGAAATACCACCAGGTAATTTCCCCTTTCCCTATCTTTATGTGGATATCTGAGGGTGGTTATAAATGATGGCTAACTATTATTGAAGCTGAAAGCTTAACTGTATATAAAAAGATGTAGCCAGAAAATTATTGTGTAAGGACAGATGTGACATAAATCTCCTTTCATCAGAAAGTGAATAGGTTTCTTATTAATTAAGATTAATGTTAACTTGCCCCTATAACTGGCATCTAATATGTGAGATTACTTATATCATAAAAAGTAGTGTTTTATATTTATGTAACTTTCAGCAGAGTATCTGTTGTACTTTTCAAATGTGAATAAAACTTCAACAGTTTTACAATCGCCACTACTCACCACCCAAAGGGCTTCTGAATCATCTGCCAGTGCTCTGTCCCATTCATTTTCACTGGGATGTTCTTCTCAGTGTGTCATACGTTCCCCAGTTCTTGTCCTTTGGGTGAAACGATCATCCTGAGCTTAAGTCATTCCCACTTCAGTCATAAAAGGCTCCCAGTTGCTATTGCCAGAAGTTGTTGGCATTTACAAAATATTTTCTTCTACTTATTCTCCAGATCTTATCTTCTCTATCCTCCCAATCTTCTCCTATCCCTAAACCACAAAAAGTATAGCTTTTTTCCCACTGGAGAGGTTTTTTGAGTGGGGAAAGTAAACCTGGGCATCACATTCTGCTTCTTGTCCCCTTTGAATTTCCAGTGTCCCCATCCCATCTCTCAAGAACCTAGGAATGAAGCTACATACATGCATCAACTCAGGAGCGCTCATCTCTGCTTCTCTGGACACAAACAAAATATGGTAGATTGCACAAAAGCGTTGGATGGGGGCTAGAAGATAGGATGTCACTTACCAGACCCTGATTTGAAAAGTGTCGGTCTTTCACAGATAAAACTCTTAACACCCTTCAAATAAAATATCAACATCTTGTTGACACTTTGAGTTCAAAACCTTTTCTCCTCGTGATTTTCATAGTGCTGTAGCTTTCTCTGGTTCATGACATCTCTAGATTAAAAGGAAATAACTGTTTGGTCTAAAAGACTTTCTCTTTAAAATTCCTATAAATTCTAGTGACTGAGGCTTTGTCTATGCAATGTCAAAACAGTAGTTGAAAAGGGAAAATTTGGGTCAGTCATTCAGTTTTGCCCACAGCCTTTTTGGTGACTTTTCCCCCCTAATTGATTTTTTTTCTACTTAATTGAATGAATCCCCTGGATGCTTTGGTGTCATGTAAACACAAGCTTCATTAAGGGGCACTAAAAACAGTGTCAGTAAGAACCTGAAAGCATGTTTTTGAGGACAAGTCACCATGTGCATAATTGAATTGACTGTGTTTAGAAACCATTTTTTAAAAAATTATCATATATGCTTTATGAAGTTTAAATCTTAAATGTGCCCTTCCTTTCAGAGTTTTCAAACTGACAAGACTCTTCAATAACATAAAAATCTTTTTTCATCCTAAGTTATTTGTCTGGGAAGTAAATAATGTTTTAGTTATCCTTTGCTAGAAAGTAGAAATTTCTTTTGAAAAAAATGTTGAGTTAATACAACACTCTTTGAAGATATGCCTTTAATAAGAATACAACATGATGCAACACAATAGACATTTATTAAGGGTCTACTCTTGGGCAAGCACTCCACTGATACAAAGACAAAAACAAGGGAGTCCAGGGACTCTCCCAGAGCTTATATTCTCCTTGAGGGATGTAGTATTCATAAATAAACACTTTAGGGGAGAAAGGATCTATATGAACTCCTTTTAAGGAGTTCTTTATAGTCTACCAATGCAAATCCATCCCCATTCTGTAACTTAAAAGTCCTAGAGAATTGACCTGGGGCACTGAGACTTGAAATACAAATTTGTTTCTGGAATGAGACCTGAACCCAGACTTTTCTGACTCAGGCCAGTTCTCCATCTAGTATGCCATGCTTCCTCTCTCAGATGCCCCAATGAATCCATTAATGTGGAGACTCCCCCCATTTATAGAGATTGCAGCCTATCTGTGCCTTCTGTCCTTTGAGACTATTGGCTGTTTCAGAGATGCTTCACAGAGTGTCCACAGATCTGGAAGCCTTTTCCTAGATCTACGTTTCATGCTTATCAGTATAGCATTCTGATTGCATTTCTGCTTTTCCAGACCCTCTCCTATGACTAATCTTCATCTTTTTTCCAATCATGTTTCCTCCTACATCTTTCCTTGTGGGAAAGTCATTCCTGGGAACTGATTAGTCAGCTTGAACCCAGCAATCATCTTTTCATTGCCCTTTGACTCAGACACAACTTTGATTGCTCATTGATTATGAAACTTCAGAATTCACAGCCATATTGCATCACCAGGAAGAATATTTATTTGAAAAGATGAGTTTCTGTGACAGGTCACAGCCCAAGTTTATTAAAAATATTGTGTAATTTTCCAAATGCAATCCAAAATATATTTTTTCCTGTGTTTTAGCACTTGTGGCAAATACTGTTTCATGGGTTTCCATGAGTCTTCCTGGGCCACACCAGACCCAGTGGGAGCCTCCCTCTATCTTCAACCAAGGTGGAAAAGGCCTCTCTAAGGTACAAGGCAACTTTGAGGCCATCACTCCCTCATTTTCTAGGGGAGATATCTGAGAACTCAGGAGAATGGATAGGAGTCACAACACTTGACAAGGAAGAAGGAAGGCCAAATAGACCTAGGAGGAGCTAATAACAGGAAACTTCGGTGGGAGCGGACAGCATTTGGGTTGTATTCTAAGAGGCATCTAAGAGACCCATAGGATGGCTTCTGAAGCCTCCAATAGATTACGATCCATCTACAGGGCACATCCTGTGCATGGAGCCTGTTTTTATGTCATAATCAAGACAATCTCTTTTCCTCTGTGTACCCTTTGGATTGTTAGGATGATCTCTTTTGAATGACTGGATCTCAGTTGACAATCCCTTCCTCTCAAGACAGGACCACCCTGGGGTTTGATGTAATCAATACAATATCCTTCCCAGACAGGAGTTTTGGAATACCTTACCTTCAATAGGGAATCCTTTGTCATTTTTAGACCCTACAAGTGAGTTAGACCCAGAATGGTAGAGTGGGAAAAGCTTTGCTTATATAATCAAAAGATCCTGCCTCTGATCCTTCTTATCTTTGTGACTTAAGTTCTGGGGTTCAGCATTCTCCTCTGTAAGGAGAGTGGGTTGTGCTAGATGGCTTCTGAAGTTCCTTTAAGCCCTCTGTCTTTAATCCTGTAAATTTTGGGGACCCAGGACCCTTAATAGGAGACATTCTCAGGAAAAGTGATGGATACCTCTGGAAAGCACATATCTCCTTGTTTGATTCCTTACTTAGTGTGAATAATCAATCATTAAAAAAATTACATATGATTACATTTATCAAGGGATCTTATTTGATCCTAATATTTGTGTGACAGATTTTTTGTTGAAGGAGAGCCTTTACAGCTGACTTTTAGCCTAATGTAGTGCTGAACACCTGTAATCCCTGCTCCTGGGGAGGCTTAGGCTGCTGGATCCCTTGAGTTTAGTAAATCTGAGTTGCAGCAGGCTAAGCCAATCAGTCAGGTGTCTGTGGTAAGGCACTAAGTTCAGCAGTAATCTTGTGAGCCACTGGGATTGAATGGTTATCAGGCTGCCTAAAAAAATGTTAAATTGCCCAGATTGAAAACAGAGTAGTCCATGCCGATTGATACTAAGATCAGTACTGTGAGTGGCCTTTGTACTTCTAGCCTGGGTGAGTCTCAAAAAAGAAAAAGTGAAATAATATTAGAAATAAAACTAGCCTAGATTACAGAGCCCCTAGAAAAATAAACTCAAAACCCAATAAATGCGGCAAGATCTTGTGATCATTGCCACTTTCAGCATTTCTATTACTTTATTTAAAATATTTTGGATATTACATTTCTTTTTAAAAATATTTCTATTTACTTCATTAAGTATTTCCCAATTAGATGTAAAAAATTTTTTTAACAATCATTTTTAAAAGTTTTGAGTTCCAGATTCTTTTCCTCCCTTCTGGTGCTTCCAGAAAGCAGGTTCTTTGATTTTAATTATACATATGAGGTCATGCAAAATATATTTCCATATTAGCCATATTGTAAAAGAAAACAGAAACAAAATAAAGCAATGAGAATAAAGTTTTTTAAAAAGTATGTTTCAGTCTGCATTCAGAGTTCATCACTTCTCCTGGAAATGAATAGAATTTTTCATCATGGGTCACTTGAAATTGTATTGAATCATTATCTTAATCAGAGGTCTTTTATGGTTGATTGTCTTTTCAGTATTGCTGTTACTATGTTCTCCTGGTTCTGTTCATTTCACTTTGTATGAGTTCATATATATCTTCTCAGGTTTTTCTGAAACCATCCTGCTCATCACTTCTAACACAATAGTATTCTATCATAATCATATACAATTACTTGTTTAGCCATTCCTCAGTTGATGGACATCCCCTCTATTTCCAGTTCTTTGCCATCACAAAGAGAACTTCTATAAATATTTTTGTGTACATAGATCTTTCCCATTTTCTTTGATCTCTTTGGGATACAGACCTAGCAGTGATATTGCTAGGTCAAAGGGTATGAAGGGTATGAACAGTTTTGTAGCCCCTTGGGAATAGTTTGAAATTGTTCTCTAGAATGGTTGAACTAGTTCACAACTCTACCAACAGTGCACTAGTGTCCCAGTTTTTCCATATCCTCTCTAGCATTTGTCGTTTTCCTTTTCTGTCATGTTAGCCAAGTGTGAAGTATTATCTCAGAGTTTTTTTTAATTAGCATTTCTCTAATCAGTATTGACTTAGAGCATTTTCTCCTGGCTATTGATAGCTTCAATTTCTTCTTCTGAAAACTGCCTGTTCAAATCCTTTCACCATTTATCAACTGGGGAATGGCTCTTATTTTCATAAATTTGGCTCAGCTCTCTACATATTTGAGAAATTAGATCTTTATCAGAGAAATTTGTTGCAAAAAATTTTCCCAGTTTTTTGTTTTCCTTCTATTTCTGACTGCATTAGTTTTGTTTGTGCAAAAGTTTTTAAATTTCATGTAATCATAATTATCTGTTTTACTTCATGTAATCTCTTCTATCTCTTGTTTGGTCACAAACTCTTCCCTTATCCATAGATCTGACAGGAATGTTTTTCCATGCTCTTTTAACTTGCTTGTGATATTATTCTTTACGTCTACATCATTTATCCGTTTTGACCTTATCTTGGTGTATGGTATGGGATAGCAACCATGCTACTGTAAAAATATGATCTTCTGTGAAAAATTGTTTGCCAAAGCTTGCTTGTTTCCTTGTTGTATTTTCATAAAAAACATCCTCAATACTCACATAGATCATTCTCAGATTTGATAAGATGAGGAAGTAGGCACGAGTAGTTTTTATATTCTCTTTGTCACTTTTCTTGTGCATTAATAGCATCCATGATTTTTTTTTATTATTTGAGTATTTTCCCATATCTCAAATATTTTATATTTTTCTTTGTTTCATGAAAAGGGAGATCTTATCTTGGAATCTGAGTTTTCGGCTTTTTAAAAACTTTGATAACAGGATTTCAGTGTAATTGGTTTCTTTTTTTTATCATATTTATTTTACTTTATTCTTTGAAAAACATTATCCTGAGGCTTCGCTAAGATTGCCAGAGGAGATCATGATACAAAAAAAGGTTAAGAACCCCAGATACAAAGCAGTCTCCCAGGGCTTTCAAGATTTCCTTGACCCAGTGTGGTTTTGCTCAGCATGTACATGGTCTCATTCTTCCAGGTGTTCTCGATGTTATCTTCCTCAAGCTTCAGTTTGCTTTTTTTTTTCACATAGTACATCAAGGACTGGCTTGTTAGGGTTCAACTGCTGCTACTGATGAAAGAAAAGTTGTAATAGAAATGTTGGTAGATTTATTTGTTTCTACATCTTTCCCTGCAGCCCACCTTAGCATTGAAGTTACTAAGTAGCACCGTATATTTTGACTTGTCTTTGAATACATTGCTAGGTTCTTCACAGAATTCCTCTTCGTCTTCTACAACAGATATAAACTGGGCTTCTCTCCATAGTGGTATTTTGGCTTGTGTTCAGTAAAATCAAGTCTCAAGAAGCAGTCTGGTTTAGGGGATAGAGAACCAGCTTTGGAGCTAGGAAGGTTTGGGTTCAAGTTCCCTTTCTGACACCTTTTGGCTGCTTTGGGCAAACATGCAGTACACCAATTTAGAGACGTCTCCACTCCAAATGCTCATATGGACTGTGTGCCCAGCCTGTGGTAGAGTCTTCAGAGCTCGTGTCGGTCAGATCAGCCACCCTCGGACACACTATATTGACCCCCAATATCGTAATGTCATTTTGGTCCTCTTTGAGCACAAAGGATAGCATAACTCTGGACAAAACATATGTAACCCTCCAGTGCTCTAAGCCTAGCTTGTCAAATTTAAATAGAAATGGGGGACACTAATATATACATAAAGATCCCCAGGGGACTGCATATTGACTTAGTTTTCAAATGCAATATTATCTGTATTTTATTGTATTTATTTAGTTTGTAAAATATTTCCCAATTTATTTTTCTTTCCTTTATTCATTTACTATAGTTTACAACATTTCAGTTCCACAAGTTTTTGAGTTCCAAATTTTCTCCCCGCTCCCATGGCAGCATGCAATCTGATATAGGTTCTACATATACCTTCACATTAAATATTATTCAAGTTGTAAAGAAGAATTATAACCAATGGAATGAATAATGAGGAAGAAGAAACAAAACGAAATAAAAAAGAGGAAGAGCAAGTAGTTTGCTTCAGTCTGCATTCAGACTCTGTAATTCTTGCTCAGGATGTAGATAACCTTTTCCATCATGAGTCTTTTGGAGTTTTCTTATAACCTTGCATTGCTGAGATGAGTCCCAGTTACTTTTTAATCTGTATCAGAAATGTTATTTAATTATTTTTTATTAATTTGATATTAATTATTTAATTTAATCTGTACTAGGGAGTGTTACTTTTCTAGGCAACTTTAGGACTATTAAGTTGTAGAAAAGGTGCCACTCTGCATTGGTAGTGGAAATTTCCTTACTTAGAAATTCTCTCTTTTTTGTTTTTTGTAGGGGGGAGGGCAGGGCAATTGGGGTTAAGTGACTTGCCCAATGTCACATGGCCAGTAAGTGTTAAGTGTCTGAGGCCAGATTTGAACTCAGGTCCTTCTGACTGCAGGGCCAGTGCTTTATTCACTGCACCACCTAGCCACCCCAAAAATATTTTTAAAAGTTCAGGTTTACAAGCCCCCAGGCTAAGAACTCCTAATCTGAAAATATATACATAAATGTGTGTGTGTGTGTGTGTGTGTGTGTTTTAAAGATCTTCTGCTCAAGAATTTTTGGTTAAAGGAACATTTTGACCACTCTTTGAAGCCTGATCCTTGGCAGGTTCCTTTGTCATGTACTTTGTCAAAGTTTGTAGGAACAGCCTGGCATAGTGAATAGAGAACCAGAAAGACTTGGATTCAAGTCTCTGATAAAGTGATTGTATGACTCTAGGCAAATCACTCAGCCTATCCATGCTCTAAGCAGCCTTCTAAGACTAAGTTTCAGAAAAGTTGCTGACTTACCTTAGTAGAGAATATTTCTTAACAAGAATATTATTTTTACCATAGAGGGCCTCCCACAAAGTATAGTGAGGTAACAAATTGAGATGTGTAAAATGAAAGGCTTTATTCCGCTGCCAAATCCTCCAGTCACCTTTTTAGAGTGACAAACAGATCAAGTGCTTGTGTCAAAAAAGGTCTTTGATATAGGAGTTATCCCAAAAGTCTTAATGTAGCATGAAACTTTAGTAGCTATTAAAGCTTACAGCTACACTAAGGCTTTTGGAACACCCTGCATAGTAGTGGAAATTAGCACACCCAGCAGTGCTGAATGCCTTTTACAGCCACTTGTACAGGACCAAAAGGGTATCTACAGAAGTGTTGTGGTTTCAGAGATTCAACAGGCCCATCCTGAGGCAGGTAATCAGTACGGGCCTCATAACAAGCAATATGAGGAAGTCAGACAGGCATTTGGTATCAGGGAGGTCAGGTAGTAGGGGACAGGTGGATAGCTCAGTGAGAGGGAATCAGATAGAAAGCAACAGATGGAGACCTGACAGCGGGTAGTAAGAATCTAGTTACAGGACTGGGCAGGGAACCAAGGCAAGGGCTTGGACACAGAAAGCAGTACGGGGACTCCGTTACTGGGACTGTTACAGGGCAGGTGTATGGTCACAAGAAACAAGGTAAGACACCAATGACTAGAACTGGGGTATAACCCAAGAGCCAAACCAGCAACAAAGAAGACTTGTTCCTTGTATCATCATCATGCTTCCCCTCCCTGGGAGATAGATATATCCCAGAGCCTGAGCCAGGCAGGAGGTAAAGGAGGTGTATGCTGAGTGAGACAACATGGAAAAATGGAAGGAACACAGGATTAGGAGTCAGAAGACCTATGTTCCAGTTCTGACTCAGCAAACGCTATACAAGCTTTGTGAATTTAGAGTGATCCCAACTTTCTGGAGTGTAAAGACTAGTCCAGACGGACCTGGGGTTTGTATTCTTACTCCAATACTCCAGTATTTACTTGCTCTGTGATCATCAGCAAGGCATTTAGCCTCTCTTGGTTTGATTCTTCATCTGTAAAATGGCAATAACATCCCAGCAGAACCTGCCTTACAGAGTTGTTGAGACTCTAGTGAGATAAAGTATATAAAGTATTTTATAAACTTCAAAGCCCTATGTAAATATCATCTATTATTCTTATTATTTTTTGCTATTTTAGTAAAATGAGGGGTTTGAGATTAGATAATCTTTAAGGACCTTTCTAACTCTTAAGTTCTAGGATTCAATAAATGATCCCAATTTTGGGCCCTGGAGGGATTCCAACCAAGTTGGTCCTTCACAGAAGGAAAAGGAAAAAGTAGAAAAACAAACCCAGAAAACCATTTACCTGGAAAAAAGATTAGGAAGCATTGCAGACAAAAGCAGCAGATCTGAAGGAATGAACAAAAAAGGACTGTTAAAGAATTGTTGGGCTTCCAAAATGTAGTGAAGAAGAAAAGACCCTGACTGCTATATTTCAGGAAAAAAACAAAAAAAAAGTTTTCCATTTACATCAAAAAAGAGAAACAAAGTACAAATTGACCAAATTCACTGGATGTCAAAAGGAGTGAGCAGAAAATTCAACTCATTCAGACAAATCGTTGTCAAAACTATAAAATGACAAGGAAATTGATTTCTCATCTCTGTACATAATGGTCCTAATCTCTTCTAGTATGCCATCACCAAATGTCTATTGAACATCTTCATCTGGATGTTCTGTTGGCATCTGAAATTCAACATATCCTAAATAAAACTCATTCTCTTCCACTCTAAACCTATTGTCCCTTCTTCAAACTTCCCTGTTTCTTTTGAGGTCATCACTACTCTTCCCAGGTAACCAGGTGTACAACCTCAGTCATCCTTGACAATTCTGGTGGTGGTGGTGGTGTCATTTCAGTTTTGTCTGACTCTCTGTGACCCCATTTGGGATTTTCTTGGCAAAGCTATTGGAGTGGTTCGCCATTCCCTTCTCCAGCTCATTTCACAGATGAGGAATCTGAGGCAAACAGGGCTAAGTGACTTAGCTAGGGTCACATAGCTAGCATGTCTGAGGCCAAATTTGAACTCTGACACCAGAGCTGATGCGCTATCCGCTGTACTCCCTAGCTGCCCATGGCAACTCTACCACTGACCTTAAGGAAAGCACTTAGCCTCTCAGCCTTCTCAGCTGTAAAATTACAGGTTAAACTCAATTACCTCTAAGGTCCCTTCCATTTCAGAACCTATGACTTTATAAGTCTATGACCCACATACTTAATCACTTGTGAAGTCTTACTGATTCTGTCAAGACAATATCTCTCATCTGTTCTCTTTTTAATCTTATTTTAAAAAATTGATCCCTTTACATCAAAGTAATTGTATAATATATACTTCCCTACCTTATTGAATCTTCCTTGTAATGAGGGGTGAGGGGGGAGTTTGGCATAACTAACAAAGGAACTAAGTACGACTAACCTTGTCATAATCTGTACCCATGTTCCCCATCTGTCTTCCAAAAGGAGAAATGTGTTAGCCTCATCTGTTCTCTGAGTCAGTGAAATCACAAATCCAGCCACCTTTTAGTTATATTTTCATCTGCATCCTTGTAGTTAGTGTTTATACTGGCTTTTTGGATTTGCTTTATTTGTTCTCCATAACCCCACACAAATCTTCCTGTTTCTCTTGCTTCCTTGTATATATTGTTTCTTAAGGCATAATGATTTTCTGTTACCTTCAAACACAACAGTTTGGTTAGCCCTTCCCAAATTGGTAGGCACCCTGTTTGTTTTTAGGTTTGTTTGTTTTTTCCCCATCATAGTAATATTGTGGAGATTTTGTTACATATGGTTGGTGCCTTTCTTTAAGTGATTAACATCTTTGAGCAAAAATTCACATTAGGCTATACATTTACTCTAATGGCTTTTACCCTGGTATAGACTGTATATCACCTTTCTTCTAGTCTAAGTCAAACAGTTTCCCAATTGTTTTCCACACTTCCACCATTCCATCCTCCATATAACTGCCAACATTTTCTTCCCAAGACAAAAGTCTTCCTTGGGCACCTTATTGGTTCCTTTTTTCTCTAGGATAAAATGCAAATTTCTTAGTCACATGCTTAAGATATTCTACAGTCTTGTTTTATATTAATTCCCTTCACAGAATCCATGTTCCCACCCAGAATGGACTGCTAGCAGTTTCCTGAACTTGGCATCCCATCTCCTGACTCCCTTAATTTACACAAGCTATTTTACGTGCCCAGAATTCATTCCTTTCTTATCTTCACCTCTCAGAGTCCTTATAGTTCTTTAAAGTTCAGCTGGATGAGCATCTTGGTTCCTTCCCCAGTGCCTTAAGCATATCTACATCTGTGTTCATACACACATATACCACCTACTTGTTAGTGCTCTCTACCTTTCTTTGTACACGCACACGCCACACTATCACCCCTTTTACCACACACACACACAACACACACACACACTTCAAGTTTCTTAAGAGCAGAAACTGTTTAGTCTAGTTTTGGTCTTCACATCCCCACCAGTCTAGCACCATGCCTTCAATATAGTTGGTGTTCACTGAATTGAATAACAAGCAGCCAAGGACAAAGGAATCACTGTCAGAAAATGGATTCCAGTTTCACAAGATTTTTCTACTAAAACAAGAAAGGGCAGAAGAAGCTGGAATGTTATGCAGTAGAAAGAACATTATTGTCTGGGAACATTGGTTGTTTTTTTTTTCCCATTAATTCCTTAACTATTTCCAATGTTTTTTAAAGAACCCCTCTAAAGGATCCTTAAATATGTATTTTCTATGGAATTCTTCAATGTAACACTATAATTTTCTTTACCAGCCCATCCTAGCATATCATTATGGTGTTATTCTTGCTATTTATTATTATTACAAAAAAATTATGTTGATGTATAATCTATAAGCTTATATATAATAATAATAGCTTATATGTAGCACATGTAAGTTTATAAAGTATGTACTTTTTTTTTTTTTGCAACAACCTTGGAAGTTAGGTATTTCATGTATTGTCATCACTGTTTTAAATATGAAAAAACTGAGGTTCACAGGTTAAATTATTTGCAGCTAGTAGGCAGGATCCTGACAGAGGCAGGATTTGAACTTGTCTTTCTGACTCAGTCTGGTACTTTATCTACTACACCAGAGACATCAAATAGCCCACAGGCCCCTAAACTCTCCCCCTGCCCCCGCAAATGTGGACTTGAACCACGACTTCAGTTTGGTAGGCAACCTAATACTACCTCTTCTCTCCCTCACTTTCCTTTGGAGACTCCCAAACACCCAGCTAGCTCTGTCAGTGTATGCATCAACCTCATCATCTATGTGTATATCCTTGGAAAGTATACTTCCAAGGTAAGTGAACTTAACTACATCAATTACTATTTCTGCTTTTGCTGTAACCAGTGGTTCCTTACATGTATGGATGGTGTAGTACTGGCCAGTGGAAAACCTGTGTTTTCTTGGTCTTAACTATTAGGCCAAAATTAGCACAAGCAGCAGAGAATTTATCCATTCTTTGTTGCATCTCTGCCTCAAGGGTGCATTAAGTGCACAATCATCTGCGAACAAAATATCATGCATCAGCTCTCCCTTGACTTCAGTCTTGGCTTGTAGCCTTCTCAAGCTACATAATATACTGTCAGTTCAGTAGTTGACCTTCATGCCATTTTTGTCCTCATTGAAGGTGTCTGACAACATTTTAGTATGGGAGCAAGCACACAGTCTTGCTTCACTCCATCGGTGACAGGGAAAACCCAAGAGCATTGTCCAGGCGAGTGTGCCGTCGTGAAACTTAAAGGCTTATGTAGACTACTTAGCAAGCTACCAACGTCAGCCCTCCTGATTGCCGGAGTGCTTGGTGCAGAGAGAAGCTGACTTCTGAAGAGCTCCTCTATAGCCTTCTCTCTGAACCTTCAGGAGGGCTCAGCAGAGAGGAAAAGAGCTTTGTAAACCAAATCAATAAAGCACCGTCACTCTTAGTCATGCTACAGACATGGGAAGTGAGGGAATAACCTAATTGCTACATTGTTTTCCACCTTATCCTACAGAATCATGAGAGGGATCCCGATTTAGAGATTAGAAGACCAGCCTTGTAGTTAGTAAGAGCTGGGTTCAAGTCCTACCTCAGACATTTACAACTGTGTGATGCCATGACCAAATCATTTAACCTTTAATAGATTAGAATGCTGGACCCGGAGTCAGGAAGACCCAAGATCAAATCTGATCACAGACACTTACTAGCTGTGTGATCCTGGGCAAATCACTTAGCCTCTGTCTGCCTCAGTTTCCTCAGCTATAAAAGGAGGATGATATTAGCACCTATCTCCCAGGGTTATGATGAGGGTCAAGTGAAATGATATTTGTCAAGTTCTTAGCACAGTACCTGGTATACAGCAGGCACTTAATAAATGATTCTTTCCATTTAGTGCCCTTAGGCAACTCCCTAATATTGTTAGTTATAGGACAGTGCCAACCTGCATTAGTTGTGAGAGTTTCCACACTGGGAATTCCCCATGGATGATATTATAGGTGTGGACTTCCCCCTCCCCCTCCAAAGAAAAAATATGAAGCCCCATGAACCTCACCCTTTCTTACAAGACATTGCAGCTCTTTGTTAATCTATTTACATGGCTGACACAATATCATCTAGGTAGAGAGATGCAATTTAATTAGTATTTTCTAGACTGTTTATAAGATTAGGAGTAAGAATCTGTGCATACCATAGGATACTAGAACTCTGTTTTACATTTTAATTGTAGAAAAATAAATGCCATTTGAATTTATTAAAAACCTTATTTTAAAGCAAATCAACTCCTTTTTTTAAAAAGTGAAGATGATTATTTGGCCGTGTCAGAATTAGCTGAGTCTGTAGTTTCATTTGGAGAATTGTGAGCATGTTAGGGCAGCCTGGTGCAGTAGAAAGATCTCTGAATTGGGAGTCAGTCGGAGGACCAGGGAGTTCTGGTGCCATCCAACACCTTGGGCAGATCCCTTAACTTACCTGGGCCTCAGTTTCTTCATCTGTAAAACATAGGATTGGACTAGATGACTTTTAACATCTGTCCTAGCTCTGGACTGATGATCCCATGATTATCCCAGCCTAGCATTTGTTGATAATTACAGGGAATGTGTATACCTCAAGCCTGATTTCATTAAGCTGAAGAGAAAATAAATTGTTCTATAAACATCAGGCTGAGTACAAGTTTTCTAAGTATGCTAATAACTCTTAATTAGCTTCAGAAATATTCGAGGTGAATGTTGAGTGCTTTTAGGCCATATACCAGAGACCCATATGTATTCTGTGACTCCATTATGCCAAAGTACCTCATTGGCTGAGCATCAGTAAATCCAACGGGGATTTGCTGGCTGGGGAGGGGGGAGAGAAAGAAAAGTTGAACAATTGGAGAAATTAAAAGTTTTCCCTTTTTAACTGGTAGTGCTGGTGATGTGCAGACTCGGAGCTGATGAGTCATTCTAAACATTGACAGTGATTTAGTCTTTTAAAAAATTAAACGAAGCTCACATAGGAAGTAGTAACTGGATATGATTTTCCTATGGCATAAGTGGACTAAGCATGAGAACAGTAATTGCCTGTTAGCCAAAAGCTAGATTCCTAATATCACAGAGAACTGTTGATATTTCTATATTTTGGTATATCATTTAAAGTTGGCCTCAATATAAAGATGCATTTGGCTTTGAGTCTTTGAAAGTTCACATTTCATTTTGCCTTAAGCTAAATAGCAAGTTATGTATTTGCAATGTTGTTCATTTTTGAGTGACCATGGGCTAAAAGAGAAAAAGGAAGCTGAAGTCTTAAAACATTACAGTTTATCCACTTTAAGCAACTGCACTTAGCACATAGTAGGCACTTAAATGTTTATTGATTAAACTATAGCATTGACCCTCCTCCCAACCAATTTGTTGCTGCTTTGGTGTCCTAACAGGGAAAACATTACTCTTGAGGCTCTTGAAGAAATAAAATCTGCTTTTCTTGATAGTTATGAAATCACAACTGAGTTTTTCAAAGGATAAAATAAATGCAGAAAATATTGCTGTTAGAAATTCATAGATCCAAATAAATTACTACAGACAAACATTAAGGTGTTCATCCTGAAGAATAGTACAGAAAGAAGCAAATGAATCAAGGGTTGAATCCTAGGATTGTTGAGCTGGCGGAAATCATAGAAATCATGCCATCCAACCTTCTTGTTTTATATTTGAAGCAGCTGAGAATCTGAAAGGTAAAGTAGCATTTGACAGAATTAGGACTTCGGGCTCCAAATCTAAACACTTTCCCACATGCTACTGTATGGTTGTCTAGTAAGATGCAAAAACATCATATATTACTGGAAAATGTGATTTATGGAAGCAGACAAGGAATTATTGTCAATTTATTTTACTAAAGGTACAATAAATATAGTGACAATTAAGTAAGGATAAATTCCATTCAAAATAGGAGATGGGTTTTTCAAAATGTGCCTATTCAAAGCCTGCTCAGAGGTTTTAGCGATGGAAGAAATTATTCATTGTTGTTGATTAGCGACCACCTGAAAAGCAAGACCACACATGCCAAGTGAAAGAACTCGACTCTAGGTCATTCACTGAGCCTGTGAAAGGTAGAAGTAACAAGCCCCCACTGAACTATGAATGGGTATGTCCTATAATATGAAAAATGTGGTTTTTCAGTGGTTCTCCCTCATTAAAAAAAACAAACCCCAAATCACAAACCTGTTGTGTATTGTCCATATGCCATGTTTGCTCTCCAAAGAGACTGATTTATCATGGCTGATTTGTGACCCAGAGTTCTGGGCCTGTTCTCGTCTAGACGATGGACCTTCCTGTGCATTTGCTCCATTTGCTTCCCAGGCTCCTGTGGGACCACCAAGCAGCAATGAACATGATCCAGCAGACTTGTCTGGGGTCCAGGAAGGAGTCTGCTAGACTGCATTCTGTCACTGCACCTGTTAAGTCTTTAAACTGAGATGTTAATAGAGCACTGCTTTGCTTCCAACGCCTGCCATCGTGGAATTCATTTGGAAAGAAGCAGCTGGGGAATGCTTGTGATGGCTCTGTCCTCACCACCGACTATAAAGAATTGCTCTGTGGCCAAGTCCGGACACTAGCCCAAAGTGGACGTAATAATTGTACAACTCCTGCAGACCAAAATCCAAGAGGTGACACAAGGGAATGAGTATTGTTCTTTTGTGCGCTGCCATTCAGAAATAAATCTAAACTAGTGGAAGATGAAGGTTCCTTAGATTGCGTGTTCAGAGGCAACATCAACTGTGTGTGACTGGATCTGTGATTTATCAGCCTGCTGTGGGAACCTCCTCCCTTCCCCTTCTGTAACTTAGTAGAAAAGACCTAGAGAACTGCCTTTAGGCATATAGAGGTTAAGTATCTTGCCGGGGTCACACAGTTAGTAAATGCCAGAAGCTAGACTTGAACCTAGATCTTTCCTACTGAATTCCCAGCAGCACCTCTTTCTTCCATTATGTCATGGGCAATTTCATTGGCTGTCCCTTAGGCATAAAATGCTCTCCTCTTCATCTTCCCCTTAAGTCCCTGTTAAAATCCCATCTTCTACAAGAAATCTTTCTCAATCTCACCTGCCTTCCCTCTGTTGGTCATCTCCTACTTATCCTGTTATAACATAGTTGTTTTCATGTTAGATCTCCCTTTAAACTGTGAGTTCCTTGAGGGCAGGGACTGTCCTTTGCCTTTGTATCTGGAGAACTTAGCACACACAGTGTCTGGCAAATTACCAGGGTATTTAGAAATAATGGACTGTACTGACAGAAGTTGTTATAGTTAGTATGGAATGACTTCATCAGTTTTCTCATCTCCAAAATGGGAAGGTTAATAGATCAGGGTTCTTAACCTGAGATCTGTGACTTAAAAAAAAGGTGATAACTATATTTCATTATATTTGGTTTACTTGGAAATCCAATTTTTTTTATATAGTTAAAAAACATTATTCTGAACAGGGATCCATAGGCTTCATCAGACAGTGACTTCCAGAAGGGCCTGTGACCCAACAAGTTTAAGAACCTCTGAACTTTATTATCTCTAAAGTTTCTTACAGCTCTGGACGCCATGACTGTGTGATTTTATGACTCATTTTTTTAAGCCTTATCCTGTTACATCTGGAAACTGTTTATTCATGAGTTGGTTCTTAATTTGGCTCCATTACTTCTCTGTTTGTTTAAGTCTATGGAAGAAGGTAGACATCATTTGATCTTACAAGCCATGTAAACCAAAAAGGATTTAAGATGTTTAGCTACCCAATTGGATGGGATCCTAAGTTTGGTATTAGTGTGACTTGCCTTAAGAAAATCAAGCATACGAAAATTCAAAGTTTTGCCACAAATAAACTAGGAAGTTGTTCTTGATATTACAGAAGGGCACTGCAGATCTATTGACCTACACATTTTCAAGACTTCAATTGCATGTAGTGATGTGTACCTGTATGACTATATGGGATCAGGATTTAGAAGGGTTTGGGCAGGTTTGAGAACTGATAAAAAATAAGGTAGAATGAAGTTTAGTAAAGGTTTGGGAGTGGGGAAACTATGCAAATGGAACCTGGAACTCTTAAAATGCAGCTACAGAAGAATAGTACCTGACAAAGTAACTCCAAGGTAGTACTAAAATTAACCAAGCAAATACAACGCGCGCACGTGTGTGTGTGTGTGTGGCACTGAGATTTACCAAGCAAAACAGTGTATGTAGAAGGGATAGAGGGGGGTGTGGGTGTGGATCTTATGCATGTCAAGGAGATAACAAATGATATTCCCATCATATTCAGTGTTGCTTAGATCCTGCTTCCAAGTATTGCGTTCGGTTCTAGACCCCACAGCTAAATTTGATTCAGTTAAACAAATATTAACTTGTCCGGCAGTGGGAATACAAAAACAGAAATGAACAATTCCCTCAAAAGAAGAAATGAGTTTAGGTGGTGGGGATGATGATTGTTCCATTTTGGACATGTTGAAGTTGAGATCATAAACATCTACTGTATGTCTTGCAATGGGAATACAATGGCAAAAATGAAACAGTTACTTCCCTCAAGAACTTATAATATTTTTGGAAGACAACATATGTAGATTAGAAAAAATCAAAATTTATTTGAGAGGGAGGAAACTAGCACCTGGGGGGGGGGATCATGAAAGGCTTCATGTCAGAGGTGGCACTTGTCAACAAGGTTACTGGATGGAAACATCCAACAGGCAAATGATAACATGAATGAAATAGGAGTTCCAGAGAAGGATTATGGCTAGAGGTGGGGGGAGGGGGGGAAGAAGGGGAGGGAGAGAGACAAACATTTAGCTGTATGTAGTGAAAATAATTGAACATGTGGATATTGATGAGATCACTTTAGGAGAGAAAGTATGGGGAGTAGACATGGGCATACAGTTGGGAGTTAGGAGATGAATGAGCCAAGGAAACTGAGGACTCTCTAGACAGGCCAGAGAGACAACAGAGAAGCAAGGTCATAGTAGCCATGGGAGGAGAAAATATTTAGGAGGAAGAAGGTGGTCCACAGGAGCAGAAAAAGGAAGGATGAGTATTCAGAAAGTGACATGGGATAGATCAGTTAAGCTTTGGAGAGAGTAATTTCTTTAGAGTTGTAGAGTAGAAAGCCAGACTGCAAGGAGTTGAGAAGTGAATTATGCCAAAGAAATGGGAACAGGAAGAGTGCTTGACTCTTTCCAGGTACCTGGCAGTGAAACAATGGCTAGCATTTATTTGAAAGCTTGGAAGAAGGGATGATAGGATTAAGGGTTTTTAGGTCTTTGAAGAGGGATGATATTTAGGAAGGACCTGCTTACCTTCCTAAACTAGAAGCTCAGGTAATTGTGTTAGTATACTCATCCCTAAAGACTCCTCTCCTTCACAGACCCCTGTGCTGAGGTCAAACTGGACTTCTCATTGCTCATAAGTATGACTCATGTTCTTCTGGCTTAATGGCTTGGTTTCTCCCATTCTTTATACTTGAAATTCCCACCTATCCCTTGCCTTCATTGAAATCCTTACCAGCTTAAATACCAACCCTGCAAATACCCTCCCTGATCTCCCCAGTCAGAAATTCTTTATCTTCTTGAACCCAGCCATGGGCTGTCTTTCTTTGGTGCCTGTGTTTTACTTTGTGTTATAATGATTTGTTTACACGTTTCTATAATCTCCTTAAAGTCAAGGACTCTGTCTTATCTTTGTGTCCTCAGTACCTAGTGCAGGGCTTTGCACACTAGATGCTTAATAAATGTGTTGAAAATATTGTTGATGAATATTTCTAAGACAACATGGGGCCTTCTGTGCCCTAATATTCATTTGGCTTCCTGGTTTATATTCTAAAAGCTGCATACTCTCTAAGCAATGACTTGTTTAATAATACAGTGAAAAAGCTGATCACCATTAATCTATTTTATGAACACAAGTGCACTTTTGGACTTTAGAGTTTAGGAGCAAAATTAAATTTAGAGCTAATTGCCCAATTGGGATGAATTTTAAATCCCTTTTAGAGACACAATGTTTCTCCCCTGCCCAACCCTTGCCTCATTCCAAAGTAGTACTTTGAATAGTTTAACTTTTTACATCTTACAATATAATTTTTATGTGCTAGGGGAAAAAGTAATTTAAAGATAAGTCACATAAATTAATCATTTTAGTATATTTGTATAAAATTTACCCAGATTTGTCTGGTATCCTAGCATCATTTAAAAGTAGGAAAATGTCTTAAAAATTTAACTTCCAGAATGTTTAAAATAAACTAAATCTTTTCAGCACTCCCTAAATTGACCTTAACTTCACCACACCATTAACAGCAATTTTTCTAACAGAAAAAGGCATCATCATTCAACAATCATTTCACTGTAGTAAATTTTACTTTTTTTTTCTCCCCAATGGCAGATATATGTGTCATCTTTTTTACTTCCATAAATATTCTGCATTTATTATGACCAGCATGAGGAAAAATCTTAGCCAACTTTTTCATATAAATCATGTAGGTTTCCATTTTTTTCTCCCTTAAGAGGCCAAAATTATCATATTTAAAGCACCTGGAGGCTGGAGGCATTATTTGACAGTGGTGCTTGGAGGAGTGGGTAGCCATGGAGTATATTTTGAAATTTGTGTTATTTGTGTTACGAGATTGTGTGTGTGTGTGTGTCTGTGTGTGTAGTGTGAGAGTCCCCACCTGGGGCTTAAAGCCCAGCAAAACATTTCCTTGAGTCACACATGATGACATCTAAGAGAACCCAGTCACATTTGAACAGAACTATTTAAGCAGCTACATGAAGTAGATTGACATGGTATGGTGTGTAATGACTTCCTTGGTGACTTACATATGACTACAGCTCAGCTAAGTTTTTTTTTAATACATTGTTTTATTTTAAGCTGTGACATATAAGTGAGGTTTGAGTGTTATGTTACTGTTCTCTGAAAAAAAAATAACAAGCTGGTTGTTTTTCATGCAATTTTTGGAGGATTTCTCCATTGTCATCATCCATAGCTAATTTTCATTGAATGTCCACTCTGTGGGATGTTGTACAGAATGTGCTTTAAAATGGAATTCAGTAAAAAGAATCTTTCTGTAGCATCAGGGAGTTTGGTTCTAGCATGAATAACACATTGTTTAGGACATGCTGATTGGAGCTGCCCAACTAGAAATTCAATGTTTAGTTCAAACATGAGATAGCTAACCCGAACATTTGCATTTTAACAGTTTTGTGTGTGTGATGAGTATGCAGTTATTGTTACTTTAATGGGTTCCCATATGTATCTATAACCAATGAATTCTTTATAGTGGAGATGAGAAACCTTTTTTTTTCCTCAGCTGAGAAACTAATAGAAAAAAATAAAGCCCATATCAAGCAAAATTCAATTTAATTTACCTTTTTCTTTTGAGAGAAATAGAAAATGTCCTACTTCTCTGCTTTATAAATTTATACATTAGATTGTTCAATAAATACACCTTGCTTCACTGTTTCAAGGATATATGATTTTTTTATATTATTACTTCCTATGCCCACGCAGGCTCAAATCATCCATGCTTAGTTGAGGGGCCTTGTGTGTTCCCATGACTTAAAAAATACATTACCTCGTGGCCACCTTTCTGGTGATGTTTCTCTGAACTTGCTGAGCTGATCCTTGAATGACAGACTTTGTGTGCTGCATTGCCAGAATCCTGCTCAAAACCTTTAACACATGGTAGGATCCACCAGAGCTTGACATACCCTTCAAGAATGCAAGGTTTACTTCACAATACAGTGAGACATCAGAATAGGGTTTTAAGGAAAGTTTCAATAAATAACAAATTTGTTAAAAATTCAGTTCTGTATTATGGCCACTTAAGGGATAAACAGAGACAAAGCTTCAGTGTTTGCTAAAGATCTAAAAGGGAGAGAGAGATCAAAGTCATTCTATTTTAGGGGTTGGGTGGAGAGCGGAAAAAAGGAATAAAGACTAAAGATTTCTTAAGTGACTAAACACTGACAACATTTGCTCTTCATAAAGTTTAAAGCAGCTTTATTCTTGAAGTCTTTTCCTCACTTTCATTTGGGGAAAAAAAAACCCTAACAACAACCAATCTCTCTATTACAGGGAGTGTAGTAGCAGCAGAAAAGATCTAATTTCATAGAGTACTCTCTCTGTCTTGTGGTCTTTTAGGACATTTTCAATAAAAACATTTTAGTTATTGGGGTTGTGGGGGGGCAACTGTTTGCATAATTTGAATCATCTCTTGATATTTGTTCCAAGGACTGGATGAAATGAAGTAGAAGGCTGGAGATCCCATTCCCCTACTTTAGACTGAGGAGAAGAAAGAGATGGCAGAATAAGAACTGGTCTTACACTCTCTCCTCTACCTCAAAGAAATTCTGTCTTTGGCTTTTTACCATCCAGAGCCAACCCATTCAATAGTATTTTTTAAGAGTTAGCTACTTTTGCCAGTTTGGCCAAGTTCTAGCTCAGAAAATAGAACCAGAAGTAAGTCTTCTTTTTTTGTTTTAATTTTATTTTTTAAATCAAATGCATTATTAACTTCTAGCTTACATCATTCATTTCCGCAAGATTTTGAGTTACAATTTTCTCCCCATTTTTCCCCTACCCACCACCCCAAAATAGCAAACCCACTGGATATCCCTTCCTCCAGTCTGCTCTCTCCCGTATCTTCTCCCATATCCCCTCCAACTTTCCAGTAGGTCACGGTGGATCTCTATGCCCCAGTGCCTGTATATCTTATTTCCAATTTGCGTGTAAAATAACATTGATAATAGTATGTGTGTGTGTGTGTATATGTATTTTTTTAACATTTGATTTTACAACTTTTAATTCCAGATTCATTCCCTTCCTCCCTTGTCACCCACTCTTTTTTTCTTTTTAAGGCAATTGGGGTTAAGTAACTTGCTCAAGGTTACACGGCCAGGTGTTTCTGGGTGGGTGCTAAGTGTCTGAGCCCGGGATTCGATCTCCAGGTCTTCTCAATACTGGAGCCGGTGCTCTTACTCACTGTGCTACCTGGCTGCCCCCCTTGTCACCCACTCTTACTGGGAAGATAAGCAATTCAATATAGGTTGTACATGTGTAGTTATGCAAAACATTTCCATAGTAGATATATTGTAAAAGACTGACTATATTTCCCTCCCTCCTATCCCACCCCCCACTTGTTCTATTCTCTACCTTGATCCTGTCCCTTTTCAAAAGTGGGTGCTTCCAATTTCCCTCCCCCCTAGCCTGCCCTCCCTTCCATCATCCCCCCTCTCATCCCCTTCCCCCCTACTCTCCTATAGGGTGAGATACCCTATTTAGTGTGTATGTCATTGCCTCCCTAAGCCAAATTCAATGAGAATAAGGTTGACCCAATCCCTTTTGCCTTCCTGTTCTTCCCCTCCATTGTAACCATTTTCCCTTGCCTCTTCTATATGAGATAATTTACCCCATTCTGTCTTTCCCCTTTTCCTCTCATTATATTCCTCTCTCACCTCTTTATTTCACCTTTTAAGTATCATCCCTTCCCATTAAACTGGTTCTGTGCCCTCTATCTATGTATACCTGTACACATATATACACACTCACATATGTATTCATATGCCCATATACCCTCCTATATAGACATATATATGTATGTATATATATATATATATATATTTCTATTCTCTTCAATTATTCTCATACTGAGAAAAGTTTCATAAGTTACAATTATCGTTTTTCCATGTAGGAATGTAAATAGTTCAACTTTGATAAGTTCCTTAGGATTTCTTTTCCCTGTTTACCTTCTCATGCTTCTTTTGCTTCTTGTATCTGAATGTCAAATTTTCTATTCAACTCTGGTTTTTTCATCAAGAATGCTTGAAAGTCCTCTATTCCACTGAATGACCATATTTGCCCCTGAAACATGATACTCAGTTTTGCTGGGTAGGTGATTCTTGGTTTTAATCCCAGCTCCTTTGCTCTCCGGAATATCATATTCCAAGCCCTTCGATCCCTCAGTGTAGAAGATGCCAAATCCCGTGTTATCCTGATTGTATATCCACAATATTAAAATTATTTCTTCCTGGCTGCTTGTAATATTTTCTCCTTGACCAGGGAATTCTGGAACCTGGCTATAATATTCCTAGGAGTTTTCTTTTTGGGATCTTTTTCAGGAAGTGATCGATGGATTCTTTCATCCTCTATTTTGCCCTCTGGTTCTAAAACATCAGGGCAGTTTTCTTTGAGAACTTCCTGGAGGATGATTTCTAGGTTCTTACTTTGGTCATGGCTTTCAGGTAGTCCAATAATTTTTAAATTCTCTCTCCTGGATCTATTTTCCAGGTCAGTGGTTTTTCCCATGAGATGTTTCACATTGCCTTCTATTCTTTCATTTGTTTGGATCTGTTTAACAGCATTTTGATTTCTCATAAAGTCATTAGCTTCCATTTGCTCCAATCTAATTCTGAAGCAATGATTGTCCTCATTGAGCTTTTGAGATTCTTTTTCCATCTGTCAAATTTGGCTTTTTAAGGCATTCTTCTCCTCATTGCCTTTTTGAGCCTCTTTTGTCATTTGAGTTAGTCTATTTTTCAAGGTGTTATTTTCCTCAGTCAGGCTGTTGACTCTCACTTCGTAATTTTCTTGCATCATTCTCATTTCTCTTCCCAATTTTTCCTCCTCTTCTCTTATCTGCTTCTTAAGGTCCTCTATGGCCTGTAACCAGCTCGTATTTTCCTTTGAATCTTTTGGTGCAGGAGTTCTGACTTTACTGTCTTTCTCCTGTTCCATGCTTTGCTCTTTTTTGTCCCCCAAATAAGAGTCTAATGTTGGAATCTTCTGTCTGCTTTGTTTCCTTTGCCTTGTCATGTTGCCCCTCAGTCACTTGACCCCTGGGCTTTTTGCCACAGTAGGACTCTGCCACCAGATAGGGGAGCTTTCGTCCCAAACACTGGGGTTTTCTCAGCTGCCAGAGGTATTAGATGGGTGCCCTCTCTGAGGCCTTCACACGCTCTGGCAAGTGGACACACTCCAGGACCTCCACCCTAGACTGCAATCCAGATCCAAGAAGGTTAAAGCAAGAGAGATTACCCCTCAGAATGGTGCTTGGTCCCCCTACACTTTGCTGAAGGATCTGAAGCTGCCACGTGGTGCTGGCTGGCTGTGCCGGCGTCTCAGCGGCAAAAGCCACGCACTCCCACTTACTGGGTCCCAAAGTCCAGACTGCACTCTCACTTTGTCCTTCGCATCTATGTGTTGATAAATCTGGAAACAGCCACAGCTGCTGCTGATCTGGAGTTCCTCTGGCCAGCAGCTGGTCAGGCCCACCCTGGGGCTAAAGTCTCTGAGTAGGGCTGGGCTCGCCTCTCCCAGAGCACTGTGCTGGCCGATTCCTGCCGGCCTGCCAGGCTGTCCTCAGTGGGAGGTTAGCTTCTCTGTGTCATTTTGTGGGTTCTGCAGCTCCAAACTTTGTTTAGAGTCCCCTTTTTTTGTTTAGAGTCCCCTTTTTAGATGGATTGGGGAAGGTGGAAGCCAGAGCCGCAGGGAGGTCATGTTTCTACTCAGCCATCTTGACTCTGCCCCAAGAATTTCTTGAAGGATGATTTCTAGGTTCTTTTTTTGATTATGGCCTTCAGGTAGTCCAACAATTTTTAAATTATCTCTCCTGGATCTATTTTCCAGGTCAGTGGTTTTCCCAATGAGATATTTCACATTGCTTTCTATTTTTTTCTTTTGTTTGGATCTGTTTAATAGTATCTTGATTTCTCATAAAGTCACTAGCTTCCATTTGCTCCAGTCTAATTCTGAAGGAATGATTCTCTTCAGTGAGCTTTTGAGATTCTTGTTCCATCTGGCAAATTTGGCTTTTTAAGGCATTCTTGTCTTCATTGCCTTTTTGAGCCTCTTTTGCTATTTGAGTTAGTCTATTTTTTTTTCAGTCTTTATTAATTTGTTTACTTTTAGTTTATAAGATTCATTTCCACAATTCCTTGAGTTTCAAGTTTTCTCTCCTTTCTCCCCTGGCCCCTCCCCCCACCCATGGCGGCATACAATCAAGTATAGTATCTGCTAGTACTTTCACATTAGGCATTAGTCAGGTTATAAAGGATTGTATCAGATGGAATGAACAGTGGGAAAGAGGAAACAAAACCAAACAATAAAAAGAAATAGAGCAGGTAGTTTGCTTCAAACTCAGTTCTTTCTCTGGATGTAAACATCTCTCTCCATCATGAGTCTTTTGGGGTTGACTTATAACCCTGGATTGCTGAGAATGGTCGTCACACATACATTGTGTCTGTAATTGTGTACAAATTTCTCCTGGCTCTACTCTTCTCACTCAGCATCAGTTCATGTAAGTCTCTCCAGGTAAATATGAAGTCCATCTGCTCCTCATTTCTTATAGCACAATAATATTCCATAACATGCACATACCACAACTTGTTCAGCCATTCCCCAATTGATGGGCACCCCTCCTTAATTTCCAATTCTTTGCCACCACAAAAAGAGCTGCTATAAATATTTTTATACATAAGGGTCTTTTTCCCACTTCTATGATCTCTTTGGGATACAACCCTAGAAGTGGTATTGCTGGGTCAGAGGGTATGAAATTATTTATAGCCCTTTGGTCATAATTCCAGATTGCTCTCCAGAATGGTTGGATCAGTTCACAACTCCACCAGCAATGCATTAGTGTTCCAATTTGTCCACATCCTCTCCAGCATTTGTCATTTTCCTGTTTTGTCATCTTAGCCAATCTGGAGTTAGTCCATTTTTTAAGGTGTTACTTTCTTTAGTCAGGTTGTTAACTCTCATTTCATAATTTTCTTGCATCATTTTCAATTCTCTTCCCAATTTTTCCTCCATTTCTCTTATTTGGTTTTCAAAATCCTTCTTAAGCTCCTCTATGGCCTGTAACCAGCTCATATTTTTCTTGGAAGCTTTTGGTGCAGGAGTTCTGACTTTGTTGTCTTCCTCTTGTTTAATGCTTTGATCCTTTTTGTCCCCAAAATAGGAGTCTGATATTGGATTCCTCTGTTTGCTTTGCTTCCCTTGTTTACTCATATTGCCACTCAATTACTTGACTTTTGGGCTTTTTGCCACTGTAGGACTCTGCCACCAGACAGGGGAGCTTCGTACCAAACGCTGGGGTTTTGTCAGCTGCCAGAGGTATTAGTTGGGTGCCCTCTCTGAATCCTTCACACGCTCTGGCAAACTGGGCACACACCCCAGGACCTCCACCCTAAACTGCAATCCAGATCCAAGCAGGTTAAAGCAAGAGTGATTACCCCTCAGTGTGGTCACTTGGTCCCCCTACCGTCTGCAGGCCAGGAGCTAAAGCTGCCATGTAGCAGCAGCTGCACAGCTGTGGTGCCTCAGTGTCTTCTCCCTCCGTGGGATAAAGGCTGACTACAATCCCAAAGTATGGGATCCCAAATTCCACACTGCACTGATGTCTCACTTTGTCCTTAGCATCTATGGGTTGATAATTCTGGAAACCGCCACAGTTGCTGGTGATCTGAAGTCCTTCCAGCTGGTGGCTGGTCAGGCCCGCCCTGGGGCTAAGAGCTCTGGCTTGAGCGGGACTGGGGTCGGCTCCCAGAACACTGTGCTGGCCACTTGCTGCCGGCCTGCCAGGCTGTCCTCAGCAGGAGGTTAGCTTCTCTGTATCATTTTGTGGGTTCTGTAGCTCCAAAGTTTGTTCAGAGTCCCCTTTACATGAATTAGGGGAGGTGGAAGCTGGAGCCCTGCCGAAGTCCTCTTTCTACCCCCACCATTTTGACTCCACCCCCCCCCCAGAAGTAAGTCTTCTTAATATCAACTGTTATAGACCCTGCAAAGTGACCTTCATTTCATCTACTTTAGTTACTGAACCAGGTGTCACTGAAAGTCTCTTGTCTCAGTTTTTAAAAAGGTCATTTTAGTGGCACGGTAGGTAAGATACAATTAAAGTTAGTATCTAGTTTACATGGACAAAGCAAGTAAAGGGGAATTACCTTAAAAGAATTACAGAAAGGACACCATCATTGCTGTGTTTGGGTAGTTACCCTGTCTTCTGTACAAGATTTGTAACTCTACAAAGCAATCTGGACATTTTCCACTAAGATAAAACTTCTTTGTGCAGGTGAAGATTATGTGCTTGTCGTATATCACAAGTTTAACCTAGACCTGGTTTTCAGTAATACAAACATAGCTATTTTCTGTAAATAAGCCTTAAGGAAGCCTTTTCTGTGTACACACATCAGATGAAAGTGTGTCGTACCTTTGATCTTCATGAATATCTGCTACTTGAATAATTTTTCTCTTCTCTCTTCCCTTTCTCTCCAATATAGTACATTGTGGAATGCCATGGGGTTACCCTCCTTCCTCAGTTTTTGGGCATGTACCGGCTTAATGTTGATGGAGTCGAAATATACGTGATCGTTACAAGAAATGTGTTCAGCCACCGTTTATCTGTGTATAGGAAATATGACTTAAAGGTGAGAACCATCTTGGGATTCAAGGGTAGTCGTCATTCACTGTTATTTAATTTGACATTTATTAGGCACCTGCATGTATTGCATTCGGCACATGTATAAATCCCAGTACCAATCTCTGGGGATGCAAAGACAAAACAAATCTTTGCTCTGTCCTCAAAGGGGTTATATTCTTCTTCACTTCCTCTCATGTTCCTCAGTCCAAATTGTCAAAATCGACACTAAGTCAGCAAGTATTTGTTAAACACATGCTACGTACAAAGCACTGTGCTTAGTATTGGGAGATATAAAGAAAGTCAAAGCACAGTTCCTTCTCTCAAGGAACTGACATCCAGTAGGGGAGAAGACATCCCAACAGCCAGGTGCAAACAAGATATATGCAGGTTAATCTGGAGCTATTGTCAGAGTGAAGACACTATCCAGTATTTGGGTTGGAAACAGAGTCATCCTTCTAATTGCAGAACAAAAAGTCTAAGAAAACTAGAATAACTAATCCTTGTGGGCTCTACCTAAAGACATTTCTGCAAATTATTCATATATGAGCAAATGATTGGAAAGGGAAGGCAGCAAGCATTTATAAAGCGTCTCCTGTGTGTGTCTGATGCTATACTGAATGCTTTCCAAATACTGTCCCATTTTATCCTCCCAACAACCTGGGGAGTCTTGGGCTATTGTTATCCTCATTTTACAGCTGAGGAAACTGAGGCAGACAAATGTTAAAGGACTTATCCAGAGCCACAGAACTACTAAGTGGCTAACACTGGCTTTGAATTCACATCTTCTTAACTCCAGGCCCAGTAGTCTTGTCAGTCTACTATAACACCTAGCTGCCTGTGTGGGGAAAAGATGCTTGCTAAATTAGAGTAGATACTTATGGATGGAAATGAAGCCACATCTGAATTTTTTAAAATGACTGTTTCGCTAAGGTTAGGGGCTGGCAGGTAATAGGGATTTAATTATATCTTAGTTTTTAGAAGGTACAATGGAAAGCCAGGTAGCACAGTGGACAGAATGCTGGGCCTGGAGTCAGGACGACTCTTCTTCCTGTGTTCAAATCTGGCCTCAGATACTGACTATCTATGTGATCCTGGGCAAGTCACTTAACCTTGTTTGCCCCAGTTTTCTCACCTGTAAAATGAGCTGGAGAAGGAAATGACAAACCAGTACAGGACCTTTGCTAAGACAACCCCAAATGGGGTCATGAAAAGTCGGACCCAACTGAACAACAACAGCAGATGGAAAGCTAGTGTCCATTTCCATTGGCTCTTGCTATATATGGATTTAAAAAAAAAAAAGACTAAGATTCCCAATTCCCCCAATTCCAGCATCACTTTTTGTAGGTAGAATACTGTGGTATTTATTTAGTTTCTGGAAATATTTCGTTCTGGTCAAGTTTTCTTAAATGGAATAGAGTTCTCACAGCTTGCACCATTTTCGTGACCCAGACATATGATGGAAACCTTTCATTTTACTCGTTTCCTTTCATCATTTTTCATTATACATTCGTTAAAACTTGGTCGAGTTGTCTTCCAGGCACAGGATTAGCTGCTTCTTGGAAATGAGGCTTCTGTGAGAATCAAAACTGTGTATGTTCTAACCAAAAACATTTGGTTGGATACAGGATATAGAGTGTAATAAAACACTTTTCCCTGTTCCTAATATCATCAGCTTTGTTCAGCTGTTAAAAGCACCCATGAAAAATGTTCAGTTTAGAAATATTAATTGTTGGGAATTAGGGTGCAAAGGGAGGCATTCGTGACATGTGTAGAAATCCCTAAAGGGAAAAGAAGTGCTACACTCGATTTTTGGCTGTGTGTGGAAAGGCAGCCTGATACTACAATAGTTGAATTGGCTGCCAAGCAGTCTTTATGTTTCCCTTCTCTCCTCCCCTCTCCTTTCCTGCATAAACACCAGACCTTTGGACCATTGCATGGTTCTTTCAGATGACCAGTAGTCCCAGGAAACTGAGAATCACTGGGCTAGAGACTTGACAGTTGGTAGCTTCATAATCACATGGCTCCAGTCTACTCTTAAGTGAATTATGATGGATCTTAGCTACCTTATCTGAAACAGAACACAAGACTTTCTTATCAGTTGTGGTCAACTGTTTAAATGGTAGCTAGTATTTATGTGAATGTTAAAATTAGTCTGAAAAGTCATCGTGGGTTAGTGGATGGAGAGATGGTGTCCATAGTCAGGAAGAACCAAGTCTAAGTCCTGTCTCTGAAATATATAAGCTGTGTGTCACTTGACAAGTCATTCAACTTATTAATGTTCCCAGTGGAAAAGTGAATGTCTGTCATGTGGGTTTTTACTTTGTTTCTCTATAAAATGTGGTGTGAGCACTGATCTTCATGGAATTCCTTACACCAATGAAATCATAGGTCGGGTTTAAAAAAGGGGGGGGGCAAATTGGAGCCCCACTTTGATATCTCTTGTATTGAAAACAAAACTTCTTTAGCAATAATGAAGTTTTCCATGGCAACAAGTTTAGAAGTCAACTCTCTTCTCCAGTATACCAGATATCCTCTTAGCTGTCCTAGGATATATAGCAGGTGAAATGACATCATCATCATCATAATTAGCATTTATGTAGTACATTAAGGTTTACAAAACACTTTACATATGTAATTTTCACTTTACATATGTAATTTCATTTGATCCTCACAACTACCCGGGACATGGGTGGTATTATTACTACCCCATTTTACAGATGAGGAAACTAAGTCTAAGAGGCTAGAGTAGATTTCAACTCAAATTTTCCCATTTCCAGGTCCAGCAGTCTATCTGCTGCTCTGTTTAATTGCCTGTTCTCTGTCATTACCCCAGATTCTTTCCTCCAGTCCTAGATAATCTCAAGCCCAGACTTGGTTCTTCAGGAAATAGCCCAATGGTGCAAACCCCTCCTGGCTCCATCCTTTCATTTTCATGGCCTGCAGTCCCTTTGAAAGAGAGGACAGCTGTTGGGAGTGAGAGAAGCGCCTTCTGAGCACCCACCAATTTTCTCCATCCTGGAGTTTCTAATTCCATATAGCTACTTAGAAACAAAAACATAATCAATGGCAATTACAATAAAAATGAATGAGGGGCTGAGCTACTTTTACCAAAGGAAACAAGGAAGAAGAGCTAGCAGATGCTTTTGTCTGACCTGAAAAAGAAAGATCAGAGGAAGATACAGGGATAAGCCCAAGTTAGGGAAGGGGGTGGCAGATGTGAGTGTGCAACCGCAAATGCCAGGCTTTTCTGAAAATTGGTCCATATATGGCCCCTGGAATTCCAGGGGAAAACTTCATGGCAAAGTATTGTTGTTCAGTCATATTCGACTCTTTGTGAACCCATTTGGGGATAGTAGAGTAGTTTGCCATTTCGTTCTTCAGCTCATTTTACAGATGAGGGAACTGAGGCAAACAGGGTTAAGTGACTTGACCAGGGTCTAAGTGTCTGAGGCCAGATTTGAATTCAGGAAGATGAGTCTTCCTGACTCTAGGCCCAGTGCTCTGTGCACTATGGTGCTTCCTAGCTGCCCCTCATGGCAGAGTACTCAAGCAGTATTTCAGAATCCCTCAGAACCACCTGCTATACCTGGGGCATATCATACATGGTAGACCAGAAGAGCAGACATTGCTTCCTCTGGAGTCCTCTGCTGATATTGACTGTGCAGCCTGGGGCAAGTCCCTGAACTGCTGTAGAATGAGGGGTTTGAAGGAGTAATCCTTCTGGATTTGTGGGCCTCTGCTACATGGCATCCAGGGTCCTTAGAGAATTTAGAGATTGATTCAAATCCACACAGACAGTGGCCTATTGGAGACTCGAAGTTCAGTCTCCCAACTCCCAATTCATTCTTCTCTTCACTACTCCACACGGCCCCCACCAAACAGACATGTCCAAAGCATGAGAAGAAGAGGCAGGAGGAACCGGAAAACCCTTGCACATCAACTCAGGCTTTCCTCTGGTCCAAGGTCAGACATGAGTTCAGAGAGGAGTTAGTATGGACAAGACCCTTTCAACTGACCAATGAACTGTCCAGCAACTTCCCTTCAAAACAGATTTCAGTTCTCAGTGGTGGGTGAGGTCATTCTCTGCCTCACCCACACCAAGTTTTCCCCCTAGATTACCTCTTTGTCTTGTGTGGCCCATGGAATGATGTCAGGGAATATTGTCCTGTTTTAAAATGTACACATTGTTTCCCATCGTACATATTTTCATATAGCCTTTTTTTTTTCCAGGGGTCTACTGTGGCTAGAGAAGCTAGTGACAAAGAAAAGGTACAGTAATGTTATAGTTTTTTTCCTCCAGTTTCTACCTGGTAGCGTGTCTGAAAATGGGTGAAATTGTTCATTATAGTCATCTGGCCAGTTTCCTGAAATTCCCTTAGCCTTTACCCTCTTTCTTTTTTCCTTCCCCTTTTCCTTCTCTTTCTCTCCCTTCTTCTTTCTCTTTATCTCTTTCCTTCCTACCTTCTTCTTCCTTCTTTGCCCCTCTTTCTTCTTCCCTTTTCTCCTTTCCCTCCTTCTTTACCTCCCTTCCTTTTTCTTTTTTTTCTCTCCCTTTTTCTTCTCTTTCTCTCTCTTCCTTCATCATACTTTTTCTTCTCCTCCTTCAGCTGTCAGTAGTGAAAACCATATTTGGAACTGAACTGGCATCCCATTATATCACTGCATTACTGAGTAATGAGATTGATATTAACTTGTAAGGTATTGGAAAAGCAGGATTTCATATTTAACATACAAAGTGCTGATGGAAGCATAGTTCCTCTTCACTAGACTCAAGAACCTCATGGATAGGGACAACCCAGCACAAAGTGATGAAGAGTCAGGTGCCCAGAGGACCAGCCTTCACAACACTGTTATCTAGTGATGTGACCTTGGGCAAATCCCTTTTCTCTTCTGTCACATAAAGGAAATGGACCAGATATTCTGTAGCACCCTTCCAACTCTCATCTTCTCTAATTCTGTAATATTAAAATAAATGCCTTTTTGTTTGTTCAAAAAATTGGAGGGATACAGGCATATTTTGTTTGTTTTTCCTGGAGCATTTGACATTGGTAGCCTAACAAAAATAACCACTGACATTTATACAGCAGTGACTGTGTGCCAAGCACTGTGCTAAGAGCTTTACAATTATTATCTCATTTAACCCTTACACTATCCCTGGAAGGTAGGTGCTGTTATTATCCCTATTTTACAAATAAGGAAACTGAGGCAAACGTATTAAGTGACTTAACCAGAGTCGCATAGCTGGTAAGTGTCTGAGGCTGGATTTGAACTTGGGTTTTCCTGATTTCAGGTCTGGAGCTTTCTCCACTGAGCCACTTAATTGCTTTCTAACATTTTCATTTTGGGATATGCTGCAGCACCAGCTTTTCAAGGCATAAAGTTGTGTTTTCCTTAATAAGTCCCTTTTGAACAATATTAGTCATCTATGATCTTAGAGTCTAAACTCAGCATTCCTGTGACTTTCCAGTAAGGACCCTTCTTTGGTATTGTACTTCAGTGAGTGCTTTGCTACTGTGTCTTTGCCCCTGAATCTTCCTGTGTAAATCATATTGACAGCCCTGACGTGCCCAAGACAAACTTGATTGACCACAGGCTCCCATACTCCTCTGAGCAAATCTTGCTTACAGGCCCCGACTGACTCAAGATTTTGATTTTAAACCCGTAAGAAATCCAGAAGGGTGGTGGGGTTTATCCCCCTCTCCCTTTCTCCCAGGAGGAACTGCCTGGACAGTTAAGATACATGAACACTTTACAACCCTCTGACAAAATGCCAACCTGACTGGTAGCTCCTGAAGAAGAATTGGGTCCATCGTGACACCGGATTGTCTGCATCATTTCCCCTCTTTTTCTCCAATTTATCAAGCCCCTCATGACCACAGCTGGAACTGCCATCTCTCGTCTCTGGCCCATTTGTTTTGATTTCTTAGATTCTATTAACAGAGGAATGGTCTCTTAGACCACAGGGAATGGTGCTCCTTTGCTTTGAGAGGGAGAACAGATGCTGAGGAAAGAGAGTTAACTTGGTAATTAATATGAAAGCTGAAACCAAATGAATAACATAAGGTAGTGGAAGAGAGAAAGGAGCAAACACTTGTCTTTCAGCAGAGTTTAAAATTTTCATCTAAAGCAGGATGTTCATAGATACAGTTACCACTTTGTAGGTCAGGAGGTTTTATAAGTCCTTATGCCTTATGTGTGCTTTGGGTGGGAGAGGGGAACAGGTGGAGCATTGAATAGTGGGATTAGAAAGCTAGCCTTAGAATTAAGAAGGAGGTTCAAATCTTTCCTGTACTTACTATGTGACCCCTGGCAAGTCACTTAACTTCCCCTGCTCAATAGTAAAAGTTGCATAGTTCTCTTTGCCAATAAAATCAGAAGTCTGATCCAGAATACAAATACAGCAAGTATTCAAATGTAGCTCCATTCACATGTGAAATTATGAAGACTACAACTCTCTCCCTGGTACTATTATTGTAAACTTTAAAAAATTTTCAGTCTGTAGAATTCATGCATTAGTGCATAAAGTCACAGGGGGAAAGGATTTTCCCCTCTCCCATTGGTTCCCTTGTCTCCATAGGAAGTACAGGATCATTTCTAAGATTTTCCCAAGAAAAACTTTAGACTTGTAGGAATTAGTTCCAATACTACCATCTTGGTGCCTCCATTTTGTTTTTATGTTAAAACAGAGTATTCTGAGTTTTACAGGGGTGGTGATGTTTATCAAAAGGACTGCCTTTTAGGCTTTGAAATCACCATTGCTAACCTGGCAGTAGGCATCAAGATTTCAAAGTACAGATATCAGAATATATGTGACCTTGAGTTTATTCTTCTGTCCTTTGGCTTGGAAACTTCAAAACCTTCTCTCTAGGACCTCTTATGCTGGACTGCTGTTTCTCAGTGTTCTTCCAAGGACTGAAAGGATATCCCTATTCTGACCATCTTCTCCTAAGGCTCAGCCAAAAGGAGGATGGCTGATGGGAGTTATGCTATTGGGGCTGGGACTCCATTGGTCTGCCAGAAAATAAAGTCTCTTTCTAGCCTCCTGTGCCAAGGTGATTCCAGTTCAGCTGTATATACCAGGATATCCTAGGACTAACCTCCATTGTAGTATCCTCCTTACCAAACATTTTGGCATCCTCTTGTGAGAACGTGTCCAATTTTATGGGGTTCCATAACAGTTCACTTTACAGCCCACGTTGCTAGAATCCTTGTACGCTCTAAGTGAGAGCAGCTAAGCTAAGACGTCTTTCTTTGGCTGTTTTCAGTGCGGAACTAATTTATCTTTCTAAACTAACCTATTGTTGTTACTTCTTCTTACATTCTTTTGTCATGGCTATTTGTGTACATATCTTATCGCCGTGACTAGTCTGCAGGCTCCATGAAATCAGGTACCAGGTTGATTCTGCTTACTTTATGTCTCCCGCAGCCGCTAATACTGTACCTGAAATCTCCCTGGCACTGACAGTTTTTTGGATGAAATCTTAATCTTAGAGGACCTCAGAAAATATCTGCCAGTTATTGTGTATGTGGTTGTTTTTTTTTTTAAACAGATAAGCCTCAAATTTTAAAGATGAGGAAACAGAGGTCTAAAGGTTTCAATAATATTTTGTCCAGTGTAAAATAGGTATTGTTTTTGAATGTTTGGGCCATACTTGCATTATTGAAAATACATTTATTGCAACATTGCCCATGTAGATAAAAATTACATAGTGTATCATTTTCAAATTTGCCAAGTGCTTTCCAAATCCAGTCTCCTTTAGGTGCTATTATTATCCCCATTTTACACATGAGGAAACTGAGGCAGGTAGCGATTAAACAACTTGTCTAGGTTCATGCAAGTAGCATATAATACTGACAATTGCTATAACAGTAGTAGAAGCAGTAGTAGTAGTAGTGGTGGGTGGTTGTGGTGGTAGTAGTAACAATGATACAGCAATTTAAAGTTTTCAAAAGCAGTTTACATAAATGAACTCATTTGATCCTCACAAGAACTCCATGAGGTACAATACTACCGTGTTTCCCCAATAATAAGACCTATCCCGAAAATAAGCCCTCCCCTTACTGTGTAAGTAAGATTCCTCTAAAATAAGCCCTCCCCTGAAAATAAGCCCTATTGAGATTGCTACTGTAGTGAAGGTGATCCCCTGCGCTACATTACGGCACCCTCTGTATGCACCGTCGTCCCGTCCCCCCCCCCCCCCCCCCCCC